>NC_060267.1:3146425-3502617 GCF_021613505.1 Equus quagga | reverse complement strand
AATTTAAAAAAATAAAAAATAAATTAAAAAAAGAAGAATGGCAGTGTTTGTTAGCACAGGTGCCAATCTTAAAAAAAAAAATAGATGCAAACTTCAGGCACAGCCCTTACTCTTCTCCTGTAAAAGTAAAGACAAACTGGCAGCAGACTCGCCCTCTCAGTGGCTAAGACTCAGGTCAAAACTGTCCAAATTTCTGAATTGGACTGGGGAGGCCCCATATCGCTAGAGTCGTTAGCTGCCTGCAAAAGAAAATTTATCTCAATTCTTGAAAAGTATAATATTTTTCTAGATCTCATATTATTTTTATAATTTTTCATACAAAATGTTCTGCATACAATCAAAAATAACCAAACACATAGAGACAAGATAACAGCAACAAAAACAAGACCAACACCAGACGACAGAAGTACCTCCACAGGAGGGGAATGTAATAGAGTTACCCAAGATGTGCTTCAAAATAACTAGCCTTAGTTTATTAAAGAGATAAAAAACAAGGCTGAGAATTTTGTTAGCAAAGTGAAAATTTTTTATAGAAAGTAAAAAATTACTAACTGAAATTCAGAACTCATTGGATAAGTTTAATTGCAGATAAGATAAATCAGAAAAGAGAAACAGTAAACTGGATGATAGGTCAAAAGCAAATATTCAGAATGAAGCATGAAGAAATGCATAGATGGAAAATACAAAAGAGAAGGTAAGAAACACAGGGGCACAATGAGAATATCTAACACACATCATTGTAGTCCTAGAAAAAAGACAGAAAATGAGCAAAGCAGTATCTGGAGAGTAATTAGCTGAGAATTTTTCCAAACCTTACAGAAAACATCAAGCCAAATACAGAGTTCAAAGACTCTAAAGTCAAACAAGTAAAAATAAATTCACACCTTGACACATCATAGTGAAACTCCATAGAATCGAAGACAAAAAGAAAAATCTTAAAAGCAGCCATGGGTGTGGGGGGAGGGAAAAGGAGATTATCTTCCAAAGGCCTACAATTCCACTGATGGCTGGCTTCTCAGCAGAAACAATGGAAACAAGGAGACAGTGAAATAATATCATCAAAGGACTGAGAAGATGATGGGCAATCTAAAATTCTCCGCCGGAAAAAAAATATCCTCAACAATGCAGGTAAAATCAAGTAACCTTAAGACGAATGAAAGCTGAATGATCTCACCAACAGATCCACACTAATCAAGATGTAAAGGATGCTTTTCAGGCCAGAGTAAGATAACTCCAGAGGCTCGAAACTGGAGGAAGAAATAAGAGCAATGCGAGGGGAAATTTCCAAGTAAATCTAAATGAAGGTTGACTGCATAAAATAGTAATAATGAAGTCTTGAGATGATTAAAAATTATATAGAATTAAAATGTTTGACAATCACATAAAATGTTGGAGGGGATTACATGGAATTAAATTGTTCTAAAGTCCTTGTATTTTCCAAGAAAGAGACGAAAGTATCGAGTTTTGTAAGTCAAGGATTCATGTTATAATAATTTGGATCACTATTAAGGGTAGTGGAAGTATGTATAATAGACAAACGAATAAAATAGGGAAATGGAATAACAAAAAATTTCATGTAACGAGAGGGGCAAATTAAAAGCAAATAGTGAGATAGAAGATCAAACCGTGTATCAATCAGCGTCCAGTCAGGAGACAGAAAACAATCTTTTGAACAGGGAAAGATTAGTATTAGAAATATTTAACCATATAATGGAAGAATGCCTACTAAAAGGTAAAGACAACTGTAAAGAATGCAGGAAGAGCAGCTGCAAGGACTATCTTCTGCCTCTAGGACTGAGGTAGGTCACTCAAAGTAGAACAATTCTGGAAGCTCCCCCTTTTCCTTTAGGCCGAGAGGCAGACCTCATTGGAGAGGTGTGGCCGTGGCCCATAGATTGGCAGAGAAACTTGCTGAGGTGCCCCAGTGACAGAACGCACTGGGAAGCCTCCTTCTAAGCGTCAGACGAAGCTGTCCGTGGGGGGATGCTGCCTACTTTTGACCTCTGCATCCTCCTTCTCTTTACCTCCAGTGGCCTCCACTAATGAAGCTTAACAATGTGCCAGCTGTCAAAGGAGAAATGTTCCAATGTCATAAGCATGACAATGAAGGGTGGATTTGGAGCAGAGAGGACTACATTGATACATTGTTAACGGTATAAACTAATGAATCCATAATTACATCAAATGTAAGTAAACTAAACGATCCAATTAAAAGCAAAGATTTTCAGACAATTACAACTAGGCGCTGTTTACAAGAAACATCTTTAAGAAGCAAGGACACAGAAGATGTGAAAACAAAAGTTTTAATCTCAATTACTAGAAATAAAGAAGGACACTTCATTACAGTAAGAAGTTCAATTCATAAAAAATTTCTAATTAAAAAAATTAAAAATTGTATGCATCTAATAATTTAGCCTCAAAATACATAAAGCAAAAATTGTAGAGTTACAAAGTGAAATGGACAAATCCATAATACTGAGAAACTGTAACACACATTTTTCAGTAATTGATTAAATAAGTAGATAAAAATTACTAAGGATATAAAAGATTTGTGGGATTGTTGCAATGATAGACACATAGATAAATGGGACCATAAAGAGAACCCACAAATAGAGCTACACATATATGGATGCTACACATTTATGGATATCACAAAAGTGGCACCGGAGGGCACTGAGGAAAAAGACACTTTCAAAAAGCATTCTTGGACAAAGAAAGCCACTTGAGATAAAGAAAAAGACTGATACAGTGGACTAATATTAAAATCAGGAACTTCCGTTCATCAAAAGACACCAATAAGAGATTAAAAGACAAGGTACAGAGTGGAAGAAGTCTTTTGCACAACATCAATATGACATATATTAACCAAGGAATCATATCCAGAGCATTATGAAAAAGACGGACAATTCAATTAACAAAAAAATGGGCCAAAATTTTAAACAGGCAGTTCACATGAGAAGAAATCCAAATGGCTGATAAAGGTGCTAGATCTCATTAGTAATCAAGGAGATGAGATGTAAGCTAAAATGAGATCTACATACCCACAGGAATAGCTAAAATTAAGAGTCTGACAATACCAAGAGTTGGTGAGAAAGTGGTGCAAAAGCAACCTTTATTCACTGCTGATTAGAGTGTAAATTGTTGCAAACACTTTGGAAAACAGGTAGGCGTTGTCTAGCAGGAATCAAGATACATATGTCCTGTAACCCAACAATTCTTCTCCTAAGTACATACTCTACAGAAATGGGGGCCTAGATGTAAACACATGGACAAGTATTTTCATGCAGCACTTTGGGTAACAGCCAAATTGAGGAAACAAACCAAATATCTATCAATGATGGAGTGGCTTAAAAAAAAAATGTGGCATATTTATTCAATTGAATATTACACAGCTTCAAAAACAAATTACCTTAACATGGCTGAAAGATTGTGCCAGAAATTTACTTTTTCTCTCTTTTAATCCTGTTAATAATACCACGAGAACAGTATTACAGTATCAGCTCTATTTTAAGAGTATGCACTAGGTTTTAGCATTTTTGTCTTCCAAAATCTAGCACCGTACCTGGCATATGATAAGAACCCTATATGTTTATTAACCTGGGGCTCAGAGAAGTTAACGCTTTTTTTCCCCAAGGCAGCGTAATTCACAAGGATAGGAACCTGCAAACTCCAGTTTTCTGAGTCCGAGCTCCATTCAACATGGCGCATCCACCTTTCTGCATTTCTGCTGTGACAGATAGAAGCTCACTCCGATTCTGGTCACCAAGTGCACACATAGCTGTACATAAAATAAAAGTTTCCAACCGTGGACTGCAGAAGATTGCAAGATTAAAGGCATTTAGAAATGGGGTGCGAGCAGGGGCAGCCTTGACTACAGAGCCTGCCCACGGTAGGACAAATGGGAATTGTGCACCATTTACTGCCGTGTTAACTTGACATCGGACAAGGAACCAGGATCCTTTCCTCCGGGAGAGAGGCGCTCTTCTTTTGCCCTACGCAGAATATTTACAGGGGTCATTCTGGACGCAGCAGAGATAATGTTACATTATTATTTTAAAGTACTTTTTGATTGTCCCTTTTTTTCCCGCATGTGCTGTGGGAAACACATTTAACAAGTCCATCAGAATGTAGTCAAGAAGTATTGGTGTAAAGACTATTTGAATACAGTTAAACAGACTTCAGGCCTGGGTCTCTGGACATACTTGCCACTGTGGAGGTAACACAAATCTGTTTCCTACTGTTTCTGACATACAGAAATTATACAAACGTCTAGCGGAACAGAAGGGTTTGACCCTCTGAGCTAACAGTGACAAAGTCAGCACATTCTCAGCAGGAGAAGCGAGTTCTAGGGACCCTCCTGAGAAGGGAGTTTTTCAAACTGCAGGTCACAACCCATTAGTGGATCTCAACCATTTAGAAAAATGTGAAATAAAATAGATCAGAAAACAGGAGAGTACACTGCCTACAGTAAGAGTAAGTACTGTTTCATAAAACCTTTGTTTTACATTATATGTGTGTGTGTGCATGTGTGTATGCTCTTTTTGAGCTCCTGGACTCCATTCTAACGTGTGTGTGTGTGTGTGTGTGTGTGTTTTGGGGGCGGGGGGTTCCCCACACACCGCCAAGCAGTTCTCGAAACACCAGCTGCGTGTCCTACAATTTAACTCAGTTCTAACACTGTCTACTCAGAGAAAGTGTCAGACACCACAGGTAAGGGGTCAATCCTACAAGACTGCCCCTATCTCTGTGGTCCTGACTGACCAGCTAGTTTGGAGGTTCCAACGACCCCCTCCAACTCAGGACGTCAATCACAAGTCCAAGTATTTCTGTCCGACGGGCGATAGATCAGAGGTTCCCATGACGCTCCTCGGGTTCAATTAATTTGCTAGAGCAGCCCGCAGAACTCAGAAAAACATGTTACTTACTAGATTACTGGTTTATTATAAAAGAATATGTCGGGAACAGCCAGATGGAAGAGATACATAGGGCAAAGCATGGGGAAAGGGTGCAGAGTTTCCATGGCCTCTCCAGGTCTGCCACTTTCCCCATATCTCCATGTGTTCACCAAGGTGGAAGCTCTCCAAACCCTGTCCTTTTGGATTTTTATGGAGGCTTCGTTGCATAGGCAAGATTGAATAAATCTTTGACCATTGGTGACTGATTCAACCTCCAGTGGGGGGCCCCTCTGCTCTCCCTGGAGGTTGGGGAGGTGGGACCAAAGTTCCAACTCTCTAATCACAGGATTGGCCCCACTGGCAACCAGCGCCCATCCTTAAGTACTCTCCAAACATCACCTCGTTAGCATAAGAAAAGACACCTTTACCACTCTCATCACTTAGGAAATTCCAAGGGTTTTAGGAGCTCTGTGTCCGAAACTGGACAAAGACCACATACGTATTTCTTATTATAAATGGCAATATCACACACGCATTTGTGTGTGTATATATCTCTCTAAATTTGCATGTACTGAGTTGTGAAATAAAATGTTTTTCTTAATGTGGGACGTGGTAAAGACATGTCTGAAAAACCCTGCGTCGGACGACATTTCTCTTCTATATTCTATAAGATTCATATTAAAGGCCTATAGATATACGCTTTCATTTTTGTGATAATTCAGATTGAAAAAAAGAAACATTGGGGTGAGTGGTATGTCCTAGCATATGGCCTAATTCATCTGAATCAGTAACTTGATATCAGCCCAGAAGGAAACGGGAGCCAGCTGGCCCGCTGTGATATTGTTAAACTCAAGGAGGAGCAGCTCTTTTCATCTGGTCCAAAGCCGACAAAGGGAGGACAGCTGAGTGCAAGACCTGTGCCCAGGCCCCCTGACGACTCAACCTCCAACGGCTCCTCTCTGCCCCCAGACTCTAGAGCCACTCAGGTCACCAGCCTGCAGTTACGGACGTTGACTGAACAGCCTAATGATGGAGCAGAAACTTCTTCATAAGTCTTCTAAATGTTTCTCCTTATTTACAGCAACTCCTCTTATTTCAGTGTTTTCTCTTTATCTTTGTCCTAATGGGACAGGGGTCATCAGTCTCATTTCGTATATGAAAGAGATCATAAAGCTACCTCAACTCAGAATATTTCTCTTTTTGGCAAAATGATCTTATTTACCTATTGAATTATTTTGGTCAAAAAAAAAGAGAAAACCTTTAATATTATTAAACCAAATAAACAAACAGACCCAGGAGTGTCCAGAGGTGAACCTGCCCTGACAGATCATGAGTAAGGAAAAGTTTGGTAAATTGATTGTTTCTCCATGGCTTCGTTGCTCAAGAGCCCCTGACAGTTAGCTTCACGCTCCTCTGCCAGCCCTTTGCTTTCCTGGAGAAGCCAATGGATAAAGGAAACCTTATGTGAAGGACCACTCCCTAAGTGATTTACCCGACACATTTGAATTTTCTTTTATTGTGGTTGCTGAAAATAAAGATATTCAATTGTTACATTTGTGGTGAGAACTGGTGGTCTATAGGCCTGGAGCTTTACCGCGGCTGCAAAAGCATATGTGCATGTTATGAATGGAGGTTTGTGAAATGATCTGGTAGAGATAAATAGGAATAAAGACATCTGCTTCTAAACACAAATAGCCTAGGTATCTTTCTAATATCCTAAGAGGCAGGCCAAAGCAAGCAATGGCCTGGCTCACTCCTGGATGGAGGTAAAAGAGGCAGACAGAGATCGAGGAGCAGTGAGAGCTGAATTTTGTGTCTGACGCAGACATAATCCGTTCCCCTTGATCAGCATGACTTTTCCTCCATGAGTTTCCATGGAAATGACATTCATAAAGCATTTTAACTTCTGAGACTAATTTGCTCCATTTCTGAGTTATAGGGCTGAATATCGCTGATGAGAAGACAGTAAACATTTGGAGGGGAGATGAACTGCCTTTTTCCAAAATACGAACACTGCAGCTAATTTCTCACAACCCTCCCTCACTCTCCGGGAGGAGTGCGCAGTCCTGCTATAGACCAGACAGACCAGCACAGCATCGCCATCAAGAGCCTCACCAGTCGAGGGCTTGCCCACGTGCAGGACGCTGGGCGAAGTCTGGCACCTGCAGCTTTCCATTTTGACTTCACAACAGAGCTATGAACTAGAGGTTGTTATTCCGATATAAAATAAGGCTGGTTAAGTTCTGGATCCTGTTTTCTAACTCATACATTTCAGTCCAACCCCAAAGCCTTAATGACTGCCAGATGTTATTTGACCTCATTTCCTACTGCCTCTTAAGATGCTCTTGCTACCCAAAACAACCAAGAAACTTCAAGTAACTTAAAGGGAAGATATTTATATCTAAAAATCATAAAATGCCCATATGTAATTATGTATTTGTTGGAAGGCCATCTTGTACACGTAGCTGTTATTTGTAAGCTGTACAAATAGATGCAATATTTTATATTATTACTCAAAAATTTTGTTAAGCACCTCATATTCCAACAATTTGTCCTACCAGTGCCCACTCTCGAAAACAAAATACTCTTAGGTGATTTTTTTTCGTGCTGAAGTTTGGCTTACTCTTCAAGAAATAATTTTAGGGAAAACTAGTGTCAGACAACACTCAGATAGTGCCATAACCAGTATGGAAATTACATCCTTCCGGTTCACCTGTTAGAGTACAAATATGTCTTCCTGAGAAGACTGAAAGCAAGTGTCAGGGCTCACCACTACCGAGGCCCCGACGTAACCAAGTTCTGCGTGTCTTATTTCTTGTAGCGTAGATGATAAATCCTTTCATCTCTGAGATTACATGTACTCGGGCAGCGGCTCATTATGTAAACAAACTTGATAGCATGTGCTGGTAGAAATGGGAAACCAAGGAGAAAATTGGTTTCCTTTATACCTAGGATTTCCAAATGCTTGTGGCAATAGGATCTTTCTCTATTTTTCATATTAGAGAATTCCTGCCCTTTCTGGTCAAAAGAATATGAGAAATACTATCAAAGTCCTCAGTGCTAAATTTTCACAGAAAAAGTCGGAAAACAGGATTAGAAAGAGGGTTAAATATTTCATTAGGCTAAATGATTAATGCTTCCAACATTTATTTTTTAAGGCACTAGCTACTCAAAGGGATGCTTAAAGTAAAACCAGTTTTAATAGGACCCCACTCCCGACACACACACACATATGTCAACCAGAGTCTTCAATTTAACCAAAATAGTCTGACGGTGACAGATTTTCAGGGAAAGGGGTAGATGATAAGAACAGGATGTCAACTTAAGTATTTCATGAACATAATTCCTACATGTCAGGTGTTTTCTCGAGGTCAGTACACACTGTTTATTCTCCTGCTGCTACACTTTAGAAATTGAAAGTCAGTGTGAAGAATGAGTCCTTACAAAATGCTTTATCAGAAAAAAAGAGAGAGAGATTTAGTCATCTTTACTGTAATGAAGTACGCTATAACAGCCTGAAGTCATTTTTAATATAAGCTTAGGTTAAAAATCACCTTTTTTAGATTAACCAAAATTTACTCAGGGAAAACCAAAAAACCCACAGTTGACCGGAGCATCCTTCATTTCCCTAATTGAGAGAATCTCTCATGAAGAGCCTTTTTGTTTTTTCAGAGTGGGTGGGCAACGGTGGCGGCAGTGGTCTGGTGCTGCGAATGAGACAGGTTCGCAAATAGTTTTTACGTTTGGGATTAAAGTCCGCTTCTGGAGCCGACGCCTGTCACCCTTATCCATTATCTTTTCCATAGGATCCATAATTATTCAATAAGTGACAGCAATGCACTTAGTTTCACTAGGAAGTTACTATTTTTTGCTATTGTCAACCTCAAACCGATAAATCAGAACAGTACAATGACACTTATTAACGCCAGGGCTGAGGAATATGAAGCAATTTTGCTGTTGTTTAACAAAAAAGCCAAAAAACCACACCCACAACTGTAAAGCAAGTATGAAAGTCCGGATCCAGCTCACAAGTCCATCTAGTCTCTGATAGGAGATACTCTAGATGACATTGTGGATTTGCTTGTTCCTGCTGTGTAACCGGCCCTGGCAGAGTCCCCAGAGCGAGAGATTCAAAGGGCACTCATTCTGCTTGGGCAGGCTCAGGACCGCAGCAGCTCCGACACAGGCAGGAGGCGGGTGCCCACGGTGCGCAGAAGGAGGACTCCAGGCGCTCTTGGACCCGAAGCTGCACTCTGGGAACTGGGAAGAGGAGGGAGTGACGGTTCACCTGCAGACCCGTGTTTTCACCTGCATGCTTTTAACGTGTAAAAGTAACTGACCATGTCTGCCCCACATAGGTGGATGTATTCACTCATGAATTGTATGCACACATTATTGCCTATCGACTTTCCTATTGTAAAACTCTGGGGAGATCTTCAAAAATATGGATGCCCTGGTCCCATTGCTGATTAATTGAATCCCAATCTCTGGGGGTCGAACCAGGCTTGGTATTCCTTTAAAGTTCCCCAGGTTCTGCTCTGCAGCTGGGGTATTATACTAATAAACTATGCACATAATAAAACTTATATAAGTAGAATTTTTTTTTTAAAGTGAAAATATGTAAATGGAAGTCCTCCTCTTTCCCGGCTGTATCTCAATGGGTTGTGTTGATCAATCCCCAGAGAGCACACACCCTGCCTTCTCCCACTCAGGGCACAGGGTCTTGACTAGACAAGTACAGGCTGGTCTGTCCTTTCTTTCGAATCCACAAGTCCCCTGATTAGCAACTATCTTAATGTATTTAATTTTTAAGAACAGGATTAAAGAACATTTGAAAAAATTACCACATTTATTCAGGAACAACATTTCTAGAGAGATTGCATGCAATAGTGAAAAAGAATTTCACTGAAATCTAAGCTATTTATCCTATTGTGAAGCATTCTTCTTAGAACAAAATTAAACCTAGTTTGAGAGAAGCCAGTAAAGTAGATTTAGGGCTATGCAAGATTTTTAAAATTTTTTTTTTGCTGAAGAAGATTGGCCCTGAGCTAACACCTGTACCAATCTCCCTCTATTTTCTATGTGGAATGCCACCACAGCATGGCTTGATGAGTGGTGTATAGGTCTGCACCCGGGATCCAGACCTGCGAACCCTGGCCACCTAACTGGAGCACGGGAACTTAACCACTACACCACTGGGCTGGCCCTGGCTATGCAAGATTTTAATACAAGTTTAGTAAAAAGAATTTACTGGATAAAAGTGCGACTAATGTGTAGAATTTCTCAATTATTTACTTTAAAAATCATTTTTGGTTAATCACATATAACAGTGAGTTTTAAAATATATATACTTCGGTTATATCAGATTATAACATTTTCGCAACATATTCACTTGGATATTTCATAAAATATAAACAACAAAATGGCATATTCACAAATAGTCATCAAATAACATTTATATTAATTAAAAGTTTAAGTCAAATAATAAGACATAAATATTTTAGACTTTGGGTGTTTTACTTACAAACCGAGGAATACTCTTTGTCTCCTGGCCCTGACCCAGTTCCGCCTTCGCAGCACTATCCATGTGTCAAAGTTCCCCTCTAATTCCATTTCATGAGCAAGGATTTTGAGATCCATCCTCGCTGTAGTCGGGACTAGTCACTTCCCTCCAGTCTACAGGTTGCACATTGTGGCGCTTTTCATCGTCAGCCTGAATACTAACAATAGCTATTTTGCCCCAGATCACAGTTTGTAAATGGCAGATCTAAGAAGAGCTCAAGTCTGTCTGACTTCAAAGTCCGTGCCTCTCTGCGATGCTGCATCTTACGAATTGTAACGACGAGACGGGGGCCCCGCAGGGCTGGCGTGGTGTTGCAGCGTCTAGCACAGCACCTTCCGCAAAATGGGGAACCACAAACGTTTCGCAACTTGAACGGATAGATGCAAAACAGCTACTTCAAATATATGTATTCAAATTATATATATTAATACATAATTTACTAAGTCATTTCACTGGCACTTAAAATTCACGTTGTTCTTTAAATATATTTTTGTTTTTTTTAAGGAACAGAATATGGAACGGAATACGGGGAGGAAATCAGTGAAATACAATAATGTACTATTTTAAAGGAAAACATTAGAAAATAAGAGAATACAATTTAAGTGGGAAAATAGTGAAAATAAATTCATTACTTGAGAGAATGGGCTTGTTTGACATTCTGCATTATCTGAGATTTTTGTCATTCTTTGACTTTTCCCAATTCACAGTAGAGAGTTAATGATGCACGTTATAAATGCAGAGGAATCCTACAGAGGAAATTCACTCCCCGTAATAGCATTTGCGTACCCTCCTAGAGAATTCCGGGACGTCGGAATAGGCCGTCGGAAATCCTGCTTGAGGCTTCCCAGGAGAAACGGTGAAGATTCCTTTGTCCAGACCCTTGGGAGCACTGGTGGCGGGGACTGTAGGGTACTGTCAGGTTCCCCCGGAAGACAGAAAGCCCTCCTGACGTGGGAGTAAGTTCCATCGTGGAAGATGAGTCTGGCCTGGGGAGTCCAGCCTGGATGGAAAAGGACCCTTCTGAGAAGGGCTCTGCAGGATTTCCAAAGGCCCTCCAGGGTGCCTCTTGAGAACTTGTCCTAAATTTCCCACAGAGAAGCTTCTAGCACCGAAAGAGTGAGGCTACTCTTTGCAGTACCAAATAGCTGTGCTCATCGTTTAAAGTCAATTCAAGGTTTTCTAAGACAAGCAAGGAAAACAATTTTTTAACCTGAAAAGCCACAAAGCTCAACAGGTTAGGGAAGCTCTCAAAAAAATGAAGTTCTGATGAGAAAAATAAAGAATAACTCTGATACAGAAAAATACTGTTTCAAAATAACACCTGGTGTATTTGCTTTTCTCAACAATTTATCTTTACGCTCGTGGTCCTTCCTCCAGGAGGAGTTGGCTGCGGCAAGGGGCGCGCTGTCTCTGCGAAAAGGAGACAACTGCAGCTTTGAAGGGAATGTCATTGCTTAGCCTTCAGTCCCAAGTTTGACTTTTAAAAATGCATAGAGAGACAACAGTCTTGAAAGGTGGCTTTCAAGAGAGAATCAAGGATTTTCTCATTGTTATCAGTTTGGATCTTATTCCAGAACCAAAGCTTGAAGGATTGACCATAAAGTGTATAAACAGCAGAAGTGATGAGAATATGATGTGGAAAAGTTCTTGCCAAACTGTAAAGGGAGTGGCCTGCCCAACGCTGAGGGGTAGAACCAAGAGAGTGGCTTTCTCCAGCGCCAACCTAGAGGTGAATTTCAGAGGGGGACACATCAGTAGAGATACCCAGCTGTTTTTAGGAGAATTCCAGGTCAGAGCGCTGTTGCTGACTTCCTCAGGTGGAGGCTGGAAACACTGGAAACACTTCTCATGCCCCTTGGAGACAACCACGCTTAACGTAGCATCACAGATTTTAGGCTAGAGGAGTGGTAGAGCAGCGATGGCTGAGGGAGGGGTCGAGGTCAGTGGACTTGTTGGCAGTCTCTCAGGGTTCCGCACAGCCCAGCTTGGTACCAAGAAAGTAACTAAGTGAGAGGTCCTGAGACCACAAGAGAATAGCATGGATAGAGAAGAGACTGTGGTAACAAAACAGGCCTTGGCTGAGGCAGCACAGACATAACAGGGACTTGGGAACAGGAGTCAGGGGAAAGGTCATGTTCATCAGCAATGGGTTCCAGTATATGACCCCAAACACCAGGTAGGACCAGCTGTACCTCAGTCAATACTAGCAAAGACACCCAGAAATGAGAAGACCAAGCTGCACCATAATGGAGGCAATGACATTAGATACCAGGGCCCAGAGACCAAGTGGGTTAAAGAAATCTCAATTGACATCAACCATAGGTCAGAGAAGCCCAGACACTTCTTCCCTGATGCAGCCATGACATACGTGAGTGTTTTCTGTATGGCCACATGCGTCTTGGGAAGCAGGAGAGTGTTGAAAAGAGAGAGAATCTCTGAGGAATAAACAATTATCCAGAATAGACCTTTATAAACACTGAAGAGACTGAGATAACACCATTTGCAAGGTGAATTGTTTTCCACCTCTATTCATTTCCTGGGGCTGCTGTAACAAAGCCCAACAAATGGGGTGGCTCGAAACCACAGGAATTTATTCTCCCACAGTTCTGGAGGCTAGAAGTCTGATACCAAGGTTTCGGCAGGATCGCATTCTCTCCGAAGTTTCTGGGAGAGAACCTGTTCCGTGCCATGCTCTTAGCTTCTGGTGTTGCCGAGAGTCCTTGGCATCTCTTGAGAAGGGTATGCAAATACTACTAGGTTGCAGTGAATTTCCTCTGCAGGATTCTTCTATATTTTTAACGTGCGTCATTAACCATCATCTACTGTGAATTGAGAAAAGTCAAAGAAAGACAAAAATTTCAGAGGTAGATTGCAAAATGAACCCACTCTCTCAAGTAATGAATTTATTATCTTTTTAGTATTTTTCCACTTACATTGTATTCTCTTGTTTTCCAATGTTTTTCTTTGGACTAGCACATCATTGTAGTCCACTGATTTCCTCCCCATATTCCTTTCCATACTCTTTTCCTTTAAAAAATAACAAAATACATTTAAAGAACACCATGAATTTTAAGTACCAATGAAATGACTTATTAGATTATATGAGTATATATAATTTGGATACATACATTCAAAGCAACTGTTTTGCATTTATTTATTCGAACTGCAAAACATTTGTGGTTCCCCACTTTGCTGCAACACCACACCCACGCCAGCCCTTTGGGGGCCCCAGTCTAGTCATTATATTTCATTAGGACAACAGATTACTATTCGAACATATCTTTTGGGGGAACACAATTCAACCCACAAAATTCCCAATGGAAATGTGCGTGTAAGAGCTACTTGAGGTTATTTACACGATTATTTTTATTATTATCACTTTTCCCTACCAGTTGTCATGTGTATTATGCATTTTGACCCCTCTCTGGCAGGGACTACAAACTACGGCCTACCTGTGAATTCCATCCCCTCACCTGGGGTGGAAGCTCATCAGCTGAAAATAGTTTTTTACATTTTTAAATGGTTTTAAACGTATTAAAAGAAGAGGAATATTTTATAGCATGTGACATGCATGTAAAACCCCAAATAGGTGTCCATAAATATGGTTTTACTGGAACACAGTCACACTCGCTTGTCTATATATTTTCCATGGCTGCTTTTGTGTCACAATGACAGAGCTGAGCAGGTACAGCCAGAGACTGCAGGCCAACAAAGCCTAAAATATTTACTATCTTCTCTCTACAGAAGAAGTTTGCCAACCTCTGATCTTCAGTGATGACGGAGAAAGGGGAGAAATAGAAAGTGAGGGATATGAAGGCATGGAGAATTCTCCAGCAAGTTCATACTTAAAAGATTCTTGAAAAAATGTGAAAAGAAATATGAAGGAAAGGCTCATAAATAATAATTATAATGAGAAATAATTTGGAGAAGTAGCAAAGAATATATGGAAATGATGTCAGTGAGGCTAAAGGCTCAGAAGATTCTGAGGCTTGTGAAAATTATTAATAGGAAGAAAAATGACTTTTATTTGTGAATTAAGGAAACAAGAATGGTGTAGAAAGCTCCATTTGGGGTGAAGGCTCAGTGCTACTGAATAGAAGAAACTAAGTTGAGCGTCTTAACTCTCTTTAACTCTACAACGCCTTAAGTATGTTCCCATCTTTCCAGTGAAGATTTGTCATCACTTGGAAAGAGAAAAATAAATAGCAAATAAGAAGAAATGGAGGCCAAGAGCATAAAATTGGACAGAAGCAGCCGTCTACTCTACTTCATCTCCAGGCCCAGGGGAGCGATATCTCAAGATACCGAAAAGATGCCATCATCTCAATCTCCCAAAAAGCTGTTGACTATTACGAAGCGGCTATTGATACTCTTCAGGCTTGGAGAGAACCGAAAAGGTGCTTAAAATAGAGAATTAGAAAAACAAAGCCTCAAATTCAAAAATAAAAACCAAAAAATAGAACTATGGGGTTGAGAGCTCGCTGGGACCCCCAGGAAGACTCTAGAATGGACTGTCGAGTCTTTAAGAATCGAGAAAGGAAAGTTGTCTTCAGGAAGAGGATTGGTTTACTGAAAAATCGTGCCATATAGATCTCATATCGTTTTTAGATAGGATAATAATATGCACCTTGATTTTAGAAAGTCCTTTGACAGGTTCTCTCATAATACCTTTTGTAGAAGATTTAGAAGGGGTGATATTTACAGATTAAGAAGCATCATCAGGGTAGTTATGTGGATTTGGAATTACACTGCCTGATTCATGCTATTTCCCCAAGTGCTGATTAATGAATTAATGCCAAGATATGGAGAATTCTCCAGGGGTATGTTATGGTCTTATTCTCTACTTTTTACAAATGATTTGGCTGAGGATATTGCTGATGTGAAGCCTAAATTTGCAGAAACTCAGTAGGGCAAGGGGTAGCTAGCGTGTCTCATGGTAAAATCCAGATCCAAAAGTATCTTCAGAAACTGCAGCAAAATTCTACAGTTAGATCCCCAACAAAGCAAAGCAAAACATGAACAAAACTGAATGAAGCCAACAAAACTGTGGTTCTCAGTGCCAACTGCACATGAGAATTACCTGAGGGGATTTTTCTTTAATTGGCCTGGGGTGTGGCCTGAGCATTATTATTTTTCAGAGGCATTCAGGTGATTCTAAGTTCAGCCAGAGCTGGGAATCACTTGCGATAAACTCTGAAAATAGAGGAGGGCTGCTATGTGCCAGAACCAAAGCCCTGTGTCCGTAGGTAGTGTTTATAGGATGCTGTGTGCCCTCAGGTCAATGAAGCCACAGTGGGAAGTGGCAACTGAAAAAGCTAAAACGATCTTAAGTTGTAAATGTTGCACAGAGAATTAGGAAATGGTAAAAGTAACTCCCATTTGTCAGGCAACTACTCTTGGATGGGGCACGGGAAAAAGGATTTTTAGTGCGTTATATAGTTTAATCCTCACATTAATTGATATTATCATCCCCAATCTGTAGTGGAGAAAACTAAGGCTTAGTGAGGTTAACTAACTTGCCTAAATCACCCAGCTAGTATCTAGTGTGGCTACAGTTTACTGAATTTCTATCTACCAATGAACTGAAGAGGCCCTGGAGAGACTAATTGTACCGGGAATTTATTAGAAAGGAAAAATCTAAGTGATATTTTCATGAAGAATTGGTGTTGAAGTGAATAAGGGTAATGAAGGAAACGCAAAACTCAAATATTTTCCCCAAATTTTAAGTCCAGGGGACTGGAATATTTGTGGGACCTACAAAAAGAAATGCGGTGATAGGGAAGAGAGTTAGATTTTTGGAGGAGAATAATTTTACTTTATTTTATTTATTTTATTTTTTTCTGCTTTATCTCCCCAAACCCCCACTGTACACAGTTGTATATCTTAGTTGCAGGTCCTTCTAGTTGTGGGATGTGGGACGCCGCCTCAACGTCACCTGGCAAGCAGTGCCATGTCCGCATCCAGGATCCAAACACTAGCCTGCCGCAGTGGAGTGCGCGAACTTAACCATTCAGCCAGGGAGCCAGCCCCTGGAGGAGAATAATTTTAGTATTCAATAATAATAGGTAATATTTATCAAGTACTTACTTTGTGCCAAGCATTTTGTATTCATCTCATTTAAGCCTCATATAACCTTAGCTACTCTTAATATTATTATCATTTTAGAGAAGTTGCCAAGATTACAAAATAATAAGCTGTATAGCCAGGACTTGAACCCAGCCTAAGTGACTTGGGGTGTGTATTCTGAATCACCTGGCTATACATATGGCAAATTGGTTTCTGGTGACTATCAATATCTAAGCAGAAACACACCAGAACACTTGGGAATATAAGACTAGAGCACAGGAAAATGATTGGAGTATATGTTCGAGTAATGAAATTCTATAAATATATCTACTAAGTAATTTTACTTTACTTTATTGTTTATTTATTTATTTTGGTGAGGAAGATTGGCTGTGAGCTAACATCTGTGCCAATCTTCCTCTCTTTTTGATGTGGGACATTGCCACAGCATGGCTTGATGGCTTGATGGCTTGATGAGCTGTGTGTAGGTCCATGCCCTGGATTTGAACCCGCAGATCCAGGCTGCCAAAGCAGAGCGCACCAACTTAACCAATCCACCACTGGGCTAGCCCTCTACTAAGTAATTTTAAATAGAGCATTAGCTCATAAACATTTTCATGTGTCATAAATATGGTATCACTACTTTCTAAAAGTCGTTATCAAGACTGTAGATAATACATGGGAAATATATACTCTCGTTTATGCAATTCCTGGTTCCTCCTTTGTAGTATATATCTTTTGCTCTCCAGTGGTGACAATACTGAGTTATTCTTCTTGTGTCTTAGATCACATACTCTCTTTTGGGAAAAGTCCATGAAAGAAAACTAAAGTTACTTTGACTCTTGTATTCTAAGTAAGTTTGCTTGGTTTTAGCTAACTTGGCTTCTATTTTTATCATTATTTTGGCATCTTTATTGGGTATAATTGACATCCAAAAAACAGCACACATTTGGAGTGTACACATCAATGAGTTTTGACATATGTATACACCTGTGAAATCATTACCACAATTAGAATAACAAACATTTCCATCAGTTCCAAAACTGTCCTGGGGCCCTTACTAATCTGTCCCTCTCTCCATTCCCTCATCCCTAGGCAGCCACTGATCTGCCTTGTGTCCCTACAGATTAGTTCGCAATTTCTAAAATTATATATTCACAGACTCATAGATTTTGTACTCTTTTTTTTCTCTGACTTCTTTTACTCAGAATGATGATTTTGAGATTCACCCGTGCCCGTGTGTGTTTCAATGGTTTTCTCCTCTTTATTGCTAGTAAGTATTCCATTGTATGGATATGTCACAATTGTTTATTTGTTCACCTCTTGGTGGACATTTGGGTTATCTCCAGTTTGGCACTACCACGAATAAATCTGATATGAACATTCATGTTCTTTCTCTTTGTATGGGCATATGCTTTCATTTCTTTTGAGTAGATACCTAGGAATGGAATGGCTGGGTTAGACTGTAGATGTATGTTTAGCCTTTTAAGAAGCTGCCAAACTGTTTTCTACCAGCAGGGTATGAGAGTTCCCGTTGTTCTCCAGCCTCACCAACACCTAGCGTGATCAGGCTTTGTGCAGTGGTGTTTCATTGAAGCTTTAATTTGTCTTTTCCCGATACTAATGATACTGAGCACTTTTTCATGTGTTTGTCGTCCTGTAGCTTCTTTGGTGAAGTATCTGGTCGAATCTTTTCCCCTATTTAAGTAGGAATTTCTGTTTTCTTATTATTGAGTTGTATGAGTTCTGAATACAAGTCCTTTGTCAAATATATGTTCTGCAAATATTTTCTTCTGTCTTGAGCCTTGGTTGTACTGTTAAAAGTAATAGGTTGGCCCACTTGATAAACATTTTCTTCTAAACCAATTCTAGATTGTGAAGTATCTCAAGTGTTAATAACTCCATCCACTATAACGAAGCTCTCACACTGTTAGGAATTGATCCAAAATTTTCATTTGCATTCTCCATGAAATACAAAGAGAGTTTACTTGAGTTTTTTTACTTAGATTATACAGAAAAGTTCGTATTTTACAAAATGATATAAATACAATAAAAACATATTTTATATAATCAGCAATTTTTTTTCTAGAATATGATATTTTCACCACTTCTCCTATTAGTTTTAGTGATGATGGTGGACTGATTTCATTGGATAAATATCCATCATTGAAAGAATCTCAGTATCATTTCATTAAATTTATTTTTGCTAAAAATACTATTTTTCCACCTCATTTTACTGTAGTTTTTTTCTATCCCTGATCCTGTTGGCTCATGATTTCTCTTTAATTACCCTTTCACACCTTTTTTTCAAAAATGAGAACTTGTACCTAGTAGTAAGCAGAGTACCTTTTTAAGCAATGAGATAAGACAGCATCTATATTTAAAGCACAGTACCTATATTTAAAGCAAAATGCAGCATTTGCTGAATTCTAGCACTTTCTTCTGCATCCTTCTGTCAAAACTGATAACCAGCTTTACATTTATAAAGTTATATTTTTAATTGTCTGAAAATCCTGACAGTGCTCTTATAAATTCATATCAGAAAATGTTGTGATCTTAAAGCTCCAGATGATGGTTAATATTATTATAAAAGTTGAAAGTAAGAATGAGATGGTAGGTATTCCAAAGGAAGCACCTTTGTGATGTAAATAATCTTTGTAATTTTCTCTAATATGCTGCAAATGTATTTCTAACTCTAAACGAACAATCCCTTCATAGAATAACAATTAAATTTGATTTAGAGTGCCACTAAAAATTAACTGAGAGCTCCCAGCAGTTGTTTAGAAGGGAGTAGATCATAGGAAAAACTCTAGCTGTTGGGTTGTTTCCAATCAATTGGAAATAAATCTTTTCAAGGTTAGTCTTATATAGGACTGACTCCCTTTCGCATCAAGGTTGAATTCATTATTGACAAATGATCTGTAACAGGAAGCATCTTGTTCCTGTTTATTTGCGTGCACAGCTGTCTACACTAGAACACAAATCAGAACCGCCCTTTTCCTCCTCTCTTAACATATCAGCTTTGACATTCAGCAAAGAATTATATTTCAGAAATTAATCACTGTTGAATAAATATGGCTCTATTTTCTGTATTTCCTTAAACTCAATTTACAGCAAATGTATGAATTAAGCCCAGTCCACATTTACTTGGCAGAAGGCTGTTTTAAAACAAATGTCAAACGTATTTTCTACTAAGAATCTCCTCCTCCCCAGCACCCGGCCAGCATTCAATTCAGAAAAATCTTGCCCATGGAACAAGGATTTCCAAGTTCTGTTTCATGGTATTCTCATCTCTTGAGATGGTAATAAGTAGGACTTTAAAAAACACTGTGCTCAAATGTGTCAAGTAGCTGCATACCCGTATTAGTCAGCTTGGGCTGCATAACAAAATACCATAGGCTAGGATGGCTTAAACAATGCAACTTCTTTCTCGCAGTTCTGAAGGCTGCAAGTCTCAGGTTAGGGTGCCAGCATGCTCAGGTTCTGGTGAGAGCCCCTGGCTTGCAGACGGCTGCCGTCTTTCAGTGTCCTCACCTGGCCCAGAGAGAGAGACAGCAAGCTCTCTACTGTTTCTTCTTATGGGGGCACTAATCCCACCGTGAGGGCCTCACCGTCATGACCTCATCTAAACCTAATTACCTCCCAAAGCCCCTATCTCCAAATACCATCACATTGCGGGTTAGGCCTTCAACATACAAATTTGTTGCCCTTGTCGGGGGGAGGGGAAGGAAACGCAATTCAGTCTATAGGAATTGTATATATTCTTCTTGGGGCTTCACAACATATTTGTATATGAAATGTTCTGAGATGTTCTGCTTTTAAGAGAACTGTTCCCTAAACTTTTTTTTTAACCACAACTCTACCCTCCATCATACACACCCCAAGAGTATCTGCTTCTGTTGACACCGTATGGAACTAGTGTATGACACCAGTATGCAGTTTGGGAAATGCTACAGCAGAAACTCCTTGTGATATTAGGGCAGAAGGATGGAAAGTGATATAACGCCCTTGAGTATTTTTGGGGAAAATAACCTGAACTCAGTAACATTCCTTTCCAATCAGTGGGAAATTGTATGTTACCTATTTAAGCTTCAACAGCCATAAAACAGACAAGGAAAACTTCTTTCTTTGTCATATCGCTCCAAACCTTTCATTTCCCTGTACAAGAACCAGTGTCACTCTAAATTTGTTCCTCTTTATTGGCCTTCCACATTCTTGGAGGTCTCTTTCCTCACATTCTCTCCACATATATATAAAATGAGACATTTCCTATTGCCTTAGAAGACCCCAAGTTGAAAACACTAGGCATAAAATATCCTATTTTTAAAGAGACTCACCAAGGGGGGCCAGTCACCCCTTTTAGAAGTGACTTTGTTACCATCATCCTACCAACACCCTGCAGGCCATGGAAGATGACCCCCGTGAGAAGAGAGGATTCTAACAGAAATGTAATTATTAGTTGGCAGACAGTGCTGGGTCTTTCCTCCACTTCCCATTCCGAAAAAACCAAACAGAAAGACCCCACCACTCAGAGGAAATGAGAATTCCTGTAGGAAAAGAAGGGTTTGGAGAGCTTTGAGGTCTGCCCAAGAGTTACTAAGAGCGAAGGAAAATACCTGACAGAGTATGTTTGAAAGCAGTAATCAGAAAAACAAAACAAGGAAACATTTCACGTTGGTACCCCCAAAACTACAGACTATTCATCCCTTGGTTGGCCACCTACCGCTCTGTGCCCATGTGAGGAGGGCAGAAGAGAGATGGAGAGAAGTGGCAGGATAGAGAGGGTATATAGAGCAGCAGCCTGCAGCCCTCCTCTGGTGTAGTGAGGACACGGGGGCTTCCAGCGGGCCAGCCACACAGCTCCCTCCAAGCTGGGCTTCAGCCTTCTTGAGGCAGCCCGTCTACGAGCGCTATTTGCCACCGGAGGGCCTTGGAGTGCTCAGATGTGCTGTGCCGTGGAAGTGTGCAGAGGGAAGGCCTTGAAAGACACCCTAAAGAACTCACAACCTTGATTCTCACAAGAGAGTTGGTATTTGGGGCTCTGCCGGATGGCATCAGCCGTCAAGAGAGAAGTATAATCATAACCATCGAATAACAAAGATTTGCCTTTTCCCTTATTTTCTCTTTTGTCATCTTCCTAACCCTACAGGATCGAGAAGCAGACGGGGTATCAGGACGGACATTGGACTAAACTAGACTGGACTTCAAGGGAAAGCTACGGGGACTGCCTAGGGTCACTAAGGGTCATGGAGAATATCCGACAGAGTGTGTTTGAAAAACAAAGCAACAAGTAACATTTCATGCCGGTACCCCAACAACTCCATACTGTTCAATAAATCAATTATATAATGTTTCCATTGCCCTCCCTTTATTGATGTTTATCTCTTAATACTTACTTCACCTCAGACTATGCATATTTGAGCATTTTAAAGACAATTTCAGCATCTATTCCTCATTTCAAATACAGAATATAAATACAAATTTATTTTGATTCTATACTTATGGTAAGCAATTTTCTCAGTTTTGCCTAAAATATAAAACATTTGATATGAAATTTAAGATTTGGTCAGCCTGAAGTTTCCTCAAGATTAAGGAGCATGTCTTGCTCATCTTCGCATCCCCAGCATCTGGCACGGTGTCTGGCACAGTGTAGGCACTCAATAAGTGTTTGTGAATTAACTAAACTGCTGGTTGATACTTGAAGAGCCTCCCAACAGCTTGAAGGTCTCCGTTTTCCTTCCTCTCGCAAATTCCTTGTCTCGGTTTTCCATTATGACCATTGACTAGAAAGAAAATTCTTAGAGGATAGCCTTATCTAGACGTATTTCCTTTTTCATTTAATATTAATTTAGAGTTTACAGATCCTTAAAGGAAAGCATTTTCCCACTGTTTATATTCAGTGATACACAGATCAACTCTCTAAGTGGTCAAGAATATGAAATAAAATTAAGTACTATTGAGTGCCTATTACGAGTGTGGCACCAGCTAAGTACTTGAAAGAAGCAGAAGTGATCTGAAGTTGATATATGTCTTAAGGAACTTACACTCCAGTTGGAGGCTAGCATATAAACAATATGATTGCTTCAAGATCCTAGAAAGGGAGACAGGGGAGGGGAAAGGCATTCTGGGGAGGAGAAGCCTTCCAGAGTAGAGGTTTGGTGAATGGGCTCTGAAGTGAGCCTGCCTGGGTTTAATCCTCACTGCACCTGGTTGGCGACCTTTACCAAGCTACTTCAGCTCTCTGTGCTTCTTGTACTTAAAATGTGGATTAAATGAGTTAATGCAGCGCCTGAGCTGTAAGTGCTGCTGCTGCTGCTGTACAAAATCTTGGAGTTGGATCTTTGAGGGACTCAAAAAAATTGATAGGAGCAATTCCTAGCCCAGGGAGGAGGGTTTGGAGGGCACTGTCTTGATCCTGCTCTGGAGGGTTCAATAAGCTTTCCAGGTGTTTGAGTAAACCGCAAATAATAGCGGGAGAAACATCAGAAAGAAAAGGTAAGGGATGCGTGAAGGAGGCCACTGATTGCCAAAACTTTTGGACTTTATTCAGTAGTAGAGAGCCACTGAACTTTTTAAATTGGTGAGTAGCACTATAAAATAATGTTTTGGAAAACTCTAACCAGGCTATGTAGACTGGTGTGGCATAGGGATAAGTAAACAACTGAGAGAATGTAATAATAATAGCCAACTTTTATTAGATGCTTTCCATAACCTTTGTAAGTGTGCAAGAAATATTAGTTATAAATATTGTTATTACGTTCCCGGCAATGTGCTGAGAACGGTATATGGGATATCTGTTATAGACTGAATTGTGTCCCCCCTGAATTCCTACGTGAAGCCCTAACCTCCACTGTGACAGTATTTGGAGATAGCGCCTTCAAAGAGGTACTTAAGGTTAAATGAGGACACAATTAAGGTGAAATGAAGTTAAATGGGTGGGGCCCTAATCCAATAGGATTGGTGTCCTTATAGGAAGAGAAAGAGATACCAGAGGTACGGGTGCACAGAGAAAAGGCCATGTGAGCACACAGTGAGAAGGTGGCCATCTGAAAACTAAGGCCTCAGGAGAAACCGACCTGCTGGCACATTGATCTTGGACTTCCAGCCTCCAGAACTGTGAGAAAATAAATTTCAGTCGTTTAAGCCCGCGAGCCAGTGGTATTTGTACGGCAACCCTAGCAGGCTAAGACAATAGCTCATTTGACTCTTAAAACAGCCGGATGGGGTAATATTCTGATGATCATTGTGTTACCCATGAAGAAATCAAGGCTCAGAGGGCTTAAAGTGAATTGCCTAAGACAGCTAATAAGTGGCGTTAAACAGGATTTATATTAAAGCTGTCAGACGACAAATAGTATAGTTCAGTTGGAGACTGACAAATGACAGGATTTACACACACAAAAGGAGAAAACATGACCTGGTGTCTGATTGCACTCGGGCTAAAAGAGTCATCACCAGATGACTGAGATTTTAAGTCTCAGGGTCCACACAAGATAAATGCCCAGCTTGTTTGTGTGTGACATGTCTGTACAGTTTATATTAAAGATTTTGGAAAGGCCGTTCAGAGCAGAACGGAATTAATTGTGGCTGAAGCACTCAGGGAACCTAATGATGGCTGACTCGGGTAAAATGAGGGAAGAGATATGGTACCACCGGGGAGAAAAACAGTGTTAAAGTAAAAAGACAGAGAGGGGGTAAACAAGAATAATGAGGGGAAATTCAGGTAAGGACTGCGAGTACAGATCATGTTTCACCTTTTGAACTGTTTTTGCCTGTACCAGTGCCTGGCTTTTAGGAGGCACTCAGTAATATTTGGTGAACAAAGGACAGAGTGGTAGAGAAACGTTAGATTTAATACTCGGAAGAAAGGGGCTATTGAAAGTTGTTTTTTTAAACAGGAGCAGTAACAGAGTGGGATTGAATTTTCCTTGTCTCTTGACCGGGCTTGCTCTTTTTCCTTTTAGAAAGGCCTGTTAGCTAGCTCCAATCCCAATTAAGCAGATAAAAACGTGGATAGTGAAACAAATGATTCGGGATCTAATCTCCCATTGCTGCGTGTGTGTCTCAGGGAACAATGAAATGCACAGCCGCAGGATTCTCGGGTGCACAGAAGCGGACCGCAGGGGGCGGACGTTGAGCTGCCCTCACTAAAGGAGTAGGCCGAGCACAGTCATCAGCCATGGCCCATCGGTCTCGCCGCGGTCCCTCTGGCCTTAGGGCGCCGGCCCTTCCCTGCGCCGAGCAAGGATGCTTGTCACTCCAGGATCAGCGCTGGGAAGCCGCTGCTAGGCCTCTGCCGACACCACCAAGAGATGCGCAATGCGCCTGCTCCACCGCAGCAGCCCCGCTCTGCAGACATCCCATAGGAGGGAAGGCCGCCGTACTAGACACCACGGCCCTCCGCAAACAGCCGGCGCGCGCGGGTCTAAGATTCCAGCCCCGACAGCGGCTCGCCGGACTGCAAATCCCGGCATGCGCGCCTCCCGCGGGAGCCAATGGGGAAGCTGCAAGTTCCCTCAGCCAATCATATCCCGACCCAGTGCAACACCCAGACTGAATTCTGGGACTTGTGGTTTTCACGTGGCAGCATTGCACCATCGTGGTTCAGGCAATGTAGGCCACGCGTCCGATTCGAAACGAAAGCTCCTTCATGTAATTCTGTTGGTCCCCAGACTCACCCCCTTAATTAGCATTAGTTTCATGCCTTACACTCCTTAAAAATCGTAAACTTATCTCTTAGTCATACAGAAAAAAAATCAAGTTATTTTCAGAGAAGGCACGCTTGTCCCAGTCGCCCCCCCGTCCTTTAACCGTCGCTTTCAAGTCTCGCGAGAAAAGCCTCTTGGGTCGTTTTCACGCCTCCTGTAAGGCGGTCCGTGTGGAGATTGACACAGACCTTGGCCAACAGGACTGCCCTGTGGCCCGCGTCTCCGCAGCGTGCGTGGGGCGGCCGCCGTGAACCCTGACCTTCGCTTCCCGTACGTCGGCGTCTCCCGCCCCCGCCCCGGCGTGCAGGAGGCGGGCTCTGGCCTCTCGCCCTCCGAGGGAGTGCGGCGCGAGTGGGAGCGCGACGGCCCGCTGGAAGCGTCCTACTGCCCGCAGAGGCCCCGCCGAGGTCCGCGCGGCCCGTGCGCTCGTCCTCCGGCCCGCAGCGCCGTGGTCAGGCCTCCCGAAGCCTCCGCCTCCCCGCGGCCGGGACTGCCCGCCGAGGCGCCTCCCTCGTCAGGTCGGCGTCGCGCCGCGACCCTGGAAGCGAAGCCGCGGGCGGGAGGAGGAGCCCCAGCGGCGGCGGGCGGCGGCCGTCGGCGGCGAGGCCGGCAACATGGCGAGCGCCTCGTACCACATCTCCAACCTGCTGGAGAAGATGACGTCCAGCGACAAGGACTTCAGGTGAGGCCGAGGCGCGGCCCGTGCCCGCGCGGGCGCTCGCCCCTCCCTGCGGCTGGCGGCCCCCTCCCTGCGGCTGGCGGCCCCCTCCCCCTCCCGCGGGCCGTTGCCCGCCGCCCGGCCCTGCCCTCTGCGTCCCCGGTGCCCGGCCTGCCCGGCCCAGCGCTAGGCCGCCCGCTGCCCACCGGGGCCGCGGCCTCCGCGAACGGACGGCGCCGTCACCTCGTGTCCCCTTCGCGGAGGTGGGAGGCCGGGGGAGGGAGGGCGCGTGGCTTGGAGGGTTTCCCGCCAGCATCTCTGTCATTCTCGCGGGTCGCGGAGCTCGGGGTTTCGGTCTCACATCCCTGCGGCCAGCGTTACTGCCAGAAAGGGGCATCGCTGGACCGCAGGCAGGACGTCCGCCGAGCGGAGGGGTCTGAGCGAGAGGAGGAGTGGCCGGGGACGCGGACGGGGAGTAGGGAGGTGTACCACCGCGGTTCGGTGCCGGGAGACTGGGACTGTCGGTTCCGAACCGAATTGTGTGTTCGCGGATTATCTTGGTTTCTTTCTGTTTTTTTTTTTCCTGCACTACAGGAATTGTTATATTCCTTCCTTCCCGCCTGTTGTCCCATCCCAAAATAAATAAGCTCCCGGTCTAAAAAAGCTGCTTATTTCTTTGATACTTGTTTTGTTCCCTATGACTTAGCGGTTGTGTTTTGTATGCATTTTAAAGGAAAGAACAAATAGGTTTCAGTTAAAATTGTGGATGAAGAGCTTATGTTAATTTTTTTTTGGGTACGCGTGGTACGCTTTGACATCTGAAGACATGTGTAAACCTTATCTACCAGGAAGAAATTTTCCGATTTGGGTGGGAACTATCAAAAATGTAATGATCGTGTTCCTAATTAAATTGATGTACTGGCGTATTAAAATGGCTCATGAAATACAGTTTTGGTTCTGTGACCTCAAAGCCAAAAATGATTTTTAAAAAGTTTTGCTATCGAGATGGTTTTTAAGTATTGCATTTGGAACTTCTTAAGTCCAGGTTTGCTAATACTAAAGATTTTAAGCGTTGTGACTTTTTGGAAGAGACGTTTGTTTTGGGTATTTTGGTATTTTAGATCTGCTTAGTTCTAGGGCCAAAATCAAGATTATTGGGAGAAATAAAAGATTTTGTGTTTTTGAAGGATTAGAATCCTGTTAATTCTCTTGAGAGGTTTGCGTTCTTCCGGTGTAGCCCATTGAAATTTAGGTCAATATTTGAATGGAACGTATATATAACTTTCCATTATGTAGAGTGTGTGGTGTGATTTTCTTTTTTCACTCTTGTTTCTATCAGTTTGGCTCATTCTGTAAAAGTACTGAATTTCATTCTGGTGAAGATAGCACTCTCACTATAATGGTACAGTGTGTTCAACTAAGACTTGCGGATGTCTAGAATAAAGAAATCAAGTTATGTGATAATACTGCATATGTGATTATTGACTGAAGCTTCTTAAATTTGTTGTAAAGGAAATGTAATATATACGTGTTTGGGTTTTTTGTTTTTGTTTTTTTAAATAACCTATATGAAAGAAATAGTGCTCTGATGTTAAACTGTAGTCAGTGTTGAACTTGCTAAGGGTTCTCTTCCAATTTGGGCTGGAATAAATCAAAACATTGCTTGGAGGATTATTCTAAAAGTGTAGTAAGGATATGTTACTAATAGTTGGTGAGCATTATAGAAGATATGTTTAGGTGACACAGTAAGTGACTTCCAGTAATTTGGCATCATTAAGATATTTTTATTAATGTTGTTTTAAAAAGTTGTAATACACTCAAGCCATCCAGTTAACAGACAAGTCTTTGGAACTAAAGCATTATGTATATTAAGTTACAGACATTAAGAGATGAATTAAAATAGTGAACATTTGAAGTCATGTATTTTGAGGATTTTTCTGTATGTTTCTAGTACAGGCGTTTATTTGAATACATGTGTTCTATTTTAAAATGATGCTTTCTGATTTCTCAGAAATTTATTTACTTGTTTATTTGCATGTAAATATCAGTTTGTTGCCACATGTTTTAAAATCTTAGTGCCAGAAGGATTTTGAGGACGAGGTTAATTAACAGTATAGAATAGCTAACATGTGCAAACCACTCTACTTTGTGCTAAGGGGAGAAGAAAACTATACATCTAAAAGGGAGAAAAACAATTTATTCTCCTCATGGTAGAATCCAAAGGGAATATGACCTACTAGTCACAAGATATGGGTTCTACTCATGTAGGATTTTTTGTTGTGAACTATCTGTGAAATCTTGGGCAGGCTACTTAATTTGGGATTAAATTTTCAGTTTGGGAGAGTTGTACATGGGTGATTACAAAAGGTCTCTTGTAGGCCCGAAATTTCAGGTCTCAGGATAGCTACGTGGTTCATTAATGCAAAGAAGATAAAGAAGTGGTACAGATTCAAAAGTCAACGTTCTTAAATAATCCTTTTGTAGATCTTAAGTCATAGTCTCAATTTATTAGGGGGGAAAAACTCTAATATCCTTTTTCTTCTGTGTTCTGGTATTCCCTGTTCTCTGACGGTGGGATATTAAGGTTTAGTGCCAGTAGGTAAGTGATTTTGTAGATACCAGAATGAAAACTTTAATGTGCCTGAACCATGTGAATGCCCAATTTATGAATATTAATATTGAATACTCAGTAGGTTGGGGTAACTAATGAAGTTTTTATTTTCATATGCTTCACCAACTGAATAAAAGTATTCCAAGGAATCAAGAGCTAAAGAAACAATTTACCGTTTTTTATCTCTCTGTACATAATAGTTAATATTAATGCTTACTGTGGACTTTATACACTTGATCCTTTTTGTCCTTACAACTCTAGTAAAGTGGATACTAATCTCCATTACAGCTGAGGAAAGTGAGAGGTGGCCATGCTAAATACTTGCCGAAAGCCAGTTAGACAGTAGTAGATCTGGGATTCCAGATATCCCCTTAACTACCATATTATGCTACTTCTCCACAGTTTTGACAGGGAACATTGAGAGTAAGACTAAATTTTCAGTTGCAAGTCAGGCTTATGGAATATTTGTGCTAGAAGATGCTTTTAATAATTCCATGAGAGGGACTACAAAAAGTTTAAGATCTGGTGCTTGCCCTCAGTAATATCTACGTGCTTGTTGAATGACTAAAACACTATAGTAAAAAGATAAATAACCCAGGGCAATATATAGTTGTCAGGCATCAGTGGCAGAGAAGATGAAAGCAAGGAGATTCCTGTTTGAGGAGCAGTCTGAGCTAGGTCTTGAAATCCTAGCTAGAGCAAATGAGTACAGGTGTGAAAGCACACTTACATACAACTCCACTGGGAGGGAGGGAGTAGGTAGTCTGGACTGGAGCTGGGGGCGAGGATTGTTTAGGGAATTTCTTGAGCATAGGGACCTTGTCTTACTGAACTGAATCCTCCACTCTGTTTAGTGCCTTGGCCACGTGGGTTCTCAATAGATGCCTGTTTTAGTTGAATTGGATTTTAGTTCCAGAGTTAAGAAAAAAGCGTGTAATGATTTTGGGAAGTTTCTTCAAGAAGCCATTGTAAAATTTACAAGTTGATCTTTTAAAAATACCATTTGATAGGATTTTAAAATAATTCACTGCATTGTAGAGTTTCCTAGCTTGATAATGGTTTATGTTCCCAAATTTACTTATTTGTATGTTTTGGATATTGGAAGGCATTTTGTTTTGGAAACTTGAAAATGCTAGTAAAAATCTCAGGTCTGTGATGGCGTCATAGGTTTTCAGAGCTAGCAGGGACCTTAGAGATCCTTTAACAGCTGAAAGTACTGTGTAGGTATTTACAATAGCATAACAGGAAATAAGTGAAGTTATCTCGACTGCTTGTGCTTGAAGAAAAGTAGATTTAATCAGAAGAAACAGACTTGTAGAGGTTAAGCAGGTGATTCTGGGCACTTGTAAAGTACTTTGCAGGTTGATGGCAGTAAGTTACTTGATTTCACTTCTGTGATTTTTCTTGATGTGGGTATACTGCTAACACTGATTATCAGTGATAATTAGGCCCCGCCACTGAAAAAGAGACCTCACTCAGGAAACTAGGAAGACAGATGACTAAAAATTAGTTTTATTTACATGAACAATATTAAGACTGCCCCAAGTTAATTCATAACTAAGGTAATAAGTGAGAGCAAGTGAGCAGTGGTGTGTGTACAAGATCTTTGAAAGATAATAGGTTCACTGAGTGTTGCACTTGGCCCATATCATTTAGATTTCTGTTGGAAGCAAGGGTAAAATTGTATTTATATGTGAGGGGAAGGGTTGTGGTGAGAGCTACTCATTGTGCGTTACAAGGTGTATATTTCTGTCATTATTTCTGCTTCTCTACCTTGGATTTACTAAAGATGAATAAGTTCTCTCCTCAAGGAACTTTTCAGTCCGGTATAATAAGCCAGGTGTGTAAGTTCCAGACAATGACTGTCTTGTTTATAACTGTGTTTGCACAGCCTGGCACAATTCCTAATGATGGTATCCCCAAAATACTTGTTGAGTAAATGAATGGGATGGCACTGCCTGTAGGTTATGTCCACCTGGGACTTCTCTGGGAGTCTGAAAGTTAACATCTTAATTTCTCCCTCTCCCACCCTAAGCCTTTTTTATTCTTACTTTGTCCTCTCACGTTACCGTCCACCATTTTTCTGAATTGGAAAACCTTGACGTCACTCTTCTCCTACCTTTCTTCTCTCCTTTAGTCCTCTGATGACTATTTCTCAAATTAATCTGTCTCAGGCCTCTTTTTGGTCCAGTCTGTTCTTAACTCTTCTGTTAGAAATTTCTTCCTAAATATCACAGCTGATCATTGCCTTCCGCACTAATTCCCATTGACTACAAGATGAACTCTACACTTCTTAGCTGTTGCCCACCTAAGCTTGCTGAACTTGCTCTTCCTCCCGTCCCTGACAGTCCTCATGTAGCTAAGTTAGTGGATATTTTCTTTGTTCATCTATTTGATATGTAAGCACTGTTTACCACTTTTTCCTTCTTGAAATTCTCTTAGGTAGGCCTCTCTGGCACAGGTTGAGGAAGAACACACACTATGGGATGTTGCAGTAAGAGGGTCTTAGGACCTGTTTATCTTGGTAATTTGGGGAATGGTCTAAGGAAGTGGAGATTCACTTTAGATTGAATGTTGTCAGGAAGTGGGGGCAGTTCTGTCATTTGACATCTTAATGTTATAGGGAGGGCAAACTAAAGCAGAGGAAAAGCTGTAATTGGTGAAGAAGTATGAGTTACTCATTTAGAGAGGAGGATGTTTGGCATTTTGTGTTGCTAAGTGAACTTGTCTGAAATGGATGTTCTGTGAGGTGGTTTATGTCCACATCAACAATATGCTGTGGCTGTAAGCATCAGATCACTTTGACTAATATTGAGATTTAGGTATGAGCCTCAGTTCCTGGACTGCGGGGGCTTTTTTTTTTTTCCCTTTTTCATTTCTCACTTTTGGTGAAGGGCAGACAAAGTTGGGTTGCAGGACGTTAATTTATGATCTTCACATATGAAGTTCACACCTTCACTGTTGCTGAGATTTTGTTGATTAGAATCAGAGGAGTGGCCATTCAAGGCCGTCTGTAGTTGAACCAGGGTTTTTAATCCTTTCTCCTTTTGTTGTAAGATGAGTGGTTGAACCATCTGACGTGACAATGGCTGTTTAATAACATTAAGACTCTGGACAGGATACATACCAGACTGTAACACCCAAGCCCTGTGGTTTTTCTCCTCCTTTGTCCATTTCCTAACTCGTCCCTTACCATCTGTATATCCAATCCATTTCAGCCTATTAATTTTACCTTCGTAAATCTCAAATAGAGTTGGTTCTCATTATTTGCAGTAGTTATGTTCTGTAAAGTTGCCATGAATATTGAATTAGTGATACTGAACCATTGCTTCTAGGGGAAATACAGGTTTAGGTTCCAGTAGGCCTCTGGTGCCAGCACTTTCATCATTTGGTTGCTTCATAACCTTGTTTTATGTGTTTCTGTTTAAAGATGCCTTATTTAATATATGTTGATTCATTAACATTGAACTCATGGCCAACAGCGCTGTACCTCATGCCTGAATGAAGCTTATCTAACATATGTGTATTTTTCTGAAAGACACATCACAGCCTTCTTGTACTTAGAAACACTAGACAGCACTGCGGCACTATGCTTGGGGGTCATTTTAAACAGCAAAATTGCCAACAAAAAGTACAAACATGCAAAAAATGTGGCACTGTATGGACCTAGAAGAGGATGCTTGTTTACAGTATGAGAGCTGAAACAAGAAGGCAGAGTGTTACCATATTCAAGATCAGCTGAGAATGGGTGGCTCAAAGTTTTCCTGGTTCTGCACAGGTCTGCAAGAAATGACTGTGAAAGTGATGGAGAATTGATTTGGGGGGTTACAAGTAAATTTACTCTGCTAATAATAGAATTGACTGTATTGCATTTTTCCATCTCCCTTGCTTGTCATAACCCTAATTCTGGCTACTGTCATTTCTCACTTAAATGGCTGCAAGAGCCCTCTCCTAACTGTTCTCCATTCAGTCCGGCCAGATGAAGACGGGTTCTCTCCAAACTCTTATCCACGGTGTAGCTTTATGAAATGCAAATGTGATCATTCCACTTACTCCCCATCTCCACCCCCAAATGCCTTTCAGTAGCTTCCCATTGCTCTTCGAATAAAGACTAAAATCCTAAAACCTACAAACCTCTTTAATCTCTTGGCCCTTGATTGGCCACACCCCCTCCCCTTAAATTCCTGCTCATGCTTCGGATCTCAGTCTTCCCTGATACACAACCCCCAATCCAGTCTAGTCTAGGTCAGGTTACTTTGGTTATATCATTGTGCTTTCTTTGTGCCACATTCCTTTCCTTCACAGCATTTATCTCAGCTCATAATTACATATGTAATTACTCGTGTAGTTTTAAAAATTACTATGCCTCTAGTATACTGTAATGTAAGCTCCAAGACAGCAGGAACCCTGTTTGCATTTGCCAGCCCCTGTGTCCACAGCACCCAGCACAGTACCTGATACATACATAATGGTTCTCACTATATAGTGAACGAGGATGTAAGACTTTTCTTGTCTTGGCCTCAGCCTACATTTCCTTCTTCTTCCTGTTCGATTTCTTCTATCTCCCTGTGCCCCTGCCACACGAACTGCTCCTTAGTCCTTCACTGTGAGGTGCTCCTTACCACCACCACACACACTCACAAAGATAAAAAATTTAAAATCCCAAACCAGCTTCTCCCGTGCAAACCCCTGTTAATCCTTTGAGACTCAAACTAACCATCGCTTCTTTGGTGTGATGATTGCCAAATACCCTTGAGTATTGTTTAAAAAAATTTGTAAGATTGAGATTTGTCCATTTACCTGTCTGCCATATTAGATGAAAAAGTTTACAGGAAAGACTGAATCTACATTTGTCATCTCAGCCCTTAGCACCATACCTAAAGCAGTAACAGACATTTTACAGACTGGCTTTTGAATCTGGCATGGACAGCGTTCAGACTGGTCAAACAGCTTCCTTAACAAGAAGATTTATAGTCCAAATTTTTATATCAAATTAACAGAAGGAAGAAATCCTTAGAACTACCAGTAAAAAGTAACTCTTATAACCTTACACTATCTCAATGCAATTTTTCTGCTTTTTAAAAATACGTCTATTGATAATTTTACTGCTGTTCATTTCAACTTTTAAAAAACATTTGACCATTAATCATAGACTTTTGAAAATCAGTAGACTTCTTTATTAGAATATAAACTCTCTGGGGCTGGCCCTGTGGCTGAATGGTTAAGTTCATGTGCTCCTCTTCAGTGGACCAGGGTTTCGCCAGTTCGGATCCTGGGTGCAGACATGGCACTGCTCGTCAGGCCATGCTGAGGCGGCGTCCCACATAGCAGAGCCAGAAGGACCTACAACTAGAATATACAGCTATGTTCTGGGGGCTTTGGGGAGAAGAAGAAAGAAATGAAGATTGGCAGAGCTAAAATCTGGTGCCAATCTTCAAATTAAAAAAAAGAATATAAGCTGTGAGGTCAGGAACCAACGTTGATTTATCTTCTATCCGTCCTTTGCTCATAGTCCAGCCTTTGTAGAATAATAGGCAGTGAATAAATAAATGGTAAATAAAGGAATGAATCTGTGTACCAGTAGAATCCCTTCAGAACCATAAAACAACTTTTTACATTGAGATTGTCTGCTTTTTACTTAAATTCTTGATGACTGTGTTTTCTCTTCAACTAGATGGTTAGCCTTTCAGAGGTCCTACCTACTGTGGTGATTTCATGGATTTTCTCTAAGTGTTAAGATACTTATAATGATTGTGTGTAGAAGTGCCTGCATTAGTGTGCTATTCAGTTTTTCTTTTTTTACTTTCCATAATATTCTGTGGTTTTAATTCGTTTTGTCATCATATAAAATGGGAAGGGGCTTCCAATTAGGAGAACTATGTGCATTTAAAAAAATGTACGATTAATTTACCTTGTGTTATTCCAGTTTGGACATAAGTTTTTCTTTATAAGCAGCTTTTGCAAAGCTTGCTAAGAATTGTGCTTGCATATCATTTAAAACTTTGTCAAATCAGCATTAAGTGAACATACTAGTTACTGGAATTATCCTTAAGATTACCTTATAAGCACTGAATTGCTAAATTACTAAGTTGTTTTGCCACTCCTTACCACATAGCTTATTGCCTGGCTATCTGCACAGTTATTTATCATTTCAGCTCCAATAGTTGTTTTTTTAATTGACTTAAACATGGATTTTGACATTTCTGTGTGTAACATAAAATAGTAAATTTTTACTCAAACTGGATCTGGTTCAAATAAAAGGAAAAGGCGTTAAGTAGTTGGTATTTCAGTTAGATTATTTCAGTAGGTGGAGGTGAGCCAAGAATTATGAGAAAAATGCATTTGCCTTTAAACAGGTTTTGGGGCTTTATTTCGTTGTGATTATCTAATATTCTGAGAATTACTTTTAAAATAATGAATTGTCTGGTGAGGTATGTGAGGAAAAAATCTGAGTCTATTTACCTTATTTTTATCTCCTGTTAACCCTTTCATTAAAAGCTGAGATGAGACAGTTAATCATTCTGGGTTTTTTGTGAGGCTGTTCAGTCTTAAACCTTCCTTTGGCTGTGGTTCTTAAGGGGAGGGGGCTCAGTGTCAAGTGGAACAGCTTTCTAAAATCACCTTTTCATCATTTTGAAAATACCTCTCATACCTGGTGGTGGGAGTTGGGGGTGGAGGTGAGAATTTGTATTTTGGATATTTTCCATTAATTTCTGGTATATGACCAGCAATCCAGCAAACACAATATTACACAGGAAACTATTCTTAATGTTCATAGTTAAAGGCTTCCTAGATATAATTCAAATCTTGGGCAGAGAAAAAGTAAAGAGGAGCTTTTATCCCCCTAAAAGCAGTGATACAATTAATTAGAATGAAAGAGCACTCCCTGTAGATCCTGTCAGTAAATTTGAAATCAAGACTAACCTGGGGAAGACACTTAGGGGTAATGAAACCTTATTTAAAAGAGTGTATCAGGACTTAGATAGATAGATAGGAATGATGGCATTGGATTTGGAAGCTGTAATCTTTTTAATTAATGCTTAATCTTCAATTATTGACAAATTGAAATTTTTTTGATAGGTTTATGGCTACAAATGATTTGATGACAGAACTTCAGAAAGATTCCATCAAGTTGGATGATGATAGTGAAAGGAAAGTAGTGAAAATGATTTTGAAGTTACTGGAAGATAAAAATGGAGAGGTACAGAATTTAGCTGTCAAATGGTAAGTTGTTTTTTCCTTGCTTCTCACCCCTTCCACTCCTGTTAAAAAACTCAGTGTAATAATTGGTAAATTATCCTAGGCTTGTACTGTGTCTTTCTGGAGTTTTTCTTTAGAATTTGTAGGTGATTGATGAATGCTTAGTGTTTGTATTTGGTACATATGATACATTTCCTTATAGTTTCTCTGTTGACTAAACGTAGCTTTCATTTAATTCTTATGAGGTACATGTAGGAAACTCCAGAAAAAGTGATTCTCTCGTTTGTTTAACCTGCTGTTTTAGCTGGGTTAAAGGACCTGCCTGCCTCCATTCATCTCTGTATTCCAAGGAGGGGGTCAAAATATAAGAACCAATAATCAAGGAAAGTAAAAAATAATAAGACCTAATGAAGAATAGGAGCAGTTAAAACCGTGGTTAACACAAATCAACACTGATGATATAGTTAAAAAGGATCTTTCCTACAAATCGTGGAAATTCCAGTTGTCCTTGTGTGTACAATGCAGTAGGAGCATCTTGTTAGGCATGATGTTGACTGTTGGACTCTTATTCTTAGTAATAAAGTACAGAATTTGAGTTCTCAGTAAATTCTATTGACGTATCTATTTAAATTATGCATACCACATTTGAGAAAGCCTTAACAATTTACGTAGTAAGTTATTTGTAAGTATAACCTTCAGTGTCATATAAAAATTAAATTATAGAATTTTATGTGATACATTAATTCAAATAAAGCATTGTCTCATTACTCCTTTATTGGATTTTTTAATAAAGGCTTTATATTTGTTTTAGGCTAAGCTTTTACATCCCTGCTGTAAAAGCAAGCAAAAACGTGAGAAATCATTGGTCAGTATAGAATTTATAGATGTGCAGGACAACTTTGTTTAACTTGGGACATTTGCAAATTTAAAATAAAATGGGTCTTCAAAAAATGGTAAGTTGCAGAATAATGCAAATGAATCTATAATTTTAATTATTTTTCATTTTTTAATTCTTTCGTTTGCCGTGTGTTTAGTAAACAAGATTAAGTTTTGTTCAAAATACATGGCAAACATTTACCAGCCTTTAATAATGATAATAATGATAATGATATGATGTATCATTATCATAATAATGATAATGTGGTCTTTGTCCCAGTTTGAGAGTTGAGAGGTGCATTGGTCGTAATCACTTGAGTATGAATCTTTACTCATTAGGAACCTGAGCTTTTGATTTTTTGATGATCTTTTATGCTTATAATTAACTGGTTGGGGGAAGAAATGACATATGTTAAAGAAAATTAAAAAGGAATTAAGATATAAGCAAAAGTAATATATTAGGAGTTGAAATCCAAGAGCTAATTCTTGGAGGAGGGAAAATCGTAACAGATAGATAAATTACTAAGTAGCCTTATCAGGAAATTGGGAAAGTTGTCGAAGAACTCATCACCCAAAAGAAACTCAGGCTCAGAAATCTTTTACATGAGTCTTCGAAACTTCAAAGAACAGACAGTTCTAGTACGGATACTTCTATTGCTAATCTGGTACATAAAGCATGAAAACCTTTCAGTCTTTTATGTAAACTGAATACTGATAACAAATCCTGACTAAAGAGAACACCAAAAAAGAAAACTACAGACCAGTTTCATTTTAAATGTTCAAGATAAAATCCAGCAGTGTGTTAAGTGTAACACACCATGACCAAGTGTGCTTCATCCTGAGAACATAAGGGCAGTTCAGTGTTATGTGCTTCATTAATATGTTCATTTCATCATGTTAATAGATCAGAGGAAGAAAAAACTGTCTGGTTATTTGTCAAGGTGCTGATAAGATTCCGCATTGATGCTTGATTTAAAAAAAAAAATAAAAAAACCTCAACACTTAGGCTACTTAGTATAGTCTAGAGTGAAATACCTTCCAAAAGCCAGCATCATCCTTAATGTGTCATTAGAGTGAAGAACAGGCCAGGGATACTTTATCTGACCGGAGAGAATTCATCACCTATTTCAAGTAAAACATTTAATAACATGGAATTGGTAGGATGTTTTTTAACATTAAAAGTACACAAACATGCACATTTATACCTCAGCCCAAAAGCCAATAAATTACCAGATACCTTTGTGCTAACATCAGGAACAAGGCAAAGATGTGTGTCTATCTCCACTGTGTTTCTTTTGAAAGTGTTAGCCACTGTAAGACAAGTGGGGAAAAATTAGATGCATAAGAATTTGAAAAGTGTACATGGGAAAAATCAAGTTAATCAAGAAAAAAATTTAATGTAAACAAGAATTCAGTGAATTAATAGGATATAAAAGTAAATAACAAAAAATCAGTCGCTTTCAAATAGGCAAATAATAACCAAGTGGAAGATATCATGGAAGCAAATGTTCATTTGTTCCAGCAACAGAAAGACAAAATGCCTAGAAATAAACTTAACAAGAAATGTTACCGTCGTGACCTTGATTGAGGGTGTTGTATGGTATAAGGTAAGGTTACAGTTTTATCTTTTTCAAAACTTACAGAAGGAAAACTTTAAAATACTCTTGACTGATAAAAATGTACTTGGAAACAAAGGTACTTGGAACAAATGGAAAGACATCCCATGTCCTTGGATAAGATAATGTAACCAGGTTGTCGGTTCTCTTCAGGTTAATTTAACGCTAATTGTAAAAATCAGTAAGTTTTTTCCCCAAGCTAGAAAATTGACTCCAAGGTACATTTTGGTGGGAGGAAGAAGCGGGGCAGGGTGTTTGCCAAAGATAGCCAAGAAAGTCCTGAAAAATTAAAACAATTGCTGGAGTTGGAGGGGTGTTGGTTAGCCCTACTATAGAAACATACTATGATGTTTCTCTACTCAAAGCAGTGAGGTCATGAGGTCTTAATAGAGCAGTGGAGTAAAATGGAATGGAAAGTACACGATGAAGGTGGCACCACTGGAGACAAGTTGGACCTTTTTTCCAAAAGATTGAATAAGCATTTGAAAAAGATAAAATTGTATCTTTACCTCACATACAACAGCGCTACTGAAGGTCACTGTTGTTTTGTTCACCTTAAATTGGTTTTGCCTTTTCTAGAACTTCAGAGAAATGGAATCATACAGTATGTGCTCTTTTGTGTCTGTTTTTTTTTTTCACTCGCCTAACATCTGTGAGATTCATCAGTGTTGGGTATATTAGTATTTCATGATACCACATGAATAGCCCATTGATACCACAGTCTGTTTATACATTTAGTTTCTTTCTAGAGTTTGGCTATTCTGAATAAAGATACAGTGAATATTCTTGTATGAGTTTATTTTAGGACATGTGTCTGTCTTTATTATGGATAAAAACCTAAGAATGAAATTGCTGTTGTCCATTTAGATTTTTAAGAAACTGCCAAATTCCTACCTAAACTATTTGTACCATTTTACATGAAAGTACCAGTTGCTTCACATTTTCACCAACACTTGGTTGTATCACTCTTTAATTTTAGCTGTTCCAGTACGTGTATAGGTGTTTTAATTTACATTTCTCTGATGACTAATGATGTCCAGTGCTATTTTGTATATTTATTGACCGTTTATTTTTTTGGACTTTTCCCAATTTTTAAAATTGTGTTTGTCTTTTTATTATCAAATTGTAGGAGTTGTTCTTGTATTCTGGATATAGCTCCTTTGACAGAGAATGTTTTGTAAATATTTCCTCCCAATTCGATGAGCTTAAGTTTTTTAGTTTTAAATTTAGTTTAGTTTGATTTAATGTATAAGTTAATTTCAATGTTTCTTTTATGGTTATTGCTTTCTGTGTCCTAAGAAATCTTTGTTTAGCTTATGTTGCAAAGATTTTTCTCCTGTGTTTTCTTCTAAAAGCCTATAGTTTCAGCTTTTACTTTAGCCCTGTGATCTATCTTGAATTAATTTTTGTGAAATAGGAATTGAGTTCATTTTTATTTCCATGTGAATATCCAATTGTTGAAGCACCATTTATTGAAAACACTTCCTTTCCCTACTGAATTGCATTGGCATCTTTGTCACAAATCAATTAACTATAAAAGTGTGGGTCTGTTTCTAGTCTCTGTTGTGTCCCACTGATTTGTCTATTCTAATGCCAGTACAACACTACTTTATTAGCCTAGCTCAGGCTTTTTCAGCCTTGGGCACTGTTGACTTTTTGGGCCAGATCATTCTTTGTTGTGAGGAGTTATCCTGTGTATTCTGTGTGTTCTAGGATGTTTAGCAGGGTTTTGGCTATTACCTACTGTTTGCCAGTAGCATTCCTTCCTCACCTAGTAGTGACAACCAAAAATGTCTCAAGACATTGCCAAATGTCTGTTGAACTGTAAAAATCGCCCTTGGTTGAGAAACGCCGGTGTAGATCTGTACAGGTATCAAGTAAGGTAGTGTAAGTTCTCGAGCTTCATTCTTCCTTCCCCAGGAGTTTTGATTTTTTAAGTTCTTTGTATCTCCATGTTAATTTCAGACAGTTTGTCAATTTCTATTTTTAAAAAACTAAACTTCCTCTAATTTGAGGATTCTGTTGAAGCTGTAGAAATATTTGAAGATAATCAGCATCTTAACAATACTGAATCTTTTAACTATGAACCATAGTATCTCATACTTACTTATTAGTTACGGTAGTTTTTGTTGATTCCTCAAGATTTTCTACCTAAATAATCTTCATCAGTGAGTATCCCCTTTCAATCCTGATTTTGGTAATTTGTGTTTTCTCTCTCTTTCCCTCAATTCATCTAATTTAAGGATTTACCAACTTTAATCTTATCAAAGAACTGAGTTTAGGGTTAATTTTCTCTGTTCCCTATTTTATTGATTTCTTTTATTATTTCTTCTACTCACTTTCTTCCCTTCTAATTCTTAAAATTGTCTAGAAGCAATTTTCAAATATTCGGAGGTTATCTGGATTTTTGTTTTTGTTTTTACTGGTTTCTAATTTAATTGCATTATGGTCAGAGAACAATACTGTTAAGATTTCAGGGTGTGTTTGGGTTTGTTTCGTCTACTTATTGAGATGTGTTTTATGGTTCAGCGTACGGTAGGCCCTGGTGAACGTTCCGTGCACGCTGGAGAGAGAGCGTGTTCTGCAGTAGTTGGTGATAATGTTTTATGAGTGTCAGGTCAGGGGAGTTGATAGTGTTGTTCAGATTTGTATCCTTTGTGATGTTTTTCTTTTGTTGATACTAAATACTGAGAGAGGGGTGTTAAAATTCCCAACTGTAATTGTCCATTTATCTGATTTTCTCTTTAATTTTAATGCCAGTTTTTGCTTCATGTATTTTCAAGCTGTGTGACCAGGTGCCCGCATATTTATAATTGTGTCTTCCTGATGATCGACCTTTTTCCCCCAAAGACTTTATTTTTCCTTTTTCTCCCCAAAGCCCCCTGGGTACATAGTTGTATATTTTTAGTTGTGGGTCCTTCTAATTGTGGCATGTAGGATGCCACCTCAGCATGGCCTGATGAGTGGTGCCATGTCCACACCCAGGATCCGAAACGCGAAACCCTGGGCCGCCGCAGTGGAGCGCAGATTTAACTGCTCAGCCACTAGGCCGCCCCCTGATGGTTGACCTTTTGATGAGTATAAAATGTTTCCTTTAAGCACACCTTATCTTGAAATACATTTTCTCTTATCTTAATATAACCAACATGTTTAAGATTAGTGTTTGCATAATGTGTATTTTTCTTTTTCTATTACTTTAATATGTTTTTATTTTTAAGTTATATGTCTTGTAGACAGCAGATCATTAGGCCTTGCTTTTTTTCTTTTATTTGGTTTCATGATTTTGGCCGTTTAGGAGTGTTTATTTAGTCCATTGACATTTATTGTAAATATTGATGTGGTTGGATTTAGGTGTGCCATTTTGCTTCTTGTTTTCTATTTGTTTATTTTGTTGTTGTTGTTCTGGTTTTTATTGTTGGTTTTTTCTCTTCCTTCTTTGGGGTTAATCAAATATTTTATAGCACCAGTTCTCAGAGTTTAATCCAGGGTCCCCAGGGACAGTCTGTAACCCTGAAAGTGTCAGAACTATCCTGTGAATACTACTAAGGTGTTATTTTCCCTTGACTCTCATTTTCTCGTAAGTGCTCAGTAGAGGTTTCCAGGGGCCACATGACAAATGATGCCACAACACATGAAATGCAAAAGCAGATGTGAGAATCTGGTGGTTTTCTTTTAAGCCAAAACATTAACTTGTAAAAATGTAGAAACAGGGGTGTTTTTTTTACTTCTTTTTTTGGGAGAATTTAGTTGTTTTCCTTAAAAACGTTATTATTTATGTTAACATGTAATGGGTTTATGTTGTTACTTTTAATTTTTAATATGGTAAACTTTGACAGATACAACTGCAAAAAATAAAGTTCTTTGGGGTCTCTGTTGATTTTTAAAGTGTTGGAAGAGTTCCTGAAACCAAAAAGTTGGGAATCACTGTTTTATAATATTTCATTTTGATTTCCTTTGACTTTTTTAGATATATCTCTTTACATTATTTTTTTAAATTGTCACTTTAGGCCAGGGATTATAAATTGCATCTTAAATTTATCAGTCTGCTAAGAAAGAGTTAATATTTTGCCATTTGATATAAATTATGTAAATCTTGCAGTAACATTTTTCCATTTGCCTCCTTCCTGTCTTTGTGCTATTGTACCTTTTTTTATATTTGTATGTGTATTTTCATAATACAGTAATACTTTGAAGAAAAAATGTACGGTCTTTTAAATATAGTCTTTTATGTATACACACATTTACCATTTCTGGTGATCTTTGTTCCTTTCTGTAAATCTGAGTTACGTCCGGTTTAATTTTCCTCTAGCCTGAAGAACTTCCTTTGACAATTCTTGTAGTATATGTCTGGTGGAGATACATTCTCAGTTTTTGTCTGGAATAGTCTTTAATTTGTCTTCATTTTTAAAAGGTAATTTCACTGAAATTCTAGGTAGAAATTTTTTCCCCATCTGCTTTTAGTTCCATCATTCTCTGGCATTGAAATTGTTGTTTTCTAAAATGCAGTTTTAGAGATTTTACGGTTGGTACCTCTGGGAGGGTTAGTCCAACAAAGCTGTTTTGCCCTTACTGGAATCTAGAACTCTTTAAATTTATTTTTGAAATCCTTTTCATTTTCACTCCCAATTTTCATCGTTTCCCATTACGTCTCTCTGCATATATGCCTTTTCTCTGTTGTCACTGCCGTCATTTTGGATTGGGTGTTCTTGGATTTCTCCATCCCTGTTTTCTTGCTTTCTCCTCTTAATTCTCTCTAAATTGCACTGCCTACTACTTCGCTTGCTAAGCGGTTAGTCAGCAGTTATTTTTTAAGAACCTATATATGGAGCATTGATCTGAGCATTTATCAAATTAAACTATCTTTACCCTTCACTTACGCTTGAGAAAATGCATTGGCTCCCATTTTACATCACATTTAGATTTCGTTGGCCTGACTTCAGAGGTTCTCCTCAATGTCCCCGGCGCCTCCTTGCCAGCATTTTCACCTGCCTTTGGTGTCAGTCAGCTCTTTGCACTTCTCATTTCTTTCACTGTGCATTCCACTCATTCTGGTCTCTGATCTTTCCATTTGAAATGCTCTCCTTTTCTGACTGTATCCCCTCAAAACCCAGTACCTAAAAATCTGTTTCTTAGGTGCAATCTCCTGTCCTGTAAATACTAACATTGAATGTAAAAGTTAAAAACAAAAAAAAGGAGAGTAGTGAATGCTTTCAATTCACTTCCAGAGTATTTCTGTGATTCCTTACCTCACCAACCAGATGGTAAATATTTGGGAATAGGGGCCATACTTTTGTGATTCAGTACAGCCTGAATACAGTGCCTCCTCAGTGAATATTTGTGCACTAAACATTACCTTCTGTGTGCTGAATTCTGTGAGAAGGGCTTTTCTCTATCCTCAACCAGTGGGCGTACGTGCAAACCTATAATAACAATATAAAATAACTAATATGAAAGGCAAATGCAAGGCTTTGGGACCACAGAGGAGCGCTGACTTGTTTGCTTTTTGCCACCAATTACTTTACACTTTTAAAATTTAAAAAAATAAGAGGACTATAAATTCTTTGGTTCATGAGATGGAGTTGGTGATAGATGATAAGAAGGGTCAGAGTTGGCAAAGTGTGTATTGGATGGAACTTCCATTGCAGGTAATCCGTAGAATTTTTGTTAGAAGCAGACTCCGTAAGTAACCTGATTATTATTAAAAAAATGTTTTGTGGCCCTGGCCCCATGGCCCATTGGTTAAGTTGGCTCACCTTGCTTTGCTGGCCCAGAGTTCACCAGTTTGCATCTTGGCTGTGGACCTACATAATTCTCATGAAGCCATGCTGTGGCAGCATCCCACATAGAAGAACTAGAATGACCTATAACTAGGATATACAACTACGTACTGGGGCTTTGGGGAGGGAAAAAAAACAAGAGGAAGGTTGGCAACAGATGTTAGCTCAGGGCCAATCTTCCTCACCAAAAAAAGCACGTACTTAAAAAAAAGTTTTGTATGTTTGAAAGGGGAAGGTGGAAAGCATCTTAAGTTTCCTTACACTATGATGGAAATCAGTGGGAAAAAAATTGGAAACCAATTGCAAGGAGCTTATCAATCAAGAATTTCTTTCATCCTCTTACTCATATACCATTTATGACACAGGCATAGTGTGTTTACTTTGTGTTGACAGTTGCTAGGCAGAAAAGTTAATGTTTCTATTTGTCTATTTTTCTGTTTGTGTTTATGTTGATTTAAAAATGTTTTTTCTTCTTTATATTACAGTCTTGGCCCTTTAGTGAGTAAAGTGAAAGAATATCAAGTAGAGACAATTGTAGATACCCTCTGCACTAACATGCTTTCTGATAAAGAACAACTGCGAGATATTTCAAGTATTGGCCTTAAAACAGTCATTGGAGAGCTTCCCCCGGCGTCCAGTGGTAAGCGAGAGTGCCTGGTCTCCCTCTCCCTTCATAGGGAGCTGTTTCTCTTCCACCCTGTTTTCCTCCTGGCCAGGGAGTGGGGAGGTGTCTATTCTGAAAGATCTCGTGAACATCCCTTTGGACATTAAGGGGAAAAACGTCTGGAGTCTTATTTTTGCTTAATTATAAATTGAATTTTCAGTTTTAAATGGATATTATATTGATTGAATTTAAGTATGTAATAGGAATACCGGTTCTGAAGGATTTTTATGTTGGAGCAAGATTTTATATTGTCGTATGTGCTGTGACTACAGAATAGAGTTGTGCCAGTGTATGCAGTGAGGGGAAAGATAGCCAGAATCATGAGCTATTTCTGATTAGCTCTCTATTGTCAGTATTAATTTTGCTTTGCATTAGAATTTATGATGTAAAATTTAACACAGTTAAGGCAGTTGTGAAATAAATAGTTTGTTTTACTAGTGTCTTTAATTAAGTTTGAGCCTTTTACAGCTACTTGGTAATTTAAAAAATTTAAACTACAATTGATGAATCTGTCAGTTAATTAGCTTTTGGCCTCTGACAGAAATGTCTAGAAAATGTAAGTTATCGAATTAGTCTTGACTACTAAGTGTTGGCTAAAATCAGCAGGCTAAAAGCTATTGTCTCATCTGCAAATGAGGTGAAATTATCGTCTTCCTGTTTCATGGAAAGATGTAGTGGTGATAATTTAGTCTGGGTATGTAGTTTTCACTCATTTACTTAATAAATATTTATTAATCATTCACTATGCTAGCTATCATGCCAGATGCTTCATGTGCATTATTTTACTTAGTTTGAACAGCCATATGGGAAGTCTGAATAGTCCTGGTTTGTTGATGAGGGAACCGAAATTCAGGGAGTTGAGGTTAGTTCACCCAAACTTTGGATTACCTGGTTGGGTGAAGATTCAGATCCATTATCTTTTAATCCAAGGCTGATGCTTTTCCCACTGTATCATACCAGTGTTACTTTACCCTTATTAATTGTTATTTCAGTAAAATATCTCACCAACTCTGTTGGTTATTTGTAATTATATTATGTTTATTTATATTATTATAAATTATATCATTGTAATTATGTTGTTTGTAATTATATTAGCTATGTTGCTATTTTCCTTAGTTTTTTTCTCATTGAAACATGTTTTTAGCTATTTCTGGTTCTAACAAGAATTCTGTTAACCATTCAGATTTTCACTTTCACAGTTTCTTGTTCCTTTTCTTTCTCTTACTTGTCAGTAATGACAAGGACTTTAAAATAAAATAGTAATAGCCTTGATTTATGAGCCCTTTGGAACAGCGTTTCTACTTTATAGTGAAGTTATGGAATCTTTGGATTGGAAAGGATATTTTTAGAGATTGCAGCTTTTTTTTTTTTTTTGAAGAAGCCAAGTTAATTGTTGGAGCTCAGAATATATTTGGTTTTTAATTCACTGAAATGTAAAAGTCTAGGTTACTGGTAAAAAGGACTCAAATGGAGAGAAATACCATTGCTGCTTTCCAGTCTGGAGGTGCAAGCACTATAGCTGCTCTTGGCTCTAGCCGGCGCTCATGCTAGTGCATAGAGATGCTTGTGTCTTCCCTGTGTCTGTAGCTGTGATCTCTAATTCTTGTTAATGTCTAATAAGTTATGGTATTGAGAAGCAACCTGTTCTGGAATACGTATTTTTCTGACATGGATCTCTTGAGTCAGTCTCATAATCAAGTTTGGAGTTGTTGACTGTTTGGTGACTAGCATGAATGTAAGGTGGAATGCAGCACACTTGCCTTGAAATTATCATTGGTTTCTTACTCATGCAGGCTCTGCCTTAGCTGCTAATGTGTGTAAAAAGATCACTGGGCGTCTCACCAGTGCAATAGCAAAACAGGAAGACGTCTCTGTTCAGCTGGAAGCCCTGGATATTATGGCTGATATGTTGAGCAGGTAAACATGCGTATCACTTATAATACAAGTATTATGGGCAATTATTAAAAATCTCCCTGGTAAATATAAGGAAAGTTGGTCTAAAATTATTCGTTTAAATCGTGACTGTTTTCCAAATGTGTGTGGTTAGGGGCAAGGGGAGAAATAAAGTAATAATATTTATCATGTAATATTGCATATAACAAGCATGTTTTTTGTAGTTTTTGAAAAATAATTAATGAAATTTGTCATTTAAATATTTGTGATTTAAATAGCACAGTTTTTATGTCTTTTGGTTTTTCTTTTGCTGAGGAAGATTTGCCCTGACCTAAAATCTGTGCCAGTCTTCCTCTGTCTTTTAGTACGTGGGCTGCCAGCACAGCATGGCCGGTAGCAGGGTGGTATAGGTCTGTGCCTGGGAACTGAACGTGGGCTACCGAAGCAGAGCGTGCTGAACTTAAGCCAGTAGGTCACTGGGGCTGGCCCCTAGTTTTTATGTTTGGTTTAACTCTTATTTTCTTGAATATGATGATCTACTTAGATACGGAGATGTGCCAGTAGGAGTAACAAATTTTTCAGTTAAAATAATGCTGGTAAACTGTAGCAGCCTTGTTTATACTGCGGGTTTCAGGGAAGGAAGCAGCTTGGCTTTATATATTTGTCACTTTTCTACTTCTCTGGAAGTCAAACTTGGAAAGATAGAAAGATCTAAGCAAATCCTAGGGAAAAATACCTTAGAAGACCTGTTGATTTCAGTTTATCCCTGATTCTCATAATAATACATCATCATTATTGGTGTGTTTCATGTAGTTAATTCACTTTAACTTGAAAATAATCAAGTGCCTTCATGTGCATATTTATAGTCAAGTGAGGAGCTATCCTCCTGGCCCACAAAGAGCTTTTACTTTACTAGAGGAGATAAGAACACAAATGGCTATAATGATAAGGCAGAATGGGACAAAATACTAACTGGAAGTATAGTGTGTTTTGGGGTTGAAAATGGAAGGATCCAAGGAAGTTTGTTACGGGAAGAGTGGCGTTTGAATTCAGTTTGGAAGAATGGGTAGGGCACAGATGTACTTGCCCAGGCATAGGCTGTATCAACATAAGTAGTCTTGGAGTTGGGAAACATTGTATTCTAGTTTTCCAGAACATAGAATGAATGGAAAAGTTATAGGAAATCGTTCTGATAGAGTGGGGTCATGGTGAGGAGGGCGAGGAATTTATACTTAATTGGTAAGTGGTGAGAATTCATTTGGACTCTTTGTCCTATGTGTGACCTGACCGCTAGCACTGTCCTGGCACAGAGATGTCTGACTGCTAATTGCCTCAGTGAAGCGCACTTGTGAAATGATTTGGAAGAGTGGGTTGGACCAGCATGATCAATGAAACTTAGTCTATAGATGTGTAGAGGAAAGACAGTAGGCGGGGGAGTCATAAGATGTGGAGATTTTAAGTGTCGTGAAAACCCCCAGAAAGCTGTCGTAGAGAAAAAGCTATCGATGGAGATCTGGGGAGGGGAAAAGTGACGTTGGCATGCTTTTTTGATTTTTGATATACTCCCAAGTCTGTTGGTTGGATATCCTATAAATCGGGTTATAAGTCTAGATTCCAGAAGGTAGTTTAGGGATACAACTTGCAAAACTGCATTCACTTGGCTCAAGTTTTCAGTTGCCTTGGTAGAGATAGTAAGAATTTAGTTTTCCTTTCATTCTGAATTTGGTTTAGTGTCATCTAAATTTTTACTCTTTGAATACATTGAAATGAGAGGCCAGAATTTCATTGGTGCTCAGATATCTTCAATTTATTGTTGTTTTCTTTTTTTATTTTATTTTAAGGCAAGGAGGACTTCTTGTTAATTTCCATCCTTCAATTCTGACCTGTCTACTCCCCCAGTTGACCAGCCCTAGACTTGCAGTGAGGAAAAGAACCATTATTGCTCTTGGCCATCTGGTTATGAGCTGTGGAAATATAGTTTTTGTAGATCTTATTGAACATCTCTTGTCAGAGTTGTCCAAAAATGATTCCATGTCAACAACAAGAACCTACATACAATGTATTGCTGCTATTAGTAGGCAAGCTGGTCATAGAATAGGTAAGAAATGTTTAAATATTTTAAAATTTTCTTCAATTTAAAACAATTAATGAATGTTTTTAAGAACCAGTATGCTTTTCTTAGGTGAATACCTTGAGAAGATTATTCCTTTGGTGGTAAAATTTTGTAATGTAGATGATGATGAATTGAGAGAGTACTGCATTCAAGCCTTTGAATCATTTGTGAGAAGGTAAGATTTTAACACATCTGTTTTTCAAATAAAAATTTTCCTTCAGAATAGAATAATAATTAAGATCTACATTAGGTAGGTGACGAGAAATGGGTTATTTTACTAATGGTGGCTAGGATTGAGTTTTGGATTTCAGATGTGTTTTAATTAAATTCTTGTTAAGCAACAACTGATAGCCAATATGATATTTGAAGTGAATATCATCTTATATTTTAAAATACGGTCCTTACATTTTTCTTGAAATGTTTCCTGCTCATTGTTAGGACTTTATTTAAAGAACTTGGCAAAGGTATTTCATGTCTTTTCACCAGTTTTTGACGTCTGTCACATCCATTTTTCTAGGGCAGTGATTTTCAATTTGGAAACCTTGGTAATAGTTAAAACTGTGCATTTATGGCTTTAAATAACAGACTTTGTCTTTGGCTAGAATTGACGGTGTCGCAGCACTATGTCTGGAGACTTCACTGTTTACCTGCAGTGATCCTTGCCACCCGTGGTTTAGAGGAGTAGCTTTATAGTCATGTCAGATTGCTTAAAATCAGAAATTATGGGATTCCTTTATGTCCTTTTAATTGAGAAGCAAATCTTTCCTTTATTGTTGTGCATGTGTATGTCCTGTCTTCTCGGCACAGAGCTAGAAGAACAAGACTAGATGAGTGTGCACTGGCACTGTCGCAGATAACCTTCGTGGCTGAAGACCATGCTTATCTGGGCTTGGTCTTCTAGTCAGAAATTGAGAAGATAGAGCATGTACAGATTTCTCTCTGCACTGCCCCACGTTAACTGTAACATACCATTTGTTGTTAAACTCATCCTGACTTCAGAGATGTTAGAATGTGGGGGGGATGGTTCATCTTAAAATTAAGTAGTTTGAAAAATAAATCTTTTAAAACATGAAGTCACTAGGAGAGAAAGATGAAGGGTCCTTGGTGTTGAAAGGCTGGGGACCACTTCCTGTGCTGTGTTAAAGGGAAGGAAAAAAATCTGATAATAAACCAAAATGTGGCTGATACTGAATCAAGGAGTACAGTCATTCAAGACAGCTTTTGATTTTTTTTTTTGTTGTTCTTCAGATGTCCCAAGGAAGTATATCCTCATGTTTCTACCATTATAAATATTTGTCTTAAATATCTTACCTATGATCCAAATTATAATTATGATGATGAAGATGAAGATGAAAATGCCATGGATGCAGATGGTGGTGATGATGATGACCAAGGTATTTCAAATTAAATAGAAGGAATTTGTTAAATTTTCCTGAAGAACCCAGTGGTATAGACGGAGATGGTTCTTACCCCAAATTGCACTGTTTGGTTTTTTGTTTGTTTTGTTTATAATAGTAAAATGGAAATGACCTCAATATTCAACAGTAGCAAGTTATGAAATAAATTATGGGGCATCCATGTATTGAATTGTTACGCAACATTTTCAAAATCACGTTCTAGAAAAATATTTCTTAAAGCAGTAAGTTGAGTGAAAAAGTGGGTAGCAAAAATTACTGTGTCCCAGTTTTTTAAAAATATACAGGGAAAAACTTGAAGATTTTTCTCTTGGCTAGCATGTTTGTAAGTGACTTTTGGTCTTTATTCTTAAGATTTTTTATAAAGCGTTGTTATAAGGAGGGGTCATAATGAATTATTTTAAAAAGTGTACCTATAGATACACATTCAGAGCGGTTTGGTTTTATATATATTTAACTTTCATGAAAAATCCTAAATATTATTGGAGGCTCCGTTTAGCTTCTGTGAGTAATCTAACTCTGAGGCTTCTGAGACCACTGTCAGCGTGCTGTGATTCGTGGTGTTGACTCTGGAAACGGGCAGTGGTTCAGGGTGTAGGACTGTAGTTGTTTTTGCTGGTGTCAAAGGATCGTAATAGAGGCGTTTAAATGGGCAAGTTACTAGGTATGTAGGTTGGTGGATTTCCGATTATTTTTATAGTACTTTTTAGTTTGATTCTTCGAATTTGTGTAATGACTTTCCTCTAAAGTCTATGTCATCCATCTTTTAAAAAACAAAACAAAAACAACTACAAAGAAACCTCTCTTGACCCCATATTGTATGCTAGCAGCTACCACCCAGTGTCTCTCCTCTACAACAGAACTCCTGCAAAGAACGCTCTCCAGTTGCTCCTCGTCTTCTCTCCTGAATTGGGTCTTCCACTGATGGACAAGATCGCCAGTGACCTCCGTGTTTGACTCCGCCTGTCGTCAGTCTCCGCGCATTTCTTATGTAACTTCCAGGCTACCACTCTCTCTTGGGTTTAGTCCTGTCTTGTGATTACTCCTTCTCGGCCTCCACGCTGGTTCCTCTTCATCACCCTGACCACTACACTTTGGAGATTCCAGGCCTACTCCTTCAACTTCTCTGTTACACTGTTATATTCTTGTTGATTCGCCTAGTCTCCTGACTTTAATACCAGTGTGCTGAAACCCCAAATTTTATCTTTACCCCAGATCTTTCCTGTGAATTCCAGGTTCATATATGCGACGCTCAATTGATTTGCTGCTTAGATATCTAAAATATCTTCTCTCCACCTTTCCCCCATCTCCTGCCTAACCTGTTTCTTTAGCTTTTCCATCTCAGAATGGCACCTCCATTCTTCCTAGTTTCTCAGGCCAAACAGGTTGAGGTTATGCCTGATGACTGACTCTCACACACCTCCTCATCCAGTCCCCCATCTCAGGGTTTCCCCTACTTCATCCTCTTACTGCCCTTTTCAGCATTTTGATTTTCTTCATTTCACTTAATCACTTTCTGACATAATTATCTTTCCACCTACTAGGTTATAGGCTTCATGAAGGCGGAGATTTTAATTTTAGTCTTTTTATTGCCTGCTTTTTCATAGTGCCTAGGACAGTGCTTGACACACAGTAGGGACTCAGTAAATATGTTGCATTAGTGAAGGGAAACCTTAGCTTATAACAGGAATATCCTTTGGAAAAAGCATTAACAGTATATGTTCCAGGTGTTGATTGTTGGTTTTTAGTGTGCTAAGTACTTAGGTTGAATACAAATCAAGTCATTCAGCTGCTTTATCGGTTACATGGATTATACCTAATAATTATCTTTCTACCATAGTATTGGTGTAACTTAGGAAATCAACCTAATTTCAGTGGTTAGGATATTTGTTAAATTTTTTATAACCTTTTTTTCAATAACGTATATTTCTGGAAAGTAATTCCCGTAGCTGGGTTGCCATGGGAAAAAGTTCATTTATTTATTTGCTCTTAAATAGTCTATTTTATTTTGATAGGACCTTGTAATTTTTATTCCAGTAGCTACTGGTGAATAAATTAGATGCTTTGGGTTTAGCAGTATTTGGTTGGGTTTTCTTATAATGTGCTAAGTGAAATTAAGTAAACCTTTTGGAGATTGGAAAATTTGATTATATATCCTAGGATTTTCTAAAGTATAGCTGGCTCCTTTAGCAGTCACTAAACTAATTGGAATATAATCCAGTGTAGAAATGACATCTTTTTTCCTTCGCTGAGGAATCATTTCAATGCTATGGTCTTACTTAAGAATGACAAAATTATTCTTAGATAATTTTAGAGTGTCCTGAGAACTGCTAATATTTTTGCCGTCCTCCTGACTTGATGTTACCCAGCTGATTCAGCTTCATGGTATTAGAAGGAAATAATTTTCAGAGAATATATACACACACAGGTTATCAACTCTACATAAGTGAGATGGAATTGTTAATGCCTGTGCTTGGAATATTGTTTTAATGTTTAACAGGACTTTGGAGAAGATGGCGCTCTGTTATGTGGGCAGAATTTTCTTGTTGTAATTGGGAAAGTAGAGTTTCTTTATACTACATTAAGACAATGTAATACCTTTTTCTGCTGAGAAAGATTCACCCTGAGCTAACATCTGTTGCCAATCTTCCTCTTTTTGCTTGAGGAAGATTCACCCTGAGCTAACTTTTGTGCCAGTCTTCCTCTATTTTTGTATGTGGGTCACCCCCACAGCATGGCTGCTTACAAGTGGTCTAGATCTGGGCCTGGCAGCCGAATGCATGCTGCCGAAGCCGAGTGCACCGAACTTAACCAGTAGGCCACCGGGCTGGCCTCAGACAATGCAATATCTTGAAAGGTTGAGCATGTGCATATTTGTTCCTAATAGCCCATCGGCAAATTTAGTGAAAAACCTTGTAGTCACCAAGAAAGTAGATTTCAGGATTCTTTTTCCTCCCAGAAAGGTAGTTCTACAACACATTCTGGGACTGAAAACCATTCTTTTTATCACATCATCTATAGCCACAAATCGGTTTCATAGTTTATCTTAGCTCTCCGATTGTGTAATTTTCCTATAGCGTCAATGAACTTCTATTCATATTGTTTAAAAGGCTGGGACATTTATGATTTTATAAATATTTTTGTTCTAAAGAAGTTTTATGTGTTAATTAATGATTTTAAAGGGTTAATAAGCAGCTCATTAGCCACAATAAATGAGAAAATGTTTGACAAATTAAAAACAGTCATGATCATTTTTCTGTAGAGGTTAATTTATGTGTAAATTTACATAAGTACACTGCATCTGTTTGAGTTCTAGGTCTTTTTAAGCTTATCTACTGCTGTGTATGTTAGTGGAAAGTTAGAAAACTGCCTTAGTTGTGAATGTCAGTTCACTTCCTATATTGAATGATAAACTTGATAGCCTGTTAACATTAAAACTTCTCTTTAGGGAGTGATGATGAATACAGTGACGACGATGACATGAGTTGGAAAGTGAGACGTGCAGCTGCTAAGTGCTTGGATGCTGTAGTTAGCACACGGCATGAAATGCTTCCAGAATTCTACAAGACCGTCTCTCCTGCACTGATATCCAGATTTAAAGAGCGAGAAGAGAACGTAAAGGCAGATGTTTTTCATGCATACCTTTCTCTTTTGAAGCAAACTCGTCCTGTGCAAAGTTGGCTGTGTGACCCTGATGCAATGGAACAAGGAGAAACACCTTTAACAATGCTTCAGAGTCAGGTCGGTGTCATGCAAGTAAATGTGATCTTTTAAAATTGTGTTTTTATATGTAAATGTGAGTGCCAGAACATCTTTAGAGAAACAGAGTTCTGTGATATGTTTGTATAGTAGTTTATGTATGTTCATATTACATTACTTGTAACTAGTTTACTCTGAATGAAGTTTTCTTTTTACTGGATAAACAGTATTAAAATAATTTTAAGATTCAGTAAAGTAATCTTTATCCCTGGTACCATTGGAGAAGTCTTAGAGCTATGGAGTCAGACTATTTGTGTTCATAGCTGGCTTAACTCTTAATTTAGTTGTGTGATCTTGGACAGGTTATTTAGTCATTTTATGAAACCTCAGTTTTTTCATTTGTAATAAAGATTAACTTAGAACTGTCTACCCAAGGTAGTGAGAGATGAGATGATTTGTGTAAGCATTTAATGTAGTGGCTACTACATAGAAAGTACTTAGATATGCTGGCTCTTATTATGAAAAAAATGCATATTTTTCACTTTAGGACATCTTTTGTAAGATCTTAAACAGAGCTATATACCTCCCATTTAGTAAATATTTAGTACATGCCAGGAATTTTTCTGTCTCATGTGTAATTCCTACAGCAGCCCCATGGTGTACATATTTGTCCATTTTTATAGATTACACAAGAGGTGTTGAGAGGGACTAAACAGCTAAACCAGAGGAGGAGATGTACATAGCATATCTGTCTTGTTTTCGAGTAGTACAAATGAAAAAAATTTGTGGTGAACTTAAAGGGGAACTTTGAATGTTAATTGTAGAAAGCAATGAGGTAAAGTGCATGGAGGACTGAAGCAACTGAGTAAGTTATAGCAGTCAGGTCAAATCAGGAAATTACGATGATGGTGTGAGGAATTAGATAGGTGTTTTCTTTTGTCTCTAGTTCTCAGACCGTTGTTTGATAATGGTGTGTGTCTGTATCCTGGCATCCATAAAATTTATTAGTAAATACCCTATTTTAGTTTTACCAACTAACAAAACATTAGAAAGTTTTGAGACATCTGTCCTTGGATCATACCCCTGCTGCTTGTAGCTACATTTGAAGTTGGGTTGATTTCATTGTAATAGCAAACTAAAAACAGAAACAAAGACCTATTTAATGGTTTCTTTTCCATAGTTTGTCTTTTTTTCCTTTAATGCTTATCTGTGCTATTTTTGTTGAAAATGCCATTTATAAATTATGCTCCTAAAATTTTGATTGAAAGTTATTTTATTATTTGGTTAAATTTCTGTTTAGTCTTTTGTAATTAAAAATTAATCAGGGAATACTATTTTGTTGCTCTGTAGAAAGCTAATGATAGCTTTTCTCTGTTTTCTTATTTATCAGTATGAAGCAAATACAGTTACAAGAGAACATATGTAAGAGATGCAACAGAATGTGTATCTAACAATAGTGGTTGGCAGATAGAAGAGTTAGAAATTTAACAAAAAAAGATATTTTCCTGTCCCCTGTAATTGGTGTTAAGTGTACTGAGGAAATACCAGTAGCTGAACCAGCTAATGAGTGTGTGATAATTACAGGTTCCCAACATTGTTAAAGCTCTGCACAAACAGATGAAAGAAAAAAGTGTGAAGACTCGACAGTGCTGTTTTAACATGTTAACTGAACTGGTAAATGTGTTGCCTGGGGCCCTAACACAACATGTTCCTGTGCTTGTACCAGGTATGAAAGAAATGGTAAATCACTTTCAGGTCTTAGTATAGACTTTATTAAGACTTAGATAAGCTTAAGTAATTGTTTCCTTTAAAAGGAAAATTTGTGACAACTTAATTTGCACATGAACTAACTCTGAGGGAACCATCTTAAACACCTAAAGTTAGAAATTTGCAAGTATAAAGTTTAAAATCTTAACGTAAAATTTTTGGCTTTAATATTTATCATAGGCTGTAGAATTTCTACTACTTTGAAGATAATGTGATGAATTGGAAACGTTAGCAATATTTTAGGGATTAGTTTCTGATTTTTCTTTCATAAAACTATACATAAAATTACTGGATTTTTGTTGGCTTTTTAGGAATCATTTTCTCACTGAATGATAAATCAAGCTCATCAAATTTGAAGATTGATGCTCTGTCGTGTCTCTACGTAATCCTCTGTAACCACTCTCCTCAAGTCTTCCATCTTCATGTCCAGGCTTTGGTCCCTCCAGTGGTGGCTTGTGTTGGAGACCCATTTTACAAGATTACGTCTGAAGCACTTCTTGTTACTCAACAGCTTGTGAAAGTCATTCGTCCTTTAGATCAGCCTTCCTCGTTTGATGCAACTCCTTACATCAAAGATCTGTTTACCTGTACCATTAAGAGGTTAAAAGCAGCTGACATTGATCAGGAAGTCAAGGAAAGGGCTATTTCCTGTATGGGACAAATTATTTGCAACCTTGGAGACAATTTGGGTTCTGACTTGCCTAATACACTTCAGATTTTCTTGGAGAGACTGAAGAATGAAATTACCCGGTTAACTACAGTGAAGGCATTGACACTCATTGCTGGGTCACCTTTGAAGATAGATTTGAGGCCTGTCCTGGGAGAAGGGGTTCCCATCCTTGCTTCATTTCTCAGGAAAAACCAGAGAGCTTTGAAATTGGGCACCCTTTCTGCCCTAGATATTCTAATTAAAAACTATAGTGACAGCTTGACAGCTGCCATGATTGATGCAGTTCTAGATGAGCTCCCCCCTCTTATCAGCGAAAGTGATATGCATGTTTCACAGATGGCTATCAGTTTTCTTACCACACTCGCAAAAGTGTATCCCTCCTCCCTGTCAAAGATAAGTGGATCCATTCTCAATGAACTTATTGGACTTGTGAGATCCCCCTTATTGCAGGGAGGAGCTCTTAGCGCCATGCTGGACTTTTTCCAAGCTCTGGTTGTCACTGGAACAAATAATCTAGGATACATGGATTTGTTGCGCATGCTAACTGGTCCAGTTTATTCCCAGAGCACAGCTCTTACTCACAAGCAGTCTTATTATTCCATTGCCAAATGTGTAGCTGCCCTTACTCGAGCATGCCCTAAAGAAGGACCGGCTGTAGTGGGGCAGTTTATTCAAGATGTCAAGAACTCAAGGTCTACAGATTCCATTCGTCTCTTAGCTCTGCTTTCTCTTGGAGAAGTTGGGCATCATATTGACTTAAGTGGGCAGCTGGAACTGAAATCTGTGATATTAGAAGCCTTCTCATCTCCTAGTGAAGAAGTCAAATCAGCCGCGTCCTATGCGTTAGGCAGCATTAGTGTGGGCAACCTTCCTGAATATCTGCCGTTTGTCTTACAAGAAATAACCAGTCAACCCAAAAGGCAGTATCTTCTGCTTCATTCCTTGAAGGAAATTATTAGCTCTGCATCAGTGGTGGGCCTTAAACCATATGTTGAAAACATCTGGGCCTTACTGCTAAAGCATTGTGAGTGTGCAGAAGAAGGAACCAGAAATGTTGTTGCTGAATGTCTAGGCAAGCTCACTCTGATTGATCCCGAAACCCTCCTTCCACGGCTTAAGGGGTACTTGATATCAGGTGGGTAGCTAGATTTTCTTGTTTTATTAGCAGTGGGTTGGTTGCCTTGAAAGATGCCTAGTGAGGAAGTTAAAACATTTTTGTATCTTGTTACATGTGGAAGCTGTTGCCTTATGTTATGATATGGAGCCGTATTCAGATGCCATTTTGTGTTCAAAAGGATAAAGAGGGTAATTAGATATGGTTAAATAAATATGTTCTAGTTCCTAGTGTTTATTATATTTTAATGTTACTCTCTTGACTTAAAATGTGGAAAAGATGTCTCTTGAATAATATATCCTGAGGAGCTTGCCTATTACTATAAATTATAACACTAAAATTGGTAAACTTAATTCAAATGAAAGATCCTAGTAGTGTCAACCCCGTTAGGCCAACTAGAAGGTAATAATAGCCACTCATTCTTGGAAATTGCTTTCTTTTTTACTAAAAAATTTGAAGATCTTATGAGCTGTTTATGGATTTAAGTAGTTCCCTTTTGTGAGGGCTAGGTCCTCCATTACTGCCGTCCCAGGCCGCCTCCTTCCCAGAAGAAGTTGTTTCTTTTGAAATCTGTTGGGAGTATGTTTCATGAGTTGAGTAAACTTTGCTCCATTAGTATCGTGAGAGCAATAAGAAATCCTCCTCTTGACCGAAGAGAATTTTAAAGAATTAAAGACACTGATATTATTTCAAGTGGAATGAAACTGATAAAGATGTCCATGGATTTTAGTGGACTTAGACTTACAATTTATTTTCAATTAGGCTCATCATATGCCCGAAGCTCCGTGGTTACAGCTGTGAAGTTTACTATTTCCGATCATCCACAGCCTATTGATCCACTGCTAAAGAACTGCATAGGTAAGTGGAAACAAAAATAAACATACTGATTAACTATTTAATAGTTAATTGTCAAACACTCATTTCAATAACTAAAGATATCACCAAGGAGCTACAGTGCTTTTAAGGGTCTGGTAATTGTTTCATTAAAGAGATAATTGATAATATATGGTCTTATATACTTATATTCTGTCATCCCATAGTTTGAAATTATGAGATAATTTTGCAAGTAACACTAAGATGTCTTTACAGTCAACTAGACATTTGATAATCATATTTTGGGATGACCTGAAAAAAACTAATGGATAAAGGAAAAAGATATTTGATCTGTTTGACCAGTCTGAAGTTTTCTCCCAGATATAAATGAGTCTCACTTGATCTGTTAGGGCCCCAATTTTCAGTTTTTAACTTGTAACCCTCCAGCTCCCAAGGGGCTCTCTGGAGACTTCCATATGTAAGGTGGAAACAACCTAAGAGTGAAAAAGATAGAGTAGGGTAGAGCTAATTCCCAGAAGAACTAAGAGGAGATACCCCAGAAAGACTAGAGCTGTCTCTATTTTTGTGAAGACAAGAATTAACCTTTAAGATGATGATGATGATGATGATGATGATTTTTTGTTTGATGAGGAACATTGGCCCTGAGCTTACATCTGTTGCCAGTCTTCCTCTTTTTGCTTGTGGAAGATTGTTGCTGAGCTAATGTCTGTGCCAGTCTTCCTCCATTTTATGTGGGATACTGCCACAGTGTGGCTTGATGAGTGGTCCTGGGTCCACACCTGGGGTCCGAACCTGCAAGCCCTGGGCTGCCGAAGCGGAGTACATGAACTTAACGACTACACCACTGGGCCAGCCCCTAGGATTATTTTTCATGATGTTACAGTTTCCATTTGTTTTCATCATCAGTTTTCCTAGAGTTGGTAGTAGCTTCAGAACTCGGTTTGATGCTTTCTTGAGGACAGAAGAAAGGGGATAAAGGGATATGGCAGAGAAGCATTGCAGTTTCATGCCATTCTGCAGGGCCAGAAAGGGAAAGAACATAATTTAAAAGAACTACAGAAAGGGATTATCAGTTCATGGTAAGGGGGACACAGGCATAAATGGGTGCTATTGCTGGGACCTAGAAATAATTCAAAGAAAGTCTTTGTCAGAAGATTCTTGCCTTTGTTCCCATCACCTGTTTTTTGCTTCGATGTATTAGTTCACATTTTTGATTTTGTACAAGATAGGACAAAGGAAGAGACCTGTGCCACATCTCTAGAGTCATCTTTCCAGGTTGACAGCAGTCAACCAGTGTCCCTTGTTGGTATAGTTATTTAGTCATGATGATGATTCTAGTTGACTGATGATCTAGTTCAGTATTATTTGTGACTATATGAACATCAGAACAACCTAGGAAGCTTTTTAAAAATTGAAACTCCTAGATCAAGGAGTTGGGCACCACTGATCCTAGTCCATGTCACCATTTGTCCATAATAATAGCAATATTTTACATGCTCTACTGAAAGTAGATACATACTTTGATTATTGTTCTAATCTATCATTTTAGTAATTCTAAACAAACGAGTAAAGAGGTTTAGTCTGGGAGATTTAAATTCTTTTTTTTCTTTTTTGGCTGAGGAATATTCACCTTGAGCTAACACCTGCCACCAGTCGTCGTCTTTTTTTTCTTTTGCTTGAGGAAGATTTGCCCTGAGCTAACATCTGTGCCAGTCTTCCTCTATTTTGTATATGAGTCGCTGCCACAGTGTGGCCACTGACGAGTGGTGTGGGTCTGCACCCAGGATCTGAACCCAGGCCGCCAAAGGGGAGTGCGCCAAACTTAACCACTAGGCCATGGGGTCAGACCCCCTTAAATTCTTTTTGAATCTAAACTGTGTCCTAAACTTTTTTTTGTAGTCAGTGCTGGGACTTTCCCGAGTGGTCAGCCTTGAGTTTACTGGTCTGTGGTGGTTAAAGTATTTCTTTACTCCCATTTTTCTTAATTGATGTTGTGATGCATTCAGGTTTCCTGGCAGCTCTCTTTTCCCCTGTGTATTCTAAAAGATTGTTGATGGCAGGGTTAAGATTACATAATGAGGAATGGGAGTTTCATACAAATACCACCAGGTGTGTACCAGACACTGTTCTCACATGCATACTACCAGTTCTGCTCGGTAGCCCTAAAATGTTTGTAGTCCTCATTTTGCAAACTGGGAAACTGAGGCTCTTGCCCAAAGTAACTTGCCAGAAGTTACACAGTTGACAAGTGAAATGCTTTGGTTCACCATCTGTGTGACTCCAAAGATCTTTGCATTATAGTTTCTTGCCCACATTTGAAAGAACAACTGCCTTATGTCTGGTTTTAAAGTGGCGATGTGTTTTCTTTAGCTTTTTGTCCTGTTTTAGGTTTCCTTTTCTCCTTTTCTACTCTTACCCTTTTATTTATGGATATTTATTGATATTTATTTATCAAAATAAAACGATATTTTATTTATCATCTAAGATAGAAATAAAAATAGGGCTTTTGGAGGCACATTTCTCTTTGTCATCTGATAAATTATGTGCTTGGTAACAGTATTTCATCTTTATCAAGCAATGGATCTGTCCTCACCTTGTTTATCTTGTTTTGAACTCAGTTTTTTAAATTCTATTTTTGTTGCTTTTGGTGCAAGTACCAGTTTTTAGCTCTGAGAATCATTCAAGTTATTCATCCTTGTGGCTGCTGGCTCCACCACTTCTCTGTACAACCCACCGTTTTATAAAGTATCTATAAATTGGAGAACTTTTTGGACTCTCACTCCCTACGCTCTGCATTGTAGGTGTTGAGAGTAGGTTATCAAGTCCACTCTGATTCAGACATAGTTTACCTGCTGCTGAAAGAAACTGTAGTTCGCTTAGGATTTCATCATGTTCTGCTGTGACCCGCATTGGAGAAATAACTGTGATAGCAGCAAAAATAAACTATCAGTTTAGATAAAGAATAAAGTGTATACGTAGTGTATCTTAAGCTTATTTAAGCTTAAGTTGCTTCTCTTACAATTTTTCAGGTGATTTCCTAAAAACCTTGGAAGACCCAGATTTAAATGTAAGAAGAGTAGCCTTGGTCACATTCAATTCAGCAGCACATAACAAGCCATCGTTAATAAGGGATCTGCTAGACGCTGTTCTTCCACATCTTTACAACGAGACAAAAGTTAGAAAGGAGCTCATAAGAGAGGTGAGTTAGTTGGATGACACTGTTTCTCTAAGCTTGTCTTTTACCTGTGAGGATGTCCGCTCATTCCTTTTTGTTTCAACAGGTAGAAATGGGTCCATTTAAGCATACGGTTGACGACGGCCTGGATATTAGAAAGGCAGCGTTTGAGTGCATGTACACTCTTCTAGACAGTTGTCTTGATAGACTAGATATCTTTGAATTTCTAAATCATGTTGAAGATGGTTTGAAGGACCATTATGATATTAAGGTAAGATGTTTGTGCCTGTTGATAGAATGTTTTAGAAGACGACTTTGCTAGAGTGACTTACACCCCTGTGATTTACTATTTTGTATTAAGTGAGAAAAATTGGTTTTCTTGTCATGACTTCAGTAAGTATGTTATAAACTATAATATGCAAAAGTGTGCATGTGATGCAGTGTAAAAGTAAGTTGACATAGAGGAAAAATCCAGAAACCTTTTTATTGGAGGAAGAAGTTAGGTCTCAGTGGATGGAAAATTCTAAGAAATTCTCTGCGCCAGCTTGCTTAGTGCATAGTTCCTGGATCCTTTCCCTCAAAAGAAGGTCCAGAAGGTTTTGCTGTTCAAAGTATAATCTGTGACCTTTTGGCCTGTCTCTTAGTATCGGACTGCAGCCACTACCCATGGAGAGTGTTCTGAATTTCCCGTGATTTTCTTGGCTCATTCTCTTTGGCTGTGGTAGAGTGTCCTCCCTGATATCTGTATTATTTACCTGAATGAGAGATTTTTGTTTTCTAATATAATATACGGGGTTTAATATCAAGACTTTTGTTACAGGAAGAACTGTTTTTGTTAAATGGAAGAACTGTTTTTCAGATACACAAAGCAGTCTGTGTAGAAGCAACTAGAAAGAAATCATATTGCTCCCTAGGTTTATAACATGAACTTTGCTTATAACTCCTTTGTTTCCTCTTTGCTCAAGTCCGTTTTAAACATGAACTATAAAAGGGTGATTTAAAAAATAAGTCAGTGCATTGCCTCCTTCTTCTGCTCTTCCATTCAAGGCCTTTGGTCAAGCAGGGAAAAGTGGTGGTTGAGTGGTAATTCAGCCGTACTATTAGAACGCCAACGTTTCTGTTTCCATATCTGATTGTATCCTGACCCTCCCAGAATTCAATGAAAGGAGCCCCCCCAAAATAATAGGATTCTCCTGTATGATTCTGCAGTTTATAGTCTAAGAGAAAAAGGATTATGAGTTGCTGGGCTTTATATGGATTAATCTGAATAACCAGTCTTCTTGGTTTTTTAGGAAAATCTGCTAAGACAGTGGAAACTTATTATAAAGCTTTTCTCCTTGTTCACTTGTTTTCTTGTTAAATGATTTTCCATTCTGGTGCACGTGAGCTTTTTAAAAAATACTGACTCTATGGCCCTATCATGAAGAATTAAGTAAAAGTCTCGGAAACGGGGCTGAGCCATGGGTCTATTTCTAAAGCTCCCCAGCTCTAATGTACAGCCAAGACTCAGAACCACTTTTCTGGTGCTGTACTTGAGGACCAGTTATAGGGAAGTCTCTCTAGTACTTGTAACTAAAATTCCTCAGATACAGTGTGAGACAAATCTGTGTGTTTCCAAATGACAGATTACATTAAAATAAAACTTCATGATGCATGCTAGTCATTTTCCTTTTAAAAGCTTTGTCAGAATTTGGAATTTTGTCTTTTTGTTCCTGATAGATGCTGACGTTTTTAATGTTGGTGAGACTCTCCACTCTTTGTCCAAGTGCCGTATTGCAGAGGTTGGACCGACTTGTTGAGCCGTTACGCGCCACGTGTACAACGAAGGTAATCATTGACCGGCATCGACTTAGGCCAGACATGGGTAGTCAGGATTCCTAGTCGATTCTATACTGTAGTTTTCCAAATTTAATCAGGCTAGACCCTGTGTAGCAGTTGGTTTTAAAAGTTAACCTATTGAAGTGGATGGTTTAGAAAACTTAGACTGTTGAATGCTATTCCTAAAAGTTTTAAATTATTGTTATAACAATATGATGCATATTTTGAAGTACTGATATGGGATAAAGTGTGATAGGGCCACAAAAGAGGAAATGTTTCAGTCTGGTGGAGGTGGCACGGGTGAGGGTCATAGAAAGCTTCACATGAGCATGATGACATTTAAAATGGGGCTTGAAAAGTCAGAATTACTTTTAGATTCAGAAGGTGAAACAGGGTTTTTCATATAAAAATAATTACATGCACTGGTGGAGGCCGAAGTAGGACTTGCTAAGCAGATTAAGGCTCTGGGTCCCTTCCTTTGTTTCAAACATGATGGCTCTAGAGTTTCTGTTTTTGTAATGGGCTTTGTGTAAAATACTCCCTTAAAAGAAAAGGTGACAGCTACTGCTAAAAAGTTTAAAAACAACTGTGCTTAAGAGTACAGTGTGCCTTTTGGACCTATGAAAGAGTAGCTTTGCTTTATTTACAAGAAATTTCAATGTGCTTAAATTTGGTTCATGTGTGAGCTGTGTTTTATAGCATATGATATAAATTTACTCGATGTTACAGGTGAAGGCAAACTCAGTAAAGCAGGAGTTTGAAAAGCAGGACGAACTGAAGCGATCGGCCATGAGAGCAGTCGCGGCCCTGCTGACCATTCCCGAGGCCGAGAAGAGCCCGCTGATGAGCGAGTTCCAGTCGCAGATCAGCTCCAACCCTGAGCTGGCAGCCATCTTTGAGAGCATCCAGAAAGACTCATCGTCCACTAACTTGGAGTCAATGGACACTAGTTAGATGTTTGCTCCATACGGGACCATTACGTTGACCATATGATGCACTGAATTGACAGGTTAATCATAAGACATGGAAAGAGAAGTGTCTAAAAGCTTCAAAATGTTCCACTTTTTTTTCCTTCATGGAGACAGTTTGGCTTTCTTCCATTGTTTTTGTAGCATTTATTTCAGAAATGTGTATTTCCATAATCCAGAGGTTGTAAAACCACTAATGTCTTAGTGGTTGGGGCAACATTTAAAATGGAAACTAAAAGTTAGGATTTATGGAGATAGGGTCCAGTATCTATTTGCCCTGTAATGTTTAGGATTAAAATGTTAAAATTTTGTGACCATGAATTTCTTTCTTTTATAAATTTTCTCTTATTTAAAAATCAAAAATTTTGCAAGACAAAAACCATGTTTCTTTTTCTTGTTTAACTTTTTATTTCTGCAACATAAATTGATTTTTAGCTGGCAGACAAGAATATCTGTGTAAGATTTGTTACAATTCAGAGGGTTTGCAGTTTAAAAAAAGATAATAAGGTATCATTTTTAAGTATAGGGATTGACAATATCCCTGTTGCGCACACTAATTTTGCATGAGCAAGTTTACAAATATGTATTGTCTGTAAAGCAGCATGTGCAGATTATTCATAATACAAAAGTTAAAATAAGTATTATTGTATTAGTGCAATTTTCAGATATTTATTTTTGCACAGAAAACACATATCTGGAGAGAAAGAGAGGAGTAAATTTTTGAAACTTTGGTTTTCTTAATGCCAGTGTGAATTTGCAGATGTTTTCAGCAAATCAAGTCACAATAACAATTTGCCACTTTTTTCTATTATAAATTTTCTTACACATTTAAAATTTGAATATTTAAGTGCTCAGTTTTTCTCAGTTACCCATTTGTGTGCGTGTGTTTCCACTTAGAAATTCGTAAAGCCAGATTTTTCTTTCATTCCCTTTGAATCTCTGCATTCCTAAACGAAGGATACAAATACTGTGTATGCTTTTGAATTTTATTTTTAGGAAAATTCTGAAGCCGGCTATCACAGGTTTGTTAGCTAATAATACTATTTTCTTTTAGTTGAGTTAGATTTCCCCCCTCTCTTGTAGAGCTAATTTACATTATTGTATTTGGTAAGTGTTAACTACTTTTCCTGATTAAGGGGTCTGTGCTGGGGGTCAACAAAGCTTTGCAGTACCTTTTATCGTAGTTAAAATTTTATTTAACATATCCTTCAGTGAGCTAGCTCATTTCACACTGTAGCCTCTTCCTTCAAATTTGTGGTGCTCCTGTAACAGTAAGAACTAACTTCTGAAATAAAAGGCATCTCCTAATGCTGTGCAAACCAGTTTACATGTGTTGAAGGAGGCAGTTGTACATTGAGTGACCAATTTTAAGCAATCAGATATTTGAAAACTGCACCCTTTATTTTTGAAACTGTGAATTAGAAATACTTTTTCTGCTGTATTACTTACCTGCTTTAACATCTGAATATGCAGTGACTTTAATTGATAACAACATACTGTGGTTATTAGATTAACAGCTTGATTTCAAAATGTTCAGATGATAATGCATAAGACATCATTATCAGTAAGGAGTTTGACTAATACATTGACATGAAACTTGACATGAAGTTGGTGCCATTTCAAAATGTGGCAGGTGATAATCTTATACCATAATTTGCATAAAACTGTAATAGAAATTTATTTTGAGATGTTAGTATATTATGTACTATGCATTACCGTGGTATAGATGTTGTGGATATATTTAAGTATTTGGTTACATGGTTTCACAATAAATTACAATACTGCAGGCTCTAGGACCAATTAGGAGACTGACATGCATATGTTGTGTGAATGTCTTAGTTAATTATCTGAAGTTAAATCCACATACTTTTCATGCATTGGATTTTCCTTTTTTTTATTTTTCAACTTCCAAGATGCATGGTGGGTTTTTTTTGAGTTTTGCAAGATGGCTAATTTCTCTAATATAGCTGAAATTCTATGTTTTAATATAAAAGAAATAGATTCTGCTCTTTTCTAGCCATAGATATGGTTTTAGTGTTTATATACATATATATAAAAAACATAACAAAATTACATAACAAACTTAATAACAGAAGAACACTCAGACTTTAAATGCTGAGTCATACCAGTTAACTCCACACTTTAGTGGTAATGTCGTGATACCGGAATGGAATTTGCAAGGTGTGGGATCCAGTCATAATCTGCCACTCATATTGTTTACTGGTCTTTTAAGTAGTATTAGGAAATTCTGCGTAGCAATTCTCCATATGTAGGCTCCTCAAGAGATCTAGAAGTTAACAGTAAGAAGACAGCTGTTTGATTTTCTTGAAGATGTTTAAATTGTTTAGATCTACCTGATTTCTTTTTAAAGAGTGGCCAGTATGGGGTTGTATTTTGAGGTCAGGTTAGGTTATGAAACTAAGGCGGAAAGGGAATTTGGTATGGCAAGGCCTAACCTAAAAATTTATTTCTCAAATCAATAGCACTGAACAGTAATTTTTAAAATGGTAGTCATGTGGTCATTAATGATACCTAAAGATTCTTAACCACTGGGGAATTAGAATTCTTAAAAGGTTGAAGTATTACGACTTCATCAAGTGTTTGAATATTTACCTAATTTTTATGTAACCATAATTAACCAAATCAGTCAGTTTTTAGCAGTTTCGTTGGGTAAATGGTTAATAACAGGGTCGTATCTAATTCAGCCACTTTTAAGGGATGTTCTGATATCTTTATGTCTAGCTCAGTCTCAGACATAATATGAATATGATTATATAAGCATAATTTAAATTCAAAATAATGAAATACATAAAATCCTTAGTCATTGAAAAATTCAATTAATTGGTTAATTAATAAGCCTTGTACGCTGTGTTTAGCCACATGACAAAGTATATTGTAATACTTCACAGTTTAAAAAGTTGAAGTAACATTTTCTGCCCACATTAAATTCTACCCCAAACTTAAATTGTTAAAATTAACTGCCAATCTCTAGATATATTTGCTTAATAAATGTTTTGATATTAAAGAGCTTAAAAATTTCAGCAAATAAATTTTGGGTTCTAGCTCTATCGTAAATTGAATCCTAATTGTCAAACCACTGCCACCTCAGATTCATATCTGTTCTTAAAATCTTCTTTAATCCTCTCTGGGATGGAAAGTGGACAATACAGTTAACAGTTCATTTAACTGTTTGGGAAAAGGGTATTCTGGTTTTAACTGACTTTCCCAGTTAATTAAATAAAACTCCTTTGATACCTTTGGTTGCAAAAATGGAGCACAGTGGAAGTATTTGGTGACAAGCTGCCAAGAGCTCACCAGATAAGACCATTTTCTTAAGAAAGATGCACAACGAAATTACGTATTTCCTCTTTACAGTACAGTAAGTTGCTTGTTTTCCTATTAGTACTCAAAAAATAAGATTCTGCAAACACCTGTACTGTAATTTAGGGCAAGATTTATCAGCAGCATGTTTTTGCTGCGTGTAACAGAAAGCTCTACGTTCAAAAAGGGAAAACTAACTTCAGTTGAAACTACTGAGGGGAGTACTGTAGATAATTTTACTTTGTTAGACCTTGTAGTCAATGTGTGTGTGAATGACTGTTAGTAGAGGGAGTCTTAATATCCTGACGTCTTCATACTTTTTAATTCTGATCTTCAATGATTATCAGTGATGATTTTGGCAAACTGAATTAAGTTCACTTAGGTCTTAGAGGAGAAAAAACTTACATTCTGTGAACTGAAATTCTTTCCAAATTAGGGAATATTGGAATTAGTGTATATAGCCATTATTAGTAACTAATGGTTGATGCACATTGAGTAATTTTATTCTAGAATGCTGTCTCACAAAAAAGTCTATAGAATTGTACTCCAGAACTGGGTAATGTATGATACCATGATAACCTCATGTTTTAATAGCCTGTAATAATCCTGTTACTCTGAAAAGCTGTTCTACTTGTTTCACAGACATTTCACTTTTAATATAAGCCTAGCTGCTTGCTTAGGTAAGGGCAGCTAAATGGTGGACGCTTACTATAATTCCAGCATAGTATTTTTAAAGACACACAGATGTGCATTTTGCTTGGAATCATTACCACCTGTGAACTAAATTAGGCTTTCCTAAAGGTTTGGAAATAAACTCCTGGTTCCTTATTCTAGAAATAAAATCCATACTTTCCTCCAGAATTTACACTTTATTAGAAAGATGCCTGTTCTCTTTAGATCAGCATTTCTGCGCCTTGGCACGGTTGACATTTTGGACTGGGTAATTCTGTGTTATGGGGCTGCCCTGTGCATTGTAAGATACTAGCAGCATCCCTGGCCTCTACCCACTTAGACACTGCTAGTACCAGTGCTACCCCCAGTTGTGACAACCAAATGTCTTCAGCTCTTGCTAAATGTCCCCAGTGGAGGGGGCGTGGTGGGGGGGTGTGCACAAAATTGCCCTGATTGAGAATCACTATTTTAGAGAAAGATTTTTCTTCATTTCTAGCAGCTATTCCATACATGTCGAAGTTTTCAGACCTTAAGTCAGTTCTTAATCTTTTACCTAGATGTAAGTATAGGGGCCGGCCCAGTGGTGGGGCGGTTAAGTTCCCACACTCCACTTCAGCGGCCCCGGCTTCGCTAGCTCGGATCCCAGGCGTAGACCTAGGCACCGCTTATCACGCCATACTGTGGCAGGCGTCCCACATATAAAGTAGAGGAAGTCGGGCACGGATGTTAGCTTGGGGCTAATCTTACTCTAAATAAATAGATAAACTGATAAGTATAGCTTCTAATCAACTTGTTTTCTTCCACCAATTAGAACTATCATGATTTAGTGAAAATAGTTTTCTACTCGATATACGATTGCTGACTTATGGATAGTCTTTCGTAAATCGCTTAACATAGATACTGTTTTTCTCTGGCTAGGAGATGCATTCTGCATACTTTATAGCTCCACCACGACACGGAGGGTGAGGCAGTTAGAGTGCTTTGTAGTCGTGCTGTACACAGGTGAGCAACAGTAGCCATGAACCGCTAGTGCATTTTACTTGAGTTCTTGTAAAAACAGTAAATGGATTTTCAACATTACTCATTTACATTCTCTTCAAGAGAATAGTTTGTGCATTAATTTACTTTCTTGAACTAATGACTTGTTTCCCAGTATGGGTAGTTTCCTGTTTAGCTGTAATATTTAAAGACATGCCAGATAGTGATACTTTGTATAATTCCAAAACAATATATATTTGAACTTTGAAAGCAACTATTAAAGTTAAGATGACTATGGCAGATTTTTGCTATTTTTCTAGGATTAGCTGATGTTTCTAGACAATAAAATGCTTCTCTCTGAATCTTGGGACCTAAACAAGGGATATTAAAGACCCATGGTGGTAGGCAGGCGGCAGGAAAGCTACCGCCACTTGCCTGTTCTTTGAAACAAGACTGATGAGTGAGTGAGTGATCTTTCAAGCTTCAGAACGACTTCAGTCGCACTTGGGAGAATTGGCATAAGCAAAAATTATTTTCCTTTGACATGATGTTACTGAAATATTAATAGGGCTGATTCATCAGCAGTTTAAGTCCAGAATGCTGAGTTTGGAAACCCTGAGAATCATTTATAGTCTTTAAAATCTACATTTAAAAGATTAAGAAATTTCTTTCAGCATCAGTTGTCCTTGAAGGTACAGTCAAGTGTTATGGAATGACCACATGTGGCTGCCCAGGTACAGCCCACTGCTGAGCTGTGCACTGCCATAGCCTCTGCTTACAGTGTCTGTGGCGAAGATGGGTACAAAACTTAGTATCACGCCACCTCCATCCTGTGAATGGAGCAAAGGCAACGCTAGTGACCTTCCCCTCCTTCCCTTGGTACCTCCTACTCCTCGGTCCTATGTACTGGACGTTGGCGACAGTGTTGGGAAAACACACTCTACATAATTACTATCAAATAGTGTTGTAATAGGGCAAGTACAGGGTTCCGTATGATTTGTGGCACAGGTTCCTGGTCTGGGGATCTGAACAAGCAAACCAAGGAAGTTGTGTACTCCTTGTGGTGGGAACAGATTGGCAAAAGCATAGAGCCCAGACGTCATGGTGTGTTCAGAAGCGGAGTTGTAGTCTGGAATGTAAGAGGGAGAGCAGTGAGTGACTAGTGAGGGTACATTATAGGGGCCTTATAGACAGTTTGGATTTAATTTCAGGGATGATGGCAAGCCATAGACTGAAAAGCCAGGCAGTCATGGGATCAGATCTGTGTGTTTGAAAAATTGGCTGCAGTTTAGAGAATGGATTGGAAGGAAGCAAGGTAAGACTTGAGCTAGGATGTTACTGCATGGATACAGGGGAGGGAATGGGGTGCTGTAGTGTTGGGGTGGAAGTCAGGATGTTTGCGATGAAGTTGACAGGACAGCAGTTGATCCGACATTGGAAGTATATGATTATGTTATGCTGCAGTACAACAGTCCCCAGAATAGGTGGTTTAGGGCAACTTCTACGTGTCTTGTGGGTGGGATGGGGGGAATTCTGCCCATCCTACTGGGACCAAGTTACCATTAAATGTCAGTTGCTGTGGCAGGGGAAAGTGAGAAGTGACATTTGTCCCCTTGTGCTTTCTGTCTGACGATGACATTCCCCACTTGTGACCACATTTGGGCAGGCAAGAAGTCACGGTCACACCTAACGGCCGGGCACTCATTCACGAGGCATTGGTGACAGTGAGCTCAGCTGAGTGACCCTCCTTAGAGGCACTGGGGCAGAGGAGTCCCATCACATTGTGTGCCCCGCCACAAGCAGCGCCGGGTTAGATGTTCCCTTCTTCCACAGGTTCTTTTCGGCCACCCTGCTGCTGCGCTCCCCTAAGGTCATCCCCACCCAGTGCCAGGAACTGGCTCTTCCCTCCTCCCCTTGTCTCTTCCTCTTCCCTGTTGTCTACACCACCCCTTCCAGAGGAACAAGCAGATTGTGTTACCCTCTTTTTAAGCTGTGGCCCCCAATCCCATGGGGAGTGGATCATCTGCCTCAAGCATTTTTCCTCTTCCCATTTCAAGTGTATTTTTCCAAACAAAAACAGCAAGTCTCCCTAAGTGCCAGCAATGTAGATGTTTTCTGGCATGTACCTATGTAGATACCCTATTCAATATTCCAGCCCCAGGATTCTTGCTTTTTACCCTCATCTCTCCTGTTTCCACCAGCCCCTCCGAAGGCTGCAGCGTGGATGTTTCCATCCGGAGCTGTTTGAACATAACCTCCAGTATCCTCTAACTAGGACATGCTGTCCATCAGGTTCTGTCCTTGCTTGCTCTAAGCTGATCATCGACCTCAGAATCCTGCAGGCTGTTTCCCACCATTTCTCTAGTCCGTCCTAGCCTCTGTCCCCGCAGCCTTGGTCCCCTGGTTGATTTTATATGTGGCTCACTCATGAAAGTACTTGTCCTTTTATTACATTTAATGACGCTCCCTCTCCCATTTCCCACACCTTCCTTTCAGTGTGACACTTAACCCTCGCTTCCGTTCCCAGCATACCACCATTAATTTCATTTTATCAATACAATTAAGGTCATCATTCCTCTCCTTTCACCTAACAATCTCACGTCCATTCCCACTCTCATATCCTCGTCTCATAGACTGACTTGTTGCCCTTGGTTCAAGACCAACCTCCTGAGAGCCCAGCCCTCTGCAGTGACCCCAGCCCTCTGCAGTGACCCCCCACCCCAGATTTTGGCTAAGTTGGTCCTCCATCTCTTCCCTTTAATTTCAACACTGGTTCCATCTGCTGGGCCCTCAAAAATACTCTGAGGTCTCATCTAAACGACTGAAGCTTTTTTTATTGCATCTTTCACCAGATGCGACCGATCTGTAGAGTTAGATTTGCTTTCCTGATGCTTTGCCTTCTACTTACTTCTTACCTTTTCTAATCTGGCTTTCATCCCTCTGTTGGTGATCAGAGCAAAACCATTTTGGTAAAGTCTGAGATGCCAAAAGGTCTTTAGTCCTTTCCTCTCTTGAACATATTGATGCTAACACTTGGTCACTTCCTCCATGAGACTACTTGTGGCCTTGGCTTCTAGGACACTCCAGTCTTCTGGGGGTCTCCTTGTACCTGTGAGGCCATTGCATCTTAGCTTCCTTAAATATCGTTCACTAGGGCCTTCAGTCCACATATCTTCTCATTATATATTATCCTTCCTGGGTCATCTCATCCACCCTCATGGTTTACTTGTCATTGATTTCTAAATCTGTATACCTAGCCCCGTGCATGACCCTGCATTTCAGACTACAGGCATACCTTGTTTTATTGCACTTTGCAGATAATTGCATTCTTTCTAAGACCCTCCACCAGCAAAAAGATTATAACTTGCAGAAGGCTCAGATGATGGTTAGCACTTTTTAGCAATACAGTATTTTTAAAATTAAGGTATGTACATTGTTTTTTTAGACATAATGCTATTGCACATTTACTAGACTGCAGTATAGTGTAAACATAGCTTTTATATCCCCTTGGAAACCAAAAAATTCATGTGACTCGCTTTATTGTGATATTTGCCTTATTGCAGTAGTCTGGAATGGAACCCGCAGTCTCACCAAGGTATGCCTGTTTTATGTCAAACCACTTGCTGGACACCCCGTAAAGGCATCTCAGACAGCACAGCTGCAGCTGAGTTCAGCATCTTCCCCTGGTTTTTCCTGCCTTTGTGTCTTTGCTGATGGCACCCTGTTTACCCACCCACTCAAGCCGGACCTCTTAACACAAGTGTGGAGGGAAAGTAACACAAAGAACAAGAACTGTGCTGCCAGACGTCACCTGGGTTTCAATCTTGGCTGAATCTTAGCTGTTTGACATGTAAATCACTTAGCCTCAGTTTCCTCATCTATAACATAGGGATAAAAATAGTAGCTCCCTCATAGGGTGATTGTGAGGATTAAATAGGAATTCTTGTAAGACACTTAAAACTGCCTGGCACAGAGTGAGTGCTATATCTCGGTTAGCTCTTATTAGCATTCTGCCTGTTTTATTTCCTAAATATCTCTCAGGTCCAACCTTACTACTATTTCGGTTCGAGACTTCACTTCCTCTTTACTAATTGATCGAACTCCTGCAAATGTCTCCTAATTGATATTTTTGTGTTCATTCATTCATTCAGCAAGCTAATTTTTCAAGTACTTTGCTGGGTCCTGCAGGGGCTGCAGAGGCAGATGAGAGAGAGTACCTGATCTGAAGAAGCATGCTGGTGGCCATGAGAAGACTGACATAAGGAAGCACCATAAAATCCTACTGTGTGAGTGTGTGTCCAGGAGACATAGGGGGTGACGATGGGGGGATGGTCCATTCTACCTGGGTGGGGCCCAGAAGGTTCATAGAAGAAATGACGTGTCTTGAGATAAGAGGTATTCCTTAGAAGAGTGGTTTTCAAGTGAATGTGCACCACTGTCACCTGGAGGGCTTGTTAAAACAGATTGCGAGGCCCCACCACCAGAGGATCTGGTCTAGTTGGTTGGAGTGGGGCCCAATAATATGCATTTCTTGTAAGTTCCCAAGTCCCAGCGTTGCCTCGGCAGACCACACTTTGGGAACCACTGCATTAGGATATCCAGAGGGCATCCATTCCGAAGTCCTCTCTCCACACAACTGCCAAAACAGTGGTCTTGACCATCTCGCATCCTTACACTACATCTTTCAATGGCTCCCTTTTGCCCACCAGGCAAGTACAAGCTTACTTGTCAGATCTGGCTACTGTCTGTCCCTCTAGCCTCAGCCTCTGTCACATCTAGGACTGACCTTTATCCCCAGAGGGAATAGAATAGTTCCCTCAGCCACCATGCTGTTCATTACCTTCCTACCTTTGCTCAAGTTCAAGATAATGCTGTTTGCCTGGGATATCTTGCCTTCTCCTCCCTTTATGTGGCTGGCTGCTATCTTGTGGGCTGAGTCAAGGACTCCAGGAAGTCTTCCCTGCTGTCAAGTGACAAAAGGGCACAATTTGGGGCCAAGTCCCATGTTTGGAGTCTGATCCCATTACCATGCAAGTAATACAGTCCAATTTCTTTGAAAAGCACCTCTCTGTTCACATTTTGCAGACAGTGCCATCCCCCAAGTCATCGCAGTGGTTGCTGGGTGGGAGAGGGCAATGGGAAGAGCCACCTGATCGACTGTCCATGGCCAGCCCTTTAAGGGAACAATAACCACCAGCAACCAGTCCCATTCCGTGTGTCACAGCTCACAGCTTGGAGTCCTCTTTGGGGCTTGGCTGGACTCAAAGGATCCCTGCTCTGTCTGGTCTGTGACTTCCTGTACTCGGATGCCCTCTGCTCAGTCTTCTAGAAGTTTCTCAGAATTTTTGAAATACTTGGGCCTTCCCTTCTGCTCTATATACTGTTTTGGATTTATTCCCTTTTACAAATGTTTACTGTCATTTCAGTAGAATTTGAGACTGAATAAATAGCACATAGGTTAGTCCGCCATCCCAAAGCCTCTGTCATTTCTTGGTCTCCTCTAACGCTGTAATGAGAAACAGAATACCATAGTCGTTAAAGAGCTCAGGCTGTAAACCTGGGTTCAAATCTGGTCCTACCACTACTTACTCGTGGGACTTTGGGCCAATTATTAATGCTTCTGGGTCTCTTTCCTCGTTAGTAAAACAGTTATATATTTGGAAAAATATGGTTATTCATAAGTGACTGCCTAAAGGGAGCTTAATAGTTCACTCATTGATTTGTCCTTGTCTCACTCCTGTTGCTGATTAGTTGGGCTTTTCTAAGCAGGGGGAGGGATGTTATGATAGATACTTTGAGGGGTCTTTTTACCCCATATTTTGAAAATGCTAGGATGGCTCAATATTAGAAACTATATCAGCATAAACTATGATATTAGTAAACTAACATAGTAAAACTATAAAGACCAGTTGTCAGAAACCAAGAAGAGAGAGTATCCTGAATATGCAACACTGAGACAATTTGATTTGAAGTCCACTGCCAGACTACCAGGGTTAGTTCTTGCACAGCATTATCTTGGAGGTTTTCAAAAGGTGAAATAGAGCAAGAAAAGATCATGAATGACAGGAAAAGAAAAGAGATGAAGGAGGGCGGGTCAAGATGGCAACGTAGGAAGATCCTGAACTCACCTCCCGCCAAAGACACATCGAATCTACGGCTACACATGAACAATTTCCTCTGAGAAAACCTGAAAACCAGCTGAGCAGCTTCTTCACATGGTGCACGGGAAAAGGGCCACATGGAGGGCGTAGGAGATGCTGAGAGGTGATCTTGCCATACAGCCCACCTCTAGCAGGGCGACTCCCAATCAGGGGCTCACAAACCTGGAGCTTCTCCCTGAGGAATGAAGGGCTTGGACCCCACATTGGGCACCCCAGCTTTTAAGACCTGCACCTGAGAGATGAGCCCCCAAGACATCTGGCTCTGAAAATCATTGTGGCTCACATCCACGAGGCCCGAGGGGCTACAGGAAACCGAGATCTGCCTCTGAAGTGGCCCGGTGCAGAGTCACCAAGCGCCCAGACTTAGTGAAAGATTTGTTTGCTGTTCTTCAAGTGCGTCGGGAGGGCAGGGGCCTGCTGGGAAACTCTCGAGATGGAGACACCGGCGGGCGCCAGTTTTGCCGTCTTCTGCCACCTTGCTAAAGCCAGTGGGTGCCATCTTTACCCTCCACCTGGTGGGCACCATCTTTTGTTCTTTCTTTTTCCTCTGAGGGTGTCATCTTTGCACTTTCCCTCTGCCGCGCTCCATGGTGCCAGTATGTCTCAGGGGGAGCTTTTACACGTGTTTGGTGCCCAGGTTTTTGTAGCTGCAGCCCAGGGGACGCCCCTTGATTGGCTCTGGAGGCCAGGGGTGCTTGCGCCCCTGGGTTCCATGGAACTGTGACAGTCGGAGGGACCACCCCAGGGCACTGCACAGACACAGACTGAAACACCCGCCACCTTTCTGTGGAGGAGGCCTGTTGCTCGTCCTGAGGGGCAGCTTTCTGGGTGGGCACATTTACAGGGGCCTGCAGAGGTTGACGGGTGCAGTCTTTGCACTCTCCCTCTGCTTGCTCCAGCTCACTGCTATCTCCCAGGAAGGAGCTTATACACTCCTCTGGCATCCGGATTCTTGTGGCTGCTGCCGGGGAACACCGCTCCCTCTCCTGGCTCTGTTGGCCAGTGGGGCTTGTGCTTGTGGATCCCACAGGACTGTAACCTATGGAGGAGAGTTCTTAAGCAGCTGCCACCCTCAGGGCATGGCAGAAGCCACAGACCCAGCAGCTCAGTCTTTCTGTGAAAGAGGCCGTAAGCTTATGCTCATAGCTGCAGCCCCAGGGGCAGGTTCCTACTTGAACACACATCCACGGGCAGACTGTAAGCCCTCCAGGGACCTGGGAAGGCAGGGCTATCTTTATGCCTTCCCTCTGCAGCCCCCCCCAGAGCAAGCATCTCTTGCAGGAAAGCTCTTATCCATATCCAGTGCCCTGGGTTTTGCAGCTGCAGCCCAGGGGACACTCCTTGAATGCCTGGCTCTGGTGAGCAGAGGGTTTGTGTTTTGGGGTCCCACAGGACTGTAATAACCAAGGAGACAGTTCTTGACAGGCTACCACCCCAGGACATTGCACAGACAGCAGACAGAAAAATGCCCCATTCTTCTGTGAAAGAGGCCTATTTGCTAGTCCTGGAGCTTCGGCCTGAGGAGTGGGCTTCTGGTCTGGCATACAGCTAGAGACCTGCAAAGGTGCTCTCAGGGAACTTGGGCCAGCAGACACCATCGTTGCGCTCTCCCTCTGACTAGTGCAGCTCACCAGTGTCTTCCAGAAACAGCTTATACACTTGTCTGGAGCCCTGATTTATGTGACTGTCACCCAGGGGACACCTCTAGATCTTCTGGTCTTGTGGCCAGCATGGCTTACACTTGTGGTTCCACAGGACTGTATATATTTGCATACTCTACAAGCTGCATCCTGAGAGTCTGGCTTCAATCAGCATGACTAAGAATATCCCCTTTTGGGGTGCTGACAAGTCTTGGCACAACCTCAGCAACTGAGTGATTAAAAATAAAACAGGCTGCTTGGACAGTCACAAAGGTTTGAGAGACAAACACAAGCTAGGGCAGGGTGTGGTTGCATAGTGGTTAAGTTCACATGCTCTGCTTCAGTGGCCCGGGGTTCGCAGGTTCAGATCCTGGCAGTGGACCTAGCACTGCTTATCAAGCCATGCTGTGGCAGCATCCAACGTAAAATAGAGAAGATTGGCACAGGTTTTAGCTCAGTTACAATCTTCCTCCTAGAAGAAAAATTCATCTCCTACACGAGGTCAATCCTTCAAGGTGGAGATGGATAGCTGTTTCATCTAATACATAGCAACCAACAAAAACAGTCAAGAAAAATGAGAAAGCAGTGGAATATGTCCCAAACAAAAGAACAAGATGAAAACTCAGAAAAAAACTTTAATGAAACGGAGATAAGTAATTTACCTGACAAAGAGTTCAATGTAATAGTCGTAAAGATGCTCATTGAACTTAGAAGAAGAATGTATGAACACAGTGAGAACTTCAAGAAACAGATAGAAAATATAAGAAAGTACCAAACGGAAGTCACAGAGCTGAAGAATACAGTACCCAAACTGAAAAATACACTAGAGAGGTTCAACAGCAGACTAGATGAAGCAGAAGAAAGGATGAGTGAACTCCAAGACGGCAGTGGAACTTAATCAGAGCAACAAAAAGAAAAGGAATTTAAGAGGGTGAAGATAGCTTAAGGGACTTATGGGACATCGAGTGGACTAACATTTGCATTATAGGGGTCCCAGAAGGAGAAGGGAAAGAGAGAAAGGGACAGAAAACTTACTTGAAGAAATAATAGCTGAAAGCATCCCTAACTTGGGGAAGGAAACAGACATCCAGATCGAGGAAGCCCAGAGAGTTCCAAATAAGATGAGCCCAAAGAGACCCACACCAAGACACATCATAATTAAAAAGTTAAAGACAAAGAGAGAACCTTAAAAGCAGCAAGAGAAAAGCAACTTGGTACATATAAGAGAACTCCCATAAGACTATAAGCAGATTTTTCAGCAGAAACTTTGCAGGATAGAAGAGAGTGGCATGATATATTCAAAGAGCTTAAAGAAAAAAAGTTCTGACCAAGAATACTCTACTTGGCAAACTTATCATTCAGAATTGAGGGAGAGATAAAGAGTTTTCCAGACAAGCAAAGTTAAAGAAGTTCATCACCACTAAACTAGCCTTACAAGAAATGTTAAAGGGACTTCTTCAAGCTTAAAAGAAAAGGCACTAATAGTAACAACATATGAAAGTATAAATTTCACTGGTAAAGGTAAATACATAGTAAAGGTAGTAGATTAATCACTTATAAAGCTAGTCTGAAGGTTGAAAGACAAAAGTAAAAATAACTATAACTACAATAATCAGGTAAGGGATACAGAAGATAAAAAGATGTAAAATGTGACATCAAAAACAAAACGTTGGGAGGAGAGCAAAAACATAGAGCTTTGGAGTATGTTCAAGCTTAAGTTATCAATGTAAAATAGACTTTATAAATACAGATCGTTAGCCTCATGGTGACCACAAAGCAAAAGCCTACAGCAGATATACAAAAGATAATGAGAAGGAAATTTAAGCACACCACTAAAGAAAGTCATCAAACCACAAAGTAAGAGAGCAAGAGAAGAAGAAAGGAACAAAGGAATGGCAAAAACAGCCAGGAAACAATTAACAAAATGGCAGTAAGTACATATCTATCAATAGTTACGTTAAATGTAAATGGACTAAATTCTCCGATCAAAAGACATAGATTGGCTGAATAGATGTGAAAAGCCCAAAGTTCATCTATGTGCTGCCTATAAGAGACTTATTTCAGATGTGAGGACATACACAGCCTGAAAATGAAGGGATGGAAAAAGATACTCCATGCAAATGGAAACCGAAAGAAAGCTGGGGTAGCTATACTTACATCAGACAAAGTAGACTTAAAAAGAAAGACTCTAATAAGAGGTAAAGAAGGGCACTACATAATGATACAGGAGTCAATCCAACAAGAGGATATAACATTTGTAAATATTTATGCACCTAATATAGGAGCGCCTAAATATATAAAGTAATATTAACAAACCTAAAGAGAGAAATAGCAATACAATAACAGTAGGGGGCTTTAATACTCCACGTACATCAATGGATAGATCATCCAGACAGAAAATTAATGACGAAACATCAGTTCTAAATGACATGTTCGATCAGATGGACTTAAAAGATATATACAGAATATTCCATCCCAAAGCAGAATACATAGACTACTTCTCGAGTGCACATAGAACATTCTCCAGGATAGATCATATATTAGGCCACAGAAAAGTTAATAAATTTAAAAAGATTGAAATCGTATCAAGTGTATTTTCCAACCACAGTGCTATGAAACTAGAAATCAATTACAAGAAGAAAACTGGAAAATTCACAAATATGTGGAGCTTAAACATGCTACTGAACAACAAATGAGTCAACGAAGAAAAAGAGAAATAAAATAATACCTGAGACAAATGAAAATGAGAATACAACATACCAAAATTTATGGGATGCAGCAACAGGAGTTCTAAGAGGGACATTCATAGAGATAAATACCTACCTCAAGAAACAAGAAAAATCTCAAGTAAACAACCTAATTTTATACCTTGAGGAACTAGAAAAAGAAGAGCAAATGAAGCCCAAAGTTAGTAGAAGAAATGAAATAACAAAAATCAGAGTGGAAATAAATGAAATGGAAACTAAAAAGACAATAGAAAAGATCAGTGAAAAAAAGAGCTGGTGCTTTGAAAAGATAAACAAAATCGACAAACCTTTAGCTAGACTTACCAAGAAATAAGAGAGAGGGTTCAAATAAATAAAACCAGAAATGAAAGAGGAGATGTTACAACTGATACCACAGAAATACAAAGGATCATAAGAGACTACTATGAACAATTATATTCCAACAAATTGGACAACCAAGAAGAAAGGGATAAATTCCTAGAAACACACACCCTACCAAGACTGAAGCATGAAGAAATAGAAAAGCTGGCTAGACCATTTACTAGTAAGAGATTGAATCAGTAATCAAAAACCTCCCAACAAACAAAAGTCCAGGACCAGTTGGCCTCACTCATGAATTCTACCAAATATTCAAAGATGAATTAATACCAATCTTTCTCAGACTCTTCCAAAAAATAGAGGAGGAGGGAACACTTCCAAACTCATTTTATAAGGCCAGCATTACCCTGATACCAAAACCAGAGAAGGACACTACAAGAAAAGAAAATTATGGGGCAATATCCCTGCTGAACACAGATGTGAAAAACATCTACAAATATTAGCAAACTGAAGTCAACAACACCGTAAAAGGATCATACACCATGATCAGGTGGGATTTATTCCAGGGATGCAAGAATGGTTCAACATCCACAAATCAATCAATGTGATACATCACATTAACAGAGTGAAGGGAAAATATTATGTGATCATCTCAATAGAAGCAGAAGAAACATTTGATAAAATTCAACATCCATTTATGATAAAAACTCTCAACAAAGTGAATATACAGGAAACGTACCTCCACATAATAAAAGCCATTCATGACACGCCCACAGCTGACATCATACTCAGTGGTGAAAGCTGAAAGCTTTTCCTCTAAGGTCAGGAACAAGACACGGATGTCCACTCTCACCATTTTTATTCAGCATAGTACTGGAAATCCCAGCTAGAGCAATTAGGCAAGGAAAAGAAATAAAAGACATCCAAATTGGAAAAGAAGAAGTAAAACTGTCACTATTTTCAGATGACATGATATTATGTGTCAAAAACCCTAAAGACTCCACCAAAAAATTGTTAAAACTAATAAATGAATTCAGTAAAGTTTCAGGATAAAAAATCAATGTACAAAAATCTGTTGTGTTTCTATACACTAATAATGAAATATCAGAGAAATTAAGAAAACAATTACATTTAAAATTGCATCAAAAAGAATAAAATACCTAGGAATAAATTTAACCAAGGAAGTGAAAGATCTGTACACTGAAAACTATAAGACATTGATGAAAGAATTTGAAGAAGACACAAATAAATGAAAAGGTATTCCATCCTCATGGATTGGAAGAATTAATATTGTTAAAATGTCCATATTATCCAAAGCAATCTCCAGATTCAATGCAATCACTATCAAAGTTCCAATGGAATTTTCCACAGAAATAAACAATCCTAAAATTTGCATGGACCTACAGAAGATCTCAAATAGGCAAAGCAATCTGAGAAAGAACAAAGCTGGAGGCATCATGCTTCCTGATTTCAAAATATATTACAAACCTATAGTAATTGAAACGGTATGGTAATGGCATAAAAACAAACATGTAGGTCAATGGAACAGAATAAAAAGCCCAGAAATAAACCTATTCATATATGGTTGATTAATTTACAAAGGAGACAAGAATATACAATGAGGAAAAGATAGTCTCTTCAAGAAATGGTGTTGGAAAAACTGCACAGCCACATGCAAAAGAATGAATCTAGACTCCTATCTTACACCACATACAAAAGTTAACTCAAAATGGATTAAACACTTGAATGTAATGAAACTATAAAACTCCTAGAAGAAAACATAGGTGGTAAGCTTGTTGACATCAGTCTTGGCAATGATTTTTTGGCTCTGACTCTAAAAACAAAAGACAACAAAAGTAAAAATAAACAAATGGGACCACATCAAACTAAAAAAGCTTCTGCACAGCAAAGGAAACCATCAACAAAATGAAAAGGCAACCTACTGAATGGGAGAAAATATTTGCAAATCATGTATCTGAAAAGGGGTTAATATGGAAATATATGAAGAACTCAACTCAATAGCAAAAAAACCAAATAATTTGATTAACAAAGGGGCAGAGGATATGAATAGACATTTTTCCAAAGAAGATATACAGATGGGCAACAGGTACATGAAAAGATGCTCAACATCACTAATCATCAGGGAAATGCAAAGCAAAACCACAAGGAGATATCACTTCACATCTATTTGAATAGCTATTATCAAAAAGAAAGAAATAACAAGCGTTGATGATGTGGAGAAAAGGGAACCCTTGTGCACTGTTGGTGGGAATGGAAATTGGTGCAGTCACTATGGAAAACAGTATGGAGCTTCCTCAAAAAATTAAAAATAGCACTATCATATGATCCAGCCATTCCACTTCTGGGTATTTATCTGAGAAAAATGAAAACACTAATTTGAAAAGATAAATACACCCCCATGTTCATTGTGGCATTATTTACAGTAGCCAAGATATGGAAACAACCAAAATGTCCATCAATAGATGAATGGATAAAGAAAATGCGGTGTATACATATACAAGAGAATACTATTCAGCCATAAAAAAGAATGGAATCTTGCTATTTGTGACAACATGGATGGACCTTGAGGGCATTAGGCATGTAAAATACGTTAGTCAGAGAAAGACAAATATTGTATGATCTCACATATGTGTGGAATTAAAAACAAAGCAAAACCCAAGCTCCTAGATACAGAGAACAGATTGGTGGTTGCCAGAGAAGGCGGGTAGGGGCTGGGCAAACAGGGTGAAGGGGTCAACAGGTACAAACTTACAGTTATAAAATAACTCCTAGGGACATAATACACAGCATGGTGACTACAGTTAATAATAAGGATAAAAGCTTAAAACTGATAAGAGAATTTGCTAAGGTGGATTCTGTTGAAGGAAAGTCCCTTTTCAGAAGAGTCTCTTAAAGGGTGGCTGAATTGGAGGTGGTACCTGCGGCTCTTCATCCTAGAACTCCTTCCTTCTGGTTTCCCCAGATTCACCAGATGGGATGTAAGCAAGCACCTGATATTGGCTCCTCACCTCCCGCCCATTTCCAGAGAGGGCAGCCGATGCTCCCAGAGGAGCACGAGCCTACAGATCAAAGTAACCTGAAAGCCGAAAAGTAATAAGAATTCTTGCCTCCTCATCCTCCAAAGTTAATCAAGTCTTTGTGTTCTAAATCTGTTCTCTCTTACCTCAGGTAATAATAATAAGGTTTGTGTTTCATGGCTGAAAACAAACACTCCCATGGACCCTGAAGACAAATGAATGACACCCAGTTTTGGTTTGGAAGGAGGATGTTCGGCAATGAGAGGGAAGAGAGGTGGGACACAGGAGCGTGTGAGGAGAAGCCCCAGGTGGTAGATAGCCGGGGACAGAAGAATGTGATTCTCTGTGACTGGGGAAAATGGAAGAGGGGCATGTGTCCACAACTGGTGGGGAGAGATCTGGGCTCCCACACAGTTCCCAAAACCTGGATGGGATGCACATGATGTCTGTGAATGATGCTCTGTGGGTTCCATTGGATGCAGGCCTTGGGAAAGGATTCCTGAACCTTCGGGAGAATGGACCACCGGGCCTTGCACAATGAGCATCTCAGTGTCGAAGGACAGAGGGTCCTCATCCCTACCCTTGGTCCACGTAAGATACTCGGGACCCTCGCCGTCCCAGCCCCATTAATAAGACTGAGACTGAATTTCATGCCACCTTGGAGAGTGGGGTTCTGAGATGGAATTAATTGGATTCAAAACAAATTTCAAAATGCTTTAATTCCCTGAGCAGATGACGTGTGTTTGTTAGAAGATTCAATATCAAAGAGAAGGAAACTGCAGCCATGTTAAAATTTGTTGAACGGATTAATTTCTTTACGATTCCCAGGAGAAATAACAAGAAAGTGAGGGACTGGGAAGGAGAACTAAAGAATTATTGAAGCATAACATACACAAAGAACACAAGTCATAAGCATACGGCTCAACGAATTGTCAAAAAGTGAACACACTGTGTAGTCATCACCTGGTCAAGAAAAGGGACATTACCAGCTTCTCGGGCTCCTCATTATTGCTCCTCTTCTCCTTGACCTCCTGACATCGGGGCACCACCCGACGAAGACTGTGGGTCCTTCTCTTTATCTGCGCTTCCTCCCTTAGTGGGCTCGTCAGCTGCTGCGGATTTAAATGCCCTCTCAAACTAGTATCTCCAGTCAGGAGCGCTCCCCTGAACTTGAGCCCTCTACATCCAGTTGCCAACTTGGCATCTCCATTTGGACGTCTGCTAAGCTTCTCAAACCTGACAGATCAGAACTGAGCTCCTCACCCTCCGCCTCCTTGCTGCTCTGTCTGCACTGTTCTTCATCTTAGTAAACAGTAACCTCGTCTTCCAATGACTCAAGCAAAAACCCTTGAAGTCATTCTTGATTCCTCCTTTTTTCTCTTTTTTCCCGTGCTCCACATACAATATGTGAGGAAATCCTATTTGCTCTACTTTCAAAACATATCCACATATCTGCTCGCCTCGGCATCTGTGGGCTACCCATCTGGGGTAGATGGTCCTGGACTCTGGCCTGCGGGGGAGGTTGGAACAGCCCCTCCAGCACCCTGATGCTTCCTCACGTGCTCTCCTTCAGTCTGTTCTCAGCAAAGCAATCACCCTGGTTCTGTTAAACAGGAAAGCTGATTACGCCCTTCCATAGCTCAGAATCGTCACGGCTCCCCATCTCACTCAGGAAAGCCCGTCTTTCTGCACAGCCTACAAGGTCCCCTGTGATCTGCGCCGTTACCGCTCAGACTTCATCTCCAGCTGCTCTCCCTGTTGTCCACTCTGCTACAGCTCCCCCAGCTCCCTGCTGGTTGTTACTTGAACATGTCAGCTATACCCCTCTCCTGCCTCAGGACTCTTGCACTGGCTCTTCCTTCTGCCTGGAACGCTATTCCCCAGAGGGTTCTCTCTCCACCAGATGTCCACATGGATCACTCCTTCCACTTTTCCTAGAGTTTGTTCAAATGTCACCAATCCTGCCCCTTCCAATCCTTATTACCTTTTTTTCATTCAATAGCATCTCTCACCTTCAGATGTACAATATAACCTACTCATTGTATGTTACTTCCCTGTCTCAGAACATAAGCTCCCTGTGGGTAGCGATTTTCCCTGTTGATTTACTGTATCACTAATGTATAATAAGCACAGGGGACATAGTCGATAAATATTTGTAAATGACTGAGTGAGTAAATACATGAATAAATACTTCCACGTTTCTGGACATTCCAGATGGTGGTGCCAGGTAAGTCGTCCTTGGACAAAGCCGTCTTCACAGAGTCATTTTAGTGCCAGAAACATTATGACAGGTCCACTTGAGGCTGCTATTTTTACATGGGACAATTTTTATCTAAGTATTAATTATTCTTTTGAATCTGTAATATTTGCACATGGTAGAAAATTCAGAAGATTTTTAAAAGAGGACATGATAAGCAAATCTCCCTTCCATCCTCGTCTCCTGGTTTCTCCTCTGGAAGCCACTGCTGTTAAGTTTCCTGGGTACCATTCCAGAAACGGTTGGACACATACAAACTTATTCATAGACATGCTTTCTTACCCACGCGGTAGCATACTGCTCCTTTCTTTGTTCCATTTAACAATACAGCTTGAAGAACCTTGCACGTTAGTAGAAATACGGATGCTTCCTTCCTTTAAAGTGTTCCTTAACGTTCCGTTGTACGGCTTTCTCACGATTTATGTAGCCAGTCCTGTCTTGGAGTTGTTTCCAACATAGCGCTCTTTCAAACAGCGCTGCAAAGAATATTCTTGCACTACTGACATGAAGACATTCTGATGTGGCCAGAACAAACCAAAAAGAAAACATATTCAACTTCTAGGTTTAAGAAAATACTTTTAAATTAAGTAATTTGTCAATGAGATCTTCTTTTCTCTCCTTTTTGGTTTGTTTTGACCTCAATAAAATGTCCCCATCACAAGTACAAGACATTCAGTCTTATTGCAGCATCAGCTCCCAGCCCTGGGGTGTGGATCAGGATTGAAACTTCTCAGACGGTCTCTGCAGTCCCTGTGTTACTGGTTAAACGCCTTTCTTCCTATGTTGCGTCTGCTCAAACTGTCAGTCCTGCCTCACCAGGGAGGGAACCGGCCTGCAGACAAGCTGCGGAACCGGGAGGCCACACGCTGTCATCCGTTGTTGTAGGCAAATCACGCATCTTCTTTATCTTGAAAATTTTGAGAAAATTTTTCTCAAAATTACCTTATATCTCTTTTAAAGCTATTAATATACTTCTTTCCTAATAAGTCACTGCTTAGTGAAACTCTCTATTTTCCATCTGAAAATCACGAGGACGGACTCCAGATCCTGGGAGTCATGATTGTTGCCCTTCCTGCACCCCAGCGTGGGAAGTCAGGGACTGGAAACCTGGAGCCCAGTGTGGTCCCTTATTCTCAAGGCTGCATGCACAGGCAGTCCTCAGAGTTCTAACACATACCTTGTTTCTTTAAGCGATAAGCCTGTTTTATACCTAAGTTTCAAAAACTCCTTTAAAATGGTGTTTTGGGAGATAGGATTGAGACATCTTTAGAGGCGAATTCAGTTTTAACGGACTTTATACATGCATTGTTTATATGTGTTATAATGGTAATAACACATACTGTAAAAAAGCGTCCAAACAATACGGGACCTAAAGATGATAAATGTCTCTGTCCTCAGGGTTGTGTGAGTGGATGCAGTAAAGTTCAGGCATGCCTGTTTTGCATATTATTACTTCTGTAATAAAACAGAAAACCCAGAGATCTTTGTTTTTTTTCCTTTTTTTTTAGGAAGATTAGCCCTGAGCTAACATCCACCGCCAATCCTCTTTTTGCTGAGGAAGACTGGCCCTGAGCTAACATCCGTGCCCATCTTCCTCCACTTTATATGTGGGACGCCTGCCACAGCATGGCTTGCCAAGCAGTGCCATGTCCGCACCCGGGATCCCCCTGCTGCCAAAGCAGAACGTGTGAATTTAACCACTGCGCCACCAGGCTGGCCCCAGAAATCTTTGCTTTTGATAGAGTGACTTTGATTCAGGTGTGTCAGAATGGCCTGGCTTGTCATTTTGCCTCTTTTTTCCCTGAGACCACCTCTGTGTCTTCCTTTCTCTTTCCTGCCCACGTCCCCTGGGCTCTTGCCCGCCGCCGCGCCTCCGCCTGCCCCATCTTCTTCTCTGATTCGCTCTTCACCTAACCCTTCTACCCCGTAGTTAGAATACGGATGAAAGACCAGTGATCTCTATCTTCTAAGACTTAGTTAAGTGTTATTACGTATGTTCAGTGATGGTGGGGCGGAAATGAAATTATTTTTTCTCTGGGTTTTCTCTTGATGCTTTTGCCTCTCTGGATTTGCCGCCCTTGATAGAAAAGAATTACGAGTGTTTGACATTCACTGAGTATTGGCTATAACACTTCTGAACCCCTCAGTAGACACAAATAATTATAAAAATGAACTTGTCAGCATTTTATTTTCGTGACTATAATCATGGCCTTAGGTGTGGGATACAAGAACAGTTGACTAAGCAGTTCTAATTAATTCTGGAGCAACTGAAGCGATTAATGGGGATAGAAAGGAGTTTTTGTTAGAAATAAACATCAGATGTAGTTGATGCCATTCAGTGTGGATGCCACTCAAACTCTTGGAATTAGTTTGTTTTACAGAGTAAAGAAAATGGAAAAATAATATTACTTAATATGTGATATTTAAAAGTCAAAATATTTTCCAGATAAAGGAATCTAGAACATGACAATTATATGATATTGATAATGTTTCAGAACCTAGAAAATTCTGAGGCTATTTCAGGATGCTTATCGCGTTCTTAAAGTTAATTTATTTTATAGATTTCCATGTAGGTTTTGCTTATTTCGGTTAATTTTTCCTTCAAGGAAAAAATAATGAAAAATGTATATTTAATATTTGGCTTTTAAATACTTACAAGAAATGATTTACAATGTTGCTTATATTTAAAATTCCATAACATAAATTGGACTAAAAAAATCTAACTGAAACGAAACTTTGTGCAGAATGGTGAGATCCTATGTTGTTTCATCCACAAATGTAAATGGGGGGCCAGCTGAGTGGCGTAGTGGTTAAGTTTGCACACTCTGCTTCAGCAGACTGGGGCCCGCTGGTTTGGATCCCAGGCGTGGTCCTACACACCACTCATCAAGCCATGCTGTGGTGGCATCCCACCACAAAAAATAGAGGAAGATTGGCACAGGTGTTACCCCAGGGCCAGTCTTCCTCAAGCAAAAAGAGGAAGATTGGCCACAGACATTAGCTCAGGGCTGATCTTCCTCACCAAAAATAAATAAATAAATAAATAAATAAATAAATAAATAAAATGGCATTTGAAAATTATTTATCAACTTTTGATTAGAATTTGCTGTGAAAGTTCATTGCTTTCATTTGATAACACTATCAAATTAAATATTCTACTATAACAAAAGATATTCAGTGTCACAATGCTCAGAAGCATCTTTTAAGGGTCAGAGGCAAGCATACATATGATGTTTAAAATAAAGTTTTATTCTAGATATAGTAATGTCATTAAAATTTTTAAAATACAAACAAGAAGAAATTAGTATAATTTGATCACCTAAAATAAAGTTATTATTGCTGTGAATTTCTTTTCAGAATTTTCTATGCATAGATTTTTCTTACGCAGTTGTCAACAAGCAGTATATGAATTTTAAACTATGCTTTTTACATTTGCTATTACATATCAATCATTTTCCCATACTTTGAAATGTATTCTTTAATTTTAGTTGTTCATGGAATGGAGGTACAACTGTGTACCTATCAATGCTGTTTTCTGGGTAATTGTGTAGTTTCAATTTCCTCTTGTATGAAATAACCTGCCGTCTATCTGGTTAGAGTTCTAGTGTGTGTGTTTTGGGTTTGCTGTTAGGATGAACTTCCAGGAGTAGAATTACTGGATCAAAACGGCTTAATAGTTTACACCACCAGCAGTGACACAATGACACCAACTGTCGATCAACAATGCTGGTGAACTGGCTCGTAGAGACTACAATTCATAAGCAAGTACTAAATCTCCAGTTTTATGACCCATATATCAAATTCTAATATCTGTCTTCATTTCAGTGTGAAGAATAAAGATTATATTGCCACCCAACAAAAAAAAACTGGTTCTCATTTGCTATTATTGCTTTCTTATGCATATGTAAGGTTTTTATATTTACCCACTAAATCACTTTTATGTTTCTGGAAAATTTTATACTTCCTTTCTAAATCTTGAAACTTTTTCAAGAGGCTCAGAGGCAATCCTGTAGCAAAGACCAACAGGTGGTCCTCCTTCCAGTGTGAAACTGATGCTGGGAAGCAGGCGCCCAGCCGTGGCCTGCGTTTTCAGGCATCTTTGCATCCAGGTGTGGCTGTGGATTAGTTCCTGCCAGGAGAATGTGAGCGGAAGTAAGCTGCCTCACTTTGGGCCTCTTTGGATTCATAAGAGGCAGGTATGTCTCCTCTCGGTTTCTTTTTCCATCTTCCATGAGAAATCTGGGTAGCTGCAGCTGGATGCTCACCTGATCCCTGGTGGGGACAGCTCACCCCATACCTCTCTGCCTAGTGTCCTTTCATCCTGGGGACAAGACCCTGGGCAGACCCACTGATGTTTCCCTCATCTCCCAGGGCCCGACAATGGTACTCTGACATCAGTCCTTGGATGTCTCCCGGGCGCTCCTGTAATGAGTCCTGGCCCTCTTATGACGAGTCTCACAGTACTGCCCTCTCCTTGCCCTTGCTGGGCAGAGCTCATCTCAGCTGCCACACTGAGGGCTCCCATAATTCTAGTAGGAAGACAAGCACAGTCACCCTGCTTTCTGATCCCAAAGCCAAGAGGGAGTCCCCCTGCCAGATTCCGCCCACAGAGGAGGGGCAGTGGACAGTCTGGTCCACCTTCCAGTCTTACTTGAATCCTCTCTCTGTCCTCTTAGCTCCAGGGCTCTTCTTGGAGTGGCAGGAAGAAACTGGTTTGGCCACCGCATATCTATTTTCAAATCTTCACTTTCTCATACCTAAACCTTTCGCTCTTGAGCTTAGGAGACAAGAATTTGTCTTCTTTTGTTTCTTTCTTGGTCTATTTCTAAAACTCCTCCTAGTGGATGGGGGGCTGTGCTTTCTAAAGTTCGAGAGGGAGAAAGTCATGGGCCGGGGTCAGAAAGCTCTAACACTCCCATTAGTATTCTGCTTCCCTTTTCACTTTCACAAGTAGCCTCTGTCCTGTAATGTGTGTTCTCTCTTCAAATGTCAAGAATTTCTTGTCATTTCAACACATAAACATCCGTGTATTCACTTCAGTATCTTTATTGAAATTCATTGTCTAAGTCCATTACATTGAAAATAACCTAAATGTCTTTATTGTTGGATATTTAGGTTATTTCCGACATTTCTTTAATGGTAAAGAATACCCTGGACATACTTGTAGTAAATCTTTGTACATTTGTGCAAATAGTCCCTGAGAATGGAATTGCTGGAGAGAAGGTTATGCACGTGTGAAAGCTTCTCAGTACAAATCGTCAAAATGGCTGAAGGGCTCTGCAGATTTACATCTGGCCCCGAGGGCTGGCGCGGACCCACCTCCCTTCTCTCCCCCCACACAGGTATTACATGAGTGACTCCGGAGGAACAGGATGCTGCTAGGTTTGAATTGGTGAAGAAGGCAAACACTGCTGCCAGGAGAATTTTTAATAGTATTTTACCAGGCCTGTGAGGCCCCCTATGTACAGGGATTGGTTTTCACCGACTCCAAACAGGAAGTTAATCTTTCTACTAAAAGTGCTTTAAGGGGCTGGCCCCGTGGCCGAGTGGTTAAGTTCGCGCACTCCGCAGCAGGCGGCCCAGTGTTTCGTTGGTTCGAATCCTGGGCGCGGACATGGCACTGCTCATCAGACCACGCTGAGGCAGCGTCCCACATGCCACAACTAGAAGAACCCACAACGAAGAATACACAACTATGTACCGGGGGGCTTTGGGGAGAAAAAGGAAAAAATAAAAATCTTTAAAAAAAAAAATAAAAAAAATAAAAAAATAAATAAAAGTGCTTTAAAACCCCTCGCATCAGCGTGGCACCCAGGGTGCCCTGTCCGGTGTGTCCTGAGATACAGCGCTCCGACAACAGCGAGAGCAGCCACCGTGCGCGAAGGCAGGGCCAGAGCTCCTTCCTGGCACCTCCCTCAGCACTGACCTGGTCTTCTGCGTAGATTTCTCTAACTCCCAACTTCCTGTCGTGCTCTGCTGGGGAAAATGATAACTCTGTGCAGGTGAATTTAGGCCAGAACCCCTCTTTGCAGGTTTCTAGAAACATCACCCCACCTTTGTCCTAAGATCCTTGGAAAGATGGTTCCCCATTTAGGGGAGATCTTGCCTGACTGTGTTGCTCAAAGCGTGGGTTAAACATTTTCTTGGATTGAAAAAGCAAAGCAAGAGACAGCACAGAAGAGAAAAGAAAGATGCGGGAGCGCCATGCTTCAGAAGGCCTCCCTGTTCCTCTGTGCGTCCTTGTTCCGGGCTCTGCCATCGACCCAGTCAGACCCTTGGGGAATCTACATCCTCTTGTGTCCACCTCTAAATGAACGTGGTCACATCAATTCTCCATTTCACCTCCTAAAAATGCTTCTTCTCTTGATTTCCCGCTTCTTCTCTGGCCTGATTAGCTAGCAGTCCATTGGTTTCTGACTCTCACAGCAGCGGGAGGCTAGATTGGCAGAAGATCAACGTGGTCTTTGTAAAGTAAAATACTCGATTATATTAATCCCTCATTTAAAATCTTGCCATGATTCTCCGTTTCCTGGAGAGAAATGCAACTCTTCAGGTTTTCATTGTTTTTGTCTTTTACAAGCGGCCCGAATCTCCCTGTCCTGTCCCATCTCCTACCATTTTATCTCCTACCTCTCCTAATCTAGATGATTTAGGCTTAAACATTCCTGGCTGGTCTATGCGTTTTCACAGGTGACTGCTTCTTTCGGAGGTCCCTTTGCTGTTTCCCACACGCCCGGCGCCCTCCCGCTCCTCTGCCAGACCTGTCTGAGGCGCCGCCTCCCCTTTGAAACTTTCCCAGCCTCCCCCAGCAGGTAGTTGCTGCCTTTGCTGGCTTCCTGAGGGCATGTCCTTCATTCAACATACGCTTGTTAAGGGCTTCATATGTCTAAGGCATTAAGGGACAAAGATGAAAAAGACACAGCGCTTGTCCTCAAAGAGCTCTAGTGGAGATATTTAAGCTGTCTTAAAAAAATAATGTGGTGGAGACTGTGTTAGTCATCAGCAGCCGTTTGCCCTACCTCGGGCAGCAGTGCCCGGCTTTCATCAGGGGATCCATCCCTCTGCCACTCTTAGTCCTTGTGTCTGGTGGAACAGTGGGACAGGCCTATGGGTGACAAATCGTGTATAACTTGGATCTAAGCCGATACATGTGTTCCATTTCTCTGGGCACGGCGGTCAGGTCGGGAGTGGCCACGTGAATTAAGTCAATCAGAGCTCACATAGACACCTAGAAAGATATTCTCTCATCCTAGCTGGACTTCAACCTCAAGAACATGACGTTGGAATTTTCACAGCCACGTGCCACTGCAATGACACTGAAAATTAAATCAACACGTGTCAAAAAGCCAGGATAAGCTGAGAGATAGAGAAAAACAGAATCCCAGTGACAAATTTTGGGCCCTGAATCCAGTTATTCCAGAAGCCAGCTCACCCTGGAAATGCAGCTCCATAAGCCAAGCAATTCCCTTTCCACACTTCTGCCAGCTTGAGTTGTCTTTTCTCCCACTTGTAACCACAAGAATCTTAACTCATACATTAAGATTTTGTCAGGTGGAAAATGGAAGTAATGGGAAAGATAATTGCATATGCGGGGTCATGGAGGAGTAAAAGAGAAAGCTGAATTACCAGTGTGGAAGGATGGATAGGAAAGAGACAAAATGGGAGAAAGAGAAAACAGTCAGGATTGGTTGTAACAAACCAGAAGAAAGTTGACAAGGGCCTGAAGGAAAAAGCTGAACTGACTGAAGAATCCACAGCTCTTCTGGGATCCATAAGAGAGCTGAGGACACAGCGCCAATTTTTGCCCCTAAGACTGGAGAGTCAGCCAGGCGAGAACAGGGGGTCACAGCTTCGTGAGCAGAGACGAGAGGAGACGCCGCAGGAGCCTGTGCGGGGGCAGGGGCACTGGAACTGTAGGTGACCAGTGCTGGCAACTCTGAGAGTGAAGACCTCCACGGGGACACAGCCATCGGGGGCCCCACTTTTGAGAGTTTTATCTCCAGGAGCTCGACCAGGTTCTCACAGTAAATATCGGAGGCAAGTCTCAGGCTTCCAGCAGGGTGGGGGGAAGGAGCCGTCCTGAAACAGGCCAGCGCTCTGCTCTCCTTAACTAGGCTGCCCAACCTGCTGGCATCATCAGAGCCTAACTGAGCTGGGCAACGGAATGCCCAGCCCCTGCTGGCTCTAGCCTTCCACGTGGGGAAGGAAACGCCCAGCTTCAGCCCAGGCTAGCCAACCTGTCCCACCTGAGAGGGAGACTGAGACGCACGTGTGAACTCCCAGTGCAGAGGCACAGGCTCACTGGGACCGAGGCCTAATCATAGGACTCTTGCTCCCCCACCCCCTCACCACCGCATCACTAAAGGCCCGCTCACCGCAGTTCAGCTTACCCGGTCCATCAGGTCCAGCTATCAAGGAAAAATTACAAGGCACACCAAAAGCCAAAAAACACAATTTGAGGAGACACCACAAGCATCAGAACCAGACATGGCAGGGATGTTGGAATTATCAGACCAGACATTTAGAACGACTATGATTAATATGCTAAGGGCTCTAATGGGTAAAGCAGACGGCATGCAAAAACAGATGGCAGTGTAAGCAGAGAGATGGAAATCCTAAGAGAGAACCAAAAAGAAATGCTGGAGATCAAACACACTGTGGCAGAAATGAAGAGTGCCTTTGACAGGCTCGTTAGGAGAGTGGACGCAGCTGAGGAGAGAATCTCCAAGCTTGAGGATATCCCAACGGAAACCTCAGAACTGAAAAGCAAAGAGAACAAAGACTGAAAAAAACAGACAGAACATCCAAGGACTGTGGGACAGCTATAAAAGGTGTCACATACACGTAGTGGGAATACAAGAAGGAGAGGAAAGAGAGAAAGGAACAGAAGAAATATTTGAAACAATAATGACTGAGAATTGCCCCAAATTAATGTCAGACACCAAACCATGGATCCAAGAAGCTCAGAGAACACCGAACAGGATACATGTCAGAAAACATCCGACTCTGCAGAAATACAACAGATTATAAGAGAATACTACAAAAAACTATATGCCAACAGAATGGATAACCTAGAGGAAATGGATAAATTCTTGGACTCCTACAATCTCCTAAAGTTCACTCAAGAAGAGGCAGACAATTTGAACAGACCAATCACAAGGAAAGAGATTGAAACAGCAATCAAAAACATCCCAAAGAATAAAACCCCAGGACCAGATGGCTTTCCTGGGGAATTCTACCAAACTTTCAGAGAGCATTTAATACCTATCCTTTTCAAGCTATTCCAAAAAATTAGGGAAGATGGAACACTTCCTAACACATTCTATGAGGCCAACATCACGCTGATACCAAAACCTGACAAGGACATCACGGAAAAAGAGAACTACAGGCCAATATCACTGATGAACATAGATGCAAAAATTCTAATCAAAATTTTGGCAACCAGAATTCAGCAATTCATCAAAAGAATCATACATCAGGATCAGGTGGGATTCATACCAGGGACACAGGGATGGTTCAACATCTGCAAATCAATCAACGTGATACACCACATCAACAAACTGAGGAATAAAAACCACATGATCATCTCAACAGATGCAGAGAAGGCATTTGACAAGATCCAACAGCCATTTATGATAAAAACTCTGAACAAAATGGGCATAGAAGGAAACTACCTCAACGTAATAAAGGCCATATACAACAAACCCATAGCCAACATCATACTCAATGGGCAAAAACTGAACCCCATCCCCCTGAAAACAGGAAGGAGACAAGGACGCCCTCTATCACCACTCTTATTTAACATAGTACTGGAGGTCCTGGCCAGAGCAATCAGGCAAGAAAAAGGAATAAAAGGAATCCAAATAGGGAGGGAAGAAGTGAAACTCTCACTGTTTGCAGACGACATGATCTTATATATAGAAAACCCCAAAGAATCCATTGGAAAACTGTTAGAAGTAATCAACAACTACAGCAAAGTTGCAGGGTATAAAATCAATTTGCATAAATCAGTAGCATTTCTATACTCCAGTAATGAACCAACAGAAAAAGAACTCAAGATAGAATACCATTCACAATCGCAACAAAAAGAATAAAATACCTTGGGGTAAATTTAACTAAGGAAGTGAAGGACCTATATAATGAAAATTACAAGGCCTTTCTGAGAGAATTGGATGACGACATAAGGAGATGGAAAGACATTCCACGTACATGGATTGGAAGAATAAACATAGTTAAAATGTCCATTCTACCTAAAGCAATCTACAGATTCAACGCCATCCCAATCAGAATCCCAATGGCATTCTTTACAGAATTAGAACAAAGAATCCTAAAATTCATATGGGGCAACAAAAGACCCCGAATTTCTAAAGCAATCCTGAGAAAAAAGAACAAAACGGGAGGCATCACAATCCCTGACTTCAAAACATACTACAAAGCCACAGTAATCAAAACAGTATGGTACTGGTACAAAAACAGGTGCACAGATCAATGGAACAAAATTGAAAGCCCAGAAATAAAACCACACATCTATGGACAGCTTATCTTTGACAAAGGAGCTGAGGGCATACAATGGAGAAAAGAAAGTCTTTTCAACAAATGGTGCTGGGAAAACTGGAAAGCCACATGTAAAAGAATGAAAATTGACCATTCTTTTTCATCATTCACCAAAATAAACTCAAAATGGATTAAAGACCTAAAGGTGAGACCTGAAACCATAAGGCTTCTGGAAGAAAACGTAGGCAGTACACTCTTTGACATCAGTATTAAAAGGATCTTTTCGGACACCATGCCTTCTCAGAGAAGGGAAACAATAGAAAGAATAAACAAATGGGACTTCATCAGATTAAAGAGCTTCTTCAAGGCAAATGAAAACAGGATTGAAACCAAAAAACAACCCACTAACTGGGAAAAAATATTTGCAAGTCATATATCTGACAAAGGCTTAATATCCATAATGTATAAAGAACTCTCACAACTCAACCACAAAACATCAAACAACCCAATCAAAAAATGGGCTGGAGACATGAACAGACATTTCTCCAAAGAAGATATACTGATGGCCAATAGACACATGAAAAGATGCTCATCATCGCTGATCATCAGGGAAATGCAAATCAAAACTACACTAAGATATCACCTTACACCCGTTAGAATGACAAAAATATCTAAAACTAATAGCAACAAATGTTGGAGAGGTTGCGGAGAAAAAGGAACCCTCATACACTGCTGGTGGGAATGCAAACTGGTGCAGCCACTATGGAAAACAGTATGGAGATTCCTCAAAAAATTAAAAATAGAACTACCATACGATCCAGCCATCCCACTACCGGGTATTTATCCAAAGAGCTTGAAGTCAGCAATCCCAAAAGTCCTATGCACCCCAATGTTTACTGCAGCACTGTTTACAATAGCCAAGACGTGGAAGCAAACTAAGTGTCCAGCAACAGATGAATGGATAAAGAAGATGTGGTACATATATACAACGGAATACTACTCAGCTGCAAAACAGAACAAAATCATTCCATTTGCAATAACATGGATGGACCTTGAGAGAATTATGTTAAGTGAAATAAGCCAGCGAGAGAAAGATAATCTGTGTATGACTCCACTCATATGAAGAATTTAAAATTATGGACTAAGAACAGTTTAGTGGATACCAGGGGAAAGGTGGGTGGGGGGGTGGGCACAAAGGGTGAAGTGGTGCACCCACAACATGACTGACAAACATTAATGTACAATTGAAATTTCACAAGATTGTAACCTATCAATAGCTCAATTAAAAAAAAAAAAGAAAACATCCTATACCAGGTGTATCATTTTCAAACTACAGAAAATCAAAGATAAAGACAACATCCCGAAGAAAGCCAGAGGGAAACAACACCTTACCTACAGAAGAACAAAATTATGGCTGACCTCTCCTCAGAAACCATGCAAGCAAGAGGAGAGGGAAGTGAATATTTAAAGTGTTGAGACAAAATAAACACTGACCTAGAATTCTGTATGCTGCAAAATTAAGCAAACAACTCCATTTTAAAATTGGCCAAAGACCTTAACAGACATCTCACCAAAGAAGATACACAGATGACGAATAAGCGTATGAAAAGATGCTCCACTGAAATGTCATCAGGAAAATGCAAATTAAGGCAACAATGAGATACCACTACAAATCTATCAGAATGGCCAAAATCCGGACCCCTGACAACATCAATGCTGGTGAGAATGGGGAGCAACAGGAGCTCTCATCCGCCGCTGGTGGGACGGCAACGTGCGGCAGCCTCCTTGGAAGACAGTTTGCTGGCTTCTTAGAGAACTAAACCTACGCCCCCACGTGATCCAGCAACCACCCTCCTTGGGGTTTGTCCAGAGGAGTTGAAAACTTACGTCCACACAAAACCTGCACACGGATGCTAATAGCAGCTTTATTCATCGCTGCCCAAACTTGGAAGTAACCAAGATGTCCTTCAGTAGGTGAGTGGATAAATAAACTCTGGGCCATCCAGACAGTAGACTATTATTCAGTGCTAAAAAGAAACGAGCCATCAAGCCCTGAAAAGACATAGAGGAAACTTGAATGCATATTACTAAGTGAAAAAAGCCAGTGTGAAAATTCTATACACTGTATAACTCCACCTATATGAAATTCTAGAAGAGGCAAAATTATTTAGACAGGAGAAAGATCGGTGTTTGCCAGGGGTTGTGGGCAGTGGGGAGAGATGAACAGGTGGCGCACAGAAGACTTTTAGGGCAGTGACGATACTCTGTGTGACACTATAATGATGGACACACACCATTACACATTTGTCCAAACCCACAGAACGTACAGTAGGGTACAGAGTGGACCCTAATGTAAACTGTGGACTTAGGGGGATCACAATGCGTCAGTGTAGGCTCCTCAGCTGTGACAGATGTCCCACCCTGGGCGGGATGCTGATGATGTGGGAGGCTGTGACATGTGGGGACAGGGGTATATGGGAAATCTCTGTACCTTCCTGTCACTTTTGCTGTGGACCTAAAACTGCTCTAAAACAACAAAGTCTTAGAAAAAATGACAAGTGCCTGAACCAGAGTTACTTCGGGAGGGCTGGAGATGGGAGGACCTATGTGAGACCTATTTACGAGGGGGACTTTATGGGACTTAGTGCCCTACAGGGAAGTGGGTGGGAAGTGTTTCAGAGGCTGGTCCTCGGGTTTCTAGCACGAATAAATAGACAGATGGTCGTGTCCCGGAGGGGAGTCAGGGGAGGAGCGGGTCTCACAGGTCAGCACACACTGCACTTGATGTGTTTGTGGGACACACAGTCAGGAATGTGGGACTAGGAGAGGAAACACTGGAAGTCCCCTTGAGGTGGTTATTTGAAGTTGTTGGTCTTTGATGGAGACGCCTGAGTGAGGTGTGAGGTGAGTTTGTCATGGAGCCTTTGGGAACCCCGACATTTCATGAGCTACTGGAGGACTTAGTGGCCAGGGACTGCAGAGAAAACCTTTGAAAAGAGTGATGTCGTTGAAGCCACAAGGGAAGGCAGCTTCAAGAATAAATAACTTTTCAACTTTGTCAAATGGCAGCAGAGATGTCAATTAAAAAAAGAAAAAGAGTTCTGAAAAGCAATCGCAGATCTGGCGATATGGTGAATAGTTTTAGTTATGGGGTGAAAGTTATGCAATAAGAGCAAAAATGGAAGTAGGAAGTGTAGACGACCCTATAAAAACTGGTCAAAACTAGGCTTGAGAAGAGAGGAGGGAGATTAGACGGCAGAGGGTTCTGTCTGCGATAGCAAAGATTTAAGCAGCTTTATACAATGAACAGAAAAAAATGGAGTGAGGGAGAATATCTTAGCGATTTAAAAAATATATAAGATTTCGTGCCTATCCCGTTAAAGTGCAATTCTTTGTGTTTATTTCTCCAATTATACCGTGAGATCCCTGACGACACGGCCGGTTTCTCTTTCATCCTCGTCTCCGTGGTGCCCGGCCTGGCACGTGGCAGGCGAGCACACGTAACATGTCTATTTCTTTAGGAATAACCGAGACCCCAACCTTCTCGGCTATAATATTCTTCGAGATACTCAGATAGAATGCAGTGCAAGAGGTGGATAGCTCTGTATATTTTTACCTGAGGTGGTATTTCCCTATTTATAAATTATTTATACATTTTCTTTATTTAATATTTTCCCTTTTTGTCTCGGATATTCTAAATTATTTACATTTTTTATTAAAGTAATACATGTAAACAGTGTACAGAAAGGCAAGGAGTACTGAAAGCTGATGATAAAATGTCAGCCCTCGGCTGCCCCTGCTGACCCCTGACTCTCCAGAGGCAGGAACTTTCACCACCCTCACCTCTTCCTGTCACGTTAACGTCCAGATTTCTCCTTGACCTGCTTCAGCCGCAGTCCCCTGCGAACCCAATTCCAGGCATTCTCTGTCAGCTTCTTTTTAGGCAAGACGTGGGTTTAGCATTTTCAGGCCACTCCTTTGCCCGACTTTCCTTCCCAGTATCTTCCCCGAAACAAGGACACCACCACTTTTCGTTGAATTACTATTCTGTGTTTTTTAGAACATGTAAATGTTGTGCGCTTCTGGGCCCACAGAACTCTGTGACTACACGCGTTTCTGCACGACTTCAGTTTTCCCTGGGTTTGATGACGGTTAGTTCCGTTCGTTCGCTCAGATCTCTTTGTCCCCCTCACTGCTAGAGCCGTGGAGCCTCTTTCCATGCAGCCAACCCCGTCAGGTCCTCCAGTTGCCCAGTGCCGCCTCCCACCCCAGACCTCCCCATCATCCTGGACTCCAGCCCAGCTGCTCTTTCATGGCTGTCATCCTAAGACTTCCCTCAGTGCCATTCTAGAAAAATCCCTTTACTTCTTTCCTATGTTAGATCTCCTATTTCCTGGGCTGGATTCTTTTCCTCCAAAATGCAGATGGTTGACACGTTCATTTTGGTGGACCGAATTCTTTCTTGGGACTTTACTTGCTGTAAAAATGCCTTTTTTCTACCTGTTATGGGCTGAATGGTGTCACCCAAAATTCATGTTGAAGCCCAATGGCCAGCACCTCAGAAGGTGACCATATTTGGAGAGAGGAGCTGAAGAGAGGTGACGAAGCTAAAACGAGGCTGGTAGGGGGCCCCTAATCCGCTCTGACTGTGTCCTTATAGGAAGAGGAAATCTGGATGCACAGAGACACCATCAGGGGCGCACACACACAGAGGGATGGCCCTGTGTGGACAGAGTGAGCAGGTGGCCGTCTGCAAGCCAAGGAGAACGGCCCCAGGAGGCACAGACACGGGGACGCCTCGATCATGGACTTCTGGTCTCCAGAACAGTGAGAACGTAAGGTGTGTTTAAGCCGCCCAATCTGTGGTATTTCGTTATGGGAGCCCGAGAAAACTAACACCCTGCCCTTCTAATTGATAGTTTGGCTGAGTGAAGGAGTTTAGGATAAAACATTTTTCTTTCAGAATTTTGAAAATATTGGACATGATTGAGGGGAGACGTTAATTAAAACAACGTGTACGGTTTCACTTAATTTCCCTGCTGTCCCTGAGTCCAGAATCTCTCTGGTGGTTCATTTTGTCCTGAGAATGAATCCCATCTCCTTCTGGCGTTGAGAGGCTGTCTCGCTTTCTGGGGCGAGGGAGGAGACCGGCGGGGGGGACTGCCCTTCACGCAGACTGGCAGCCACTTCATTCTGTCACCCGCCCCTACCACACGGGCCCTCTGACCCTGGGCCTTTCTGGGGCTCTCTTCTTTGTTGGTGTCTGCCTCTGTGAGCACTTGGGTTCGGCTTTCCCTCTTCCCCCCGGGCCATTCGCCACATCTCTATCCACTTTGCATCTCAGAGGCTTGTCAACACCTCTTGTCCGTGCTCTCCTATTCTCCTTGTCCTGGAAGCTTTACATTGTTTTATTCTTTTACTGTAATTTGAGTGCATTTCGGGGAGACGGAAGAGACAAATGAATGTGTTCGACCCACTATGTTTATCCCAGAGTCTGTTATTATTCCTCAGTTTCTATCTTTATTTAAAAATAATATAGTTTTTATACCATTACAGAATAAGTAAATCTGTGAATTCTGTTTTTTGGTTTTAGCATTTGATTTCAGATTGTGGTTGGCAGAATTCTAAGATGGCCTCAGATTCCTGTCCCCTGGTATAAACCCTCTGTGTAACGCCCTCCCCTTGAATGTGGGCAGGAACTGTGAATGTGATGGGTGTCCTGGCTATCCACGATTAGGTTATATTATATGACAAGGTGGAGGGATTTTTGCAGATGCAGTTAAGGTCCTTAACCAGTTGACTTTGAATTAGTCAAAAGGGAGAGTATCCTGGTGGGCCTGACCTAATCAGATGAGCCCTTTCAAAGAGGATCTAGAGGTCAGGAGATTCCAAGCAGCAGAGATGCTCTCTTGCTGGCTTTGAAGAAGCAAACCACCACGTGGATGTTTCTGGAGGAGGCCGCTGGCAGGGATCTCCAGCCAGCCGCTAGTAACTGAGAGCACTTCCCAGCCAACAGTCAGCAAGAAAAATGAGAACTTAGCCCTACAATCCCAGGAACGGATTCTACCAACAACCAGTGAACTTGGAAGAGAACCTGGGCCTCAGAGGGGTGGCAGTCATGCCTGACAAGTCAGCCTGGTGAGACCCTGCGGAGAGCGCCCAGTGAGCCTGTACCGGACACCTAACCCCTGGAAACTGCCAGAATAATCCGGGTTGCTGTAAGCCACTAAGTTCTGGCCCTTCATTTGCAGCAACAGGCAGCCAGTGCGCAGGGGGCCACGCTTCGTGTTCTTTTGCACTGAGATCAACTGATATCCTTTCCCTCTGAGACTTTAGGACACGACACTGGCGTTCGGGGGCACACCATGATGATGGGTAGTTGTTTACTTAGTAGACACGCTGTTCTGCATGTCGAGCTATAAGACTGCTTTACTCTCACAGGCGTTTCTAAAGTATGGCGATAATTTAAAGAACAATGTTAATTAAGTCTCTCTCATTTCTGTATTTGCTGAGACTAACTCATCCGGTAATGAAAGCACAACAGCAACAGCGTCAGTCACTCCTAGCGTGTACTGAGCTGTGCTGGGTGGCGAGCAGTGTGCACAGTGCTTGTTATTTAATCCTCACAAAAGTCTATCAAGTAAGTATGATTACTTCCTTTTTCAGCGCGAGGCCTACACGGATTCCCGGCTGCCCACAGGCCTGCGTGCGTCCGCAGTGTGGACTCTGTCGCCGCCTCTGCTTGGCCTCTGGGCACAGGGACTTGCATTCGGACCAACAGGGTCGGGCTCGCGGCCGGACAGGGGCGCCAGGCCGAGGACTCTTCCCGCTGCAGGGGACCTGCAGGAGCTGAGGGTTCCCGCAGATTAACAAAAGAGTCCCGTCGATGATGGGGGATCCTGACCAATCAGATTAGCACCCCCCTGCCCTGCAAAGTATCCAGGCAGGGCATGCGCAGTCCTCCTCTTACAACATCAAGTTCAGGCTTGGGAATTTGCGGAGTCTGGCAGCATCTCCCAGATGTGAGATGAACCCGTTCCATCCTCTTCATCAGCCTGACGTGTGCCCAACAGTGACGGGCAGCTGGAGACGCTTTGTCTACTCTGGTTCAAGAAGGAACACATCCATCTTTCCTTGGCTTGTGTCTGGCTTTATCCGTCCTAAGCCTGTGGGCACGAGGATGCGAATAAACAAAGGAGGACGATTTTGTGATGACGACAACGACGAGAACACAAGCCCTGCATCCTCGGCCGTGTGCGGGTGTGGAGCGTGATCTGACTGCGCGCTGCCGGAACAATCATAGAGCGCGGGAGGAGGAGGGACCTGATCCAAGCTGACTCTCCCGCCTTCTCCCCACATTGGACTCTGCCACGTGGCTGCCCATGTGGTCCCCACAGTCACAGCCTATCAGTTACAGTGTCAAGTTGGACACAGGAGAGCTTTTGCAAACAATTAATTCTGAATTCCTTATAAACAACTCAAGCCTGCCCCCTTTTATTAAAAATATTGTAGCACAGGGGGCTGGCCCCGTGGCCGAGTAGTTAAGTTCGCGCGCTCCGCTGCAGGCGGCCCAGTGTTTCGTTGGTTCGAATCCTGGGCGCGGACATGGCACTGCTCATCAAACCACGCTGAGGCAGCGTCCCACCTGCCACAACTAGAAAGACCCACAACAAAGAATATACAACTATGTACTGGGGGGCTTTGGGGAGAAAAAGGAAAAAAATAAAATCTTTAAAAAAAAAAGAAAGAAATATTGTAGCACAGGGCCGACCTGGTGGCTTATTTAGTTAAGTTCACGTGCTCCACTTTGGCGGCCTGGGGTTCACGGGTTGGGATCCCAGCGTGGGCCTACACACTGCTTGTCAAGCAATGGTCTGGAGGTGTGCCACATACAAAATAGAGGAAGATGGGCACAGATGTTAGCTCAGGGCCAATCTTCCTCATGCAGAAAGAGGAAGATTGGCAACAGATGTTAGCTCAGGGCTAATCTTCCTCACCAAAAAAAAAAAAAAAAAACCACCCCACAAAAACCTGTAGTGCGTTAAAAATATTTTACTATCTAGTTCCAAACGCAGGCTTGGCTGCCCAGCAGCCTTTTGAGATGAATTACAGGTCGGAGCATGCACAGCACCCTGACCGGTCTGTCTGCTCAGGAGATCTGTCTTGCTGGGCTCTCCACTGTCTGGTGGTAAAGGTTTTGAAGTTCTGCGGGAAGCTGGAGCTGTTGCCTCCCGGGGGAGATCATCTCCTTCCAGTTATCTTGATGAAGGTCACATGGGGTGAGACCCCAGAGCCCATGGTTTCATTGTTTTATGGTCAAAGACAAGGATTCTGAAAATAGTGTGAGTGGAAAGACCTTGAGAGGCAGAATACAGCAGCAACTGTGGATCATTTGATCAGGGAAGAGGTATGGGGCTTCCTGCGTGCCTGGCGGTGCAGTAGGCAAAGTCTGCTCCTGCGGCACACAGGGTGAACCACACAACTCCCTGTTCTCAAGGTGCTTCTGCTCTAATGGGGGCAAGGGGAGACGATGGTCACAAATTAACAAGCATATAACAGGTCAAATGGTGGTGCGTGCTGAGAAAAATAAAGCTGAGAGGAGATAGAGTGCTATATGGGATGTTGAGGGAATGCCTCTCTGCTGAGGTGACATATGATCAGCACCTGAAGGAAGTCAGGGAGCGTGTGAGGAGGAGGAGCATTTGAGACAGAGGAAGCAGCAGATGCAAAGGCCCTGGGGTCAGTGAGGAAGAGTGTTCAAAGAACAGCAGGAGGCCAGTGGGGCTGGGACAGAGGGAGTGAGGGAAGAGTTGAGGGAGACTAAGAGAGGAAGTGTCAGATTGGAATATGTTAAACTATGGGGAGGACTTCCTGTGGGGGGCTTTTTGGCAGTGTATTAGTTTTCTATTGCTGCTGTCACACGTTACACAAATGTGTTAGAGTGATGCAAATCAGTTGCCTTACAGTTCTGGAGGTCAGCATTTAAAATGGATCTTAGGGGTACTGTTTTGCTAGGGTTGCCATAAAAAAGGACCACACTGGCTAGCTTAGACAACAACAATTTCTTGTCTTACACTTCTGGGGGCTGAAAGTCTGAGATCAAGGTATTGGCAGGGCTGGTTCCTTCTGAGGGCTGTGAGGAAGGGTCTGTTGGAGGCCTCTCTCCCAGCTTCTGGTGGTTTGCCGGCAGTTGTTGGGGCTCCTTGGCTTGTAGAAGCATCGCCCTGACCTCTGCCTCATCTTCACATCGCGTTCTCCCTCTGTGCCTCTGCGTCCAAATTTCCCCTTTTATAAACACACCAGTCATATTGGAGTAGGGTCCCCCTGATGACCTCATTTCAACTTGATTACCTCTGTAAAGACCTTGTCTCCACATGTGGTCACATTCTGAGATACCAGGGGTCAGGACTCCAAAATATTTTGAGTGGGGCGGACCCAATTCAATCCATAAATGGGGGCTAGAATCGAGGTGCTGGCAGGGCTGTGTTCCTTTTGGGGACTTGGGGAGAACCTGTCCCTCAACCTTCCCAGCTCCTGGAGGCTGCCCACATTCCTTGGCTCATGCCCCCTTCCACCAACGGCAACACTCCAACCTCCGCTTCCATTGTCACATCTCTTTCACTGACTCTGACTCTCCCATGAGGACCCTCGTGGGAAGACATCTCCTCAAGATGGTGGTGTAGGCAGACTTTGAACTCACCGCCTCCCACAGACACAAACAGGTTACAACTATTCTTGGGAAAATTAACCTGGAGAGAAAACCAAAAACTTGATAAAAAGAACCCACACAACAAGGGACAGTTCTAACTGAGGTGGAAGAGGCACAAATTCCTTCTGGAGAGAAAAAAAGTTACCTGCATGAGGCACGGAGATTCATTGCTGGCCGGGCAGGAGCCGCCCTAAGGTACGCAGCCCTCCCTGGAGGAGTGAGGTCCGGAGCAGGGGCCAATACTGCTACAAGCATCCTTCAGACTCAGCCCAATTGAGACGAGGGTCTTACTATCTGGCTTTGCTGGCTATTAGCTGCAGCAGGGACACCCCCAGAAAAGCTGTTGGACAAAAGCCGAAAGGACCCAGGTCTTAAAGGGCCAGTGCACAAACTCACCTGTCTCAACAACCTAAAATCACCAGAAAGACAGCTGCACAGTCCTTTGATGAAAAGAGACTCACCCGATAGGCTCTGGGTGCAAAGGAATACATTCCAAGCAAGGGAATAGGACAAAACCCCAGAAAAAGAACTAAATGAAACAGAAATAAGCAATTTATCTGAGAGAGTTCAAACAAAAACCCATAAGGATGTGCACTGATCTTGGGAGAAGACTGGGTGAACACAGAACATTGACAAAGAATTGGAAAATATAAAGAGGAACAAATCAGAAATGAAGAATATAATACTGGAAATGAAAAATTCACCAGAGGGACTGAATAGCAGAGTATCTGATACAGAAGAATGCATCAGTGAGCTGGATGAAAGACTAGAGGAAATCACCCAAGCTGAACAGATAAAAGAAAAAAAGAATTAAAAGAGTGAGGGCAGTCTAAGGGAATTCTGGGACAACATCAGGCACACTAATATCCATGTTATAGGTGTCCCAGAGGAGAAGAGAGACAAAGGGGCAGAGACTCTATTTGATGAAATGATAGCTGAAGACTTCATAACCCAAGGGAGGAAACACATCCACGTACAGGAAACACAGACAGCACCAAACGAGATGAACACCAAGAGGCCCACACCAAGACACATTATAATTAAAATGTTCAAAATTAAAGATAAAGAGACAATCCTAAAAGTAGCAAGAGAAAGGCAACAAGTGACATACAAAGGAAAGCTCATAAGGCTATCAGCAGACTTCTCAGCCCAAACCCTACATGCAAGAAGAGAATGGCAAGACATATTTGAAGTGCTGAAAGAAAAAAACCTATAGCTGAGAATACTCTATCCAGCAAGGTTATCATTCAGAATGGAAGGAGAGATAAAGAGCTTCCCAGACAAGCAAAATTAAAGGAATTTATCACCAAGAAACTAGTTCTACAAGAAATACTGAAGGGGGGCTGGCCCAGTGGCGCAGCAGTTAAGTTCACACATTCTGCTTCTCGGTGGCCCCGGGTTCACCAGTTCGGATCCCAGGTGCAGACGTGTCACTGCTTGGCCAAAAGCCATGCTCTGGTAGGCATCCCACATATAAAGTAGAGGAAGATGGGCATGGATGTTAGCTCAGAGCCAGTCTTCCTCAACAAAAAGAGGAGGATTGGCAGCAGTTAGCTCAGGGCTAATCTTCCTCAAAAAAAGAAATACTGAAGGGACTTAAGTGGAAAGAGAAGACCACAAATAGGGGTAAGAAAATTATCAACACCCCCCCCCCCCCCCCCCCCCCGCCCAATAACTAGGCAATAAAATCACTGGTAAAGGCAGATATACAGTAAAGGTAGATCAACCACCTATGAAGATGATATGTAGGTTAAAACACAAAAGTACTAAAATTACCTATAACAATGATAAGAGGGTAATGGATAGACACATACAACAGATTAGATATGATTTCAAAAAACTTAAAATGTGGGAGGAGGGGATTAAAAGAGTAGAGCTTTTAGAAAGAGGTCTAACTAAAGAGACTATCAACTCAATATAGACTGTTATATACATAGAATATTATATGTGAACTTCATGGTAATCACAAACCAGAAACCTATAATAAGTAAACAAATAAGAGGAAAGAAATCAAGCATATTACTAAAGAAAGCCATCAAACCACAAGGGAAGAGAGCAAGAGAAGAAGAAAGAAACAGAGAGGAACTACTAAAATAGCCAAAAAGAAAAAGTAACAAAATGGCAAAAATACATTTTTATCAATAGCTACTTTAAATGTCAATGGACTAAATGCTCCAATCAAAAGACATAGGGTGGCCAACTGGATTAAAAAAACAAGATCCATATATATGCTGCATACAAGAGACACACTTCAGGCCTAAAGATGCTCAGAAACTGAAAGTGAAAGGATGGGAAAAGATTTTCCATGCAAATGGCAAAGAAAAGAAAGCAGGGGTAGCAATACTTACATCAGGCAAAATAGACTTTAAAACAAAATCTGTAACAAGAGACAAAGAAGGGCACTACATAATGATAAAGGGAACAATCCAACAAGAGAATATAACACTTGTAAATATCTATGCACCCAACATAGGAGCACCTAAATATATAAAGCAATTATTAACAGACATAAGAGGAGAAATAGACAGTAACACAGTAATAGTATGGGAATTTAACACTCCACTTACACCAATGGATAGATCATCCAAACAGAAGATCAATAAGGAAATGCTGGCCTTAAATGACACATTTGACCAGATGGACTTAGTGGATATATATAGAACATTCCATCCAAAATCCACACAATACACATTCTTTTCAAATGCACATGGAACATTCTCCAGGATTGATCACATATTAGGCCAAAAAACAAATCTCAATAAATTTAAGAAGGTCGAAATAATACCAGGCATCTTTTCTGACCACAATGGTATGAAATTAGAAATCAACTACAGGAGGAAAGTCAGAAAAGCCAGAAAAATGTGGAGATTAAACAAAATGCTACTGAACAAAGATTGGGTCAATGAAGAAATCAAAGGAGAAATCGAAAAATCCCTGGAGACAAATGAAATGAAAATACGACATGCCAAAATCTATGGGGTACAGCAAAAGCAGTTTTGAGAGGAAAGTTTATAGCAATTCAGGCCTATCTCAACAAACAAGAAAAATCCCAAATAAACAACCTGACAGTGCATCTAAAAGAACTGGAAAAAGAAGAACAAACAAAGCCCAAAATCAGCAGAAGGAAGGCAATAATAAAAATCAGAGCAGAAATAAATGAAATAGAGACTAAAAAAAAATAGAAAAAATTAATGAAACCAAGAGCTGGTTCTTTGAAAGGATAAACAAAATTGACAAGCCTTTAGCTAGACCCACCAAGAAAAAAAGAGAGAACACTCAAATAGATAAAATCAGAAATGAAAGAGGAGAAATTACAACAGACACCTCAGAAACACAAAAGATTATAACAGAATACTATGAAAAGCTGTACACCAACAAATTGGATAATCTAGAAGAAATGGATAAATTCTTAGAAACGTACAACCCTTCCAAAACTGGATTGAGAAGAAGTAGAGAATTTGAATAGGCTAATCACCAGTAAGGAGATCGAAACAGTAATCAAAAACCTCCCAAAAAATAAAAATCTGGGACCAGATGGCTTCCCTGGTGAATTCTATCAAACATTTAAAGAAGACTTAATACCTATCCTTCTCAAACTCTTCCAAAAAATTGAAGAGGAGGGGAGGCTTCCTAACTCATTCTGTGAAGCCAACATTATCCTGATGTCAAACCAGATAAGGACAACATGAGAAAAGAAAATTATAGGTCAATATCACATCGATGCAAAAATCCTTGACAAAATACTAGCAAATTGAATAAGACAATACATTAAAAAGATCATACATCATGATCAAGTGGGTTTTATTCCAGGGATGCAGGGATGGTTCAACATCTGCAAATCTATCAGTGTGATACACCATATTGACAAAATGAGAAATAAAAATCACATGGTCATCTCAATAGATGCAGAGAAAGCATTTGACAAGATACAGCACCCATTTATGATAAAAACTCTAATTAAAATGGATATAGAAGGAAAATACTGCAACAAAATAAAGGCCATATATGAAAAACCCACAGCAAATATCCTTCTCAACAGAGAAAAACTGAAAGCTATCCCTCTAAGAACAGGAACCAAACAAGGATGCCCACTTTCACCACTCTTATTTAACATAGTATTGGAAGTCCTAGCCAGAGCAATCAGGTAGGAAAAAGAAACAAAAGGGATCCAAACTGGAAAAGAAGAAGTGAAACTGTCACTATTCGTGGACAACATGATTTTATATATAGAAAACCCTAAAGAACCCACTAAAGAACTTTTAGAAATAATAAACGAATATAGTCAAGTTGCAGGATACAAAATCAACATACAAAAATCGGTTGCATTTCTCTACACTAACAATGAAGTAGTAGAAAGAGAAATTAAGAATACAGTCCCATTTACAATTGCAACAAAAGAATAAAATATCTAGGAATAAACCAAACCAAAGAGGTGAAATATCTGTACATCAAAAACTATAAAACATTGTTGAAAGCAATTGAAGAAGACACAAAGAAATGGAAAGATATTCCACACTCTTGGATTGGAAGAATTAACATAGTTAAAATGTCCATACTTCCTAAAGCAATCTATAGATTCAATGCAATCTCTGTCATAGTTCCAACAACATTTTTCACAGGAATAGAACAAAGAATCCTAAAATTATGTGGAACAACAAAAGACCCCAGATAGCCAAAGGAATCTTGAGAAAAAAGAACAAAGCTGGAGGTATCACACTCTCTAATTTCAAAATATACTACAAAGCTATAGTAACCAAAACAGCATGGTACTGGCACAAAAATAGACACATAGATCAATGGAACAGAATCGAGAGCCCAGAAGTAAACCCACACGTCTGTGGACAGCTAATTTTCGACAAGGGAGCCAGGAACATACGATGGAGAAAGGAGAGTCTCTCTAATAAATAGTGTTGGGAAAACTGGACAGCCACATGCAAAAGAATGAGAGTAGACCATTATCTTACACCGTGCACAAAAATCAACTCAAAATGGATTAAAGACTTGAATGTAAGACCTGAAACCAGGAAACTTCTAGAAGAAAACATAGGCAGTACGCTCTTTGACATTGGTCTTAGCGGTATATTTTCAAGTAGCATGTCTGACTGGGTGAGGGAAACAAAAGAAAAAGTTAACAAATGGGACTACATCAAACTAAAAAGCTTCTGCACAGGAAAGGAAACCATCAACAAAATGAAAAGACAACCTAAGAATTGGGAAAAGATATTTGCAAACCATATATTGGATAAGGGGTTAATATCCAAAATATACAAAGAACTCATACGTCTCCACAACAAAAAAACAAACAACCCAATTAAAAAATGGGCAAAAAATCTGAAGAGAGACTTCTCCAAAGAAGATATACGGATGGCCAACAGGTACATGAAAACATGTTCAACATCATTAACTATAAGGGAATGCAAATCAAAACTACAATGAGGTATCACCTCACTCCCATCAGAATGGCTATAATTAACAAGACAGGAAACAACAGGTGTTGGAGAGGACGTGGAGAAAAGGGAACTCTCATACACTGCTGGTGGGAGTGCAAACAGGTGCAGCCACTATGGAAAGCAGTATGGAGTATCCTCAGAAAATTAAGAATAGATCTACCATATGATCCAGCTATCCCACTGCTGGGTATTTATTCAAAGAATTTGAAAACACAAATGCATAAAGATACTTGCACCCTTATGTTCATTGCAGCATTATTCACAATAGCCAAGACTTGGAAGCAACCTAGGAGCCCGTCAAGGGAGAATGGATAAAGAAGATCTGGTATATGTACACAGTGGAATATTACTCAGCCATAACAGAGGATGAAATCCGGCCATTTGTGACAACATGGATGGACGGTGAGGGTATTATGCTAAGTGAAATTAAGTCAGAGGGAGAAAGTCAAATTCCATATGATTTCACTCATAAGTAGAAGATAAAAATAATGACAAACAAACACATAGCAACAGAGATTGGATTGGTGGTTACCAGAGGGGAAGGAGGGAGGGCGCAGGGTGAAAGGGGTGACTAGGCACACGTGTGTGTGGTGATGGGTGGTAATTAGTCTTTGGGAGATGAACATGATGTAATCCACAGAGAATCTGAAATATATTATGAGGTACATCTGAAAGCTATATAATGTTATAATCCGATGTTACTGCTATAAAAACAGCAATTAAAAATTTAAAAAAAAGGGACCCTTGTGATTACATCTGGAAAATCAAGGATACTCTCCCCATCCCAAGATCCTTAACTTGGGCAGATCTGCAGACCCCTTTGCCATGTAAGGGGACATGCTCACAGGTGCTGGGCATTAGGACCTGGATGGACGTCTTTGAGGGTCAGTGTTCTGCCTCCCTCAGAGTTTTGAGCAGGGGAGTGGTGTGATCTGCATTGTGTGTTGAAAGCATCGCCCTGCCTGCTGAGTGGAGGAGGGGCCCTGTAGGAGACTGGGCCACTGGCCCTGGGGAGAGATGACGGCCCTGGACCAGGGTGGAGGTGCTGAGAAGTGGTCAAATTCTGGACTCATTGTGAAGGGCAACCAGCGATGCACCCATGAGAGGTGTAAAATAGCCACAAAGAACCCCCTCCTGTCTCTTTTTCGGAACAACGTCGACTAACATGTGGTTCCCGCATGAACATTTTCAACGTGATTTTACATGCACTTTCTCATTAGAACTCCCTACAGCCTTGTTGTGTATCACTTTTTCCCAGTTTTATTGAGAAATGTATCATTATTTTTATACTTATTTTACATAAGAGGGAGCTGAGTATCAGAGAGGTGACTTCTGGTGACTCAATTTTTAGTTCATTGGAGTTATTTTTTGAAATTGGCTATTTCAATGCTTTGATGGGTTTTAAGCATGGAAGTGATTAGTTAAGCTTATACTGGTGATAAAGGGAAACAGATGTCATTTGATGTCACCAATATTTTATAAATAAGTTTGCTAATTCAAAAGCGAGAGAGAGTTCCATATTTAGTTTTCCTGAGGATTAAGTGAGTTAATATATATAAAGAGTCTGGAACATTGTCTGGCACATGTAAGCCCTGTGAATGTTAGCAATCATTCCAGTTACTACCTGTCATTTAGATTTGGTACTTCCAAAAGATACTCAAAATGGCAAAGCAAAACAAAGAAACACAGTAGAGGGAAAACTTGTATTGCAAGTAGCTGGAGCGAATTAGTTCCTGGAGTCAAACATTTAGCTGAGTTCTGAACACGCAGGCAGCTAGATCAAAACAGAAACATGTTATGGAATATAGTTCTTGCTGATTTGTAATTGACATTCAAGTCGGGTCGCCTAAAGAAACAGAACTTTTCACGGAGTTCTAATCATAATTCAACGTGCAGATCCTCCCACGAGGGGCCTTGGAAACATGATTTTTGGGTCTTTTGTGAAAGCCGAGGTCCTGGCCTGAGTTCCTGGCTTCGTGAGTCCCTCTGCTTGTGCTAAGCCACACCTCCCAGTGTTTACTTTCATGAGTGTCCGTCCTTCCTCCTGCTGCCAGAGGGACTTCTGAAATTGCCAACCTGATCATGTTACTCCCTGCCCGCAGTTCTTGCCTGGCTCTCCATTGCCCACAGCGGTGTTTTCAAGCTTATTTTTAGCCACAGAACCGTGTCCTCAAATTAGAGCTTATGTGGAAATCCACTAGGCGGATGGTGGAAGCCGAGCTGCTCCGGACGGCATGGGGTGGGGCCTGACACCTGCTGGCGACCTCACCTGCCCTCTCCTCTTGCACCGTGCTCAGTCCTCAGCACCAGCAGGATTCAGTCAGAGGCCCCAGGACGGCCGAGGGAGCCTCCGTCTCCACGGGGTGGTGGTAAACTCAGTCTTCCCAATTCAGGGCAACTTGGTCTCTTCTGGTTTAAGTCAGCGCCTCCTTCAGGATTCTCTCCCCTTTCCCTCAGAGGCAGCTCAGGCGGCCCAAGTTTGCGGGCGCTTGCTACAGACTGAATGCTTGTGTCTCCACGAGAATCATATATTGAACTCCTGAAGCCCACTGTGATGGTGTGAGGAGGTGGGGTCCTTGGGAGGTTCATACAGCATCTGCTGGCCTTGGGAGGCCAGCAGTGCGCCCGGCATGGCGCTGTGTGCCTGCATATTAAAGGAGACTCAACACACGGGTACAGGTGGCTCCTTCATTGCTGGATCAGTTCTCCAGGACGGCCCCAAAAAGCCAAGGAGTTGTAACTGCCTCCATCAAAGCTTTCTTCTTGCTGGGCCCAAGACTTTGGCTGATGGGGAAATGGGGCTGCCTAGAGCACCAGACGGATGAGGAGCGGTGAGGGAGGCCAGCAGGGGTCGTGTCTTTCTGCCTGTCTGACCCGGCAGGGAAGCCGTTGTCCTGGCTGTCCGCAGTGCTGTGTGCCGCTGGAAAGCAGCCCCTTCCTTAACGTCTCCGCCATCAGGAATGGTCACCCACCGGCCAGCATGTGCAGGGTGCTTGCTGTGTGTTAGACACAGCCCTGAGTGCTGGGACACAGGGCCAAACTCTGAATCCCTCCCCAGAACGAACCTCTGGCTGGTGGGAGGGGAAGACAGACAATTTGACTAGTGCCTGATGGGTGCCGTGATGATGGTATAGACAGGGTCTTGTAGGAGCACAGACGTGGGGGACTCCAGACCACCCGGAGGAGGTGAGAGAAGGTACCTCCTGGGCCGCAGCGTATGGGACAAGGAGGCATTGTTCAGACTGTCAAAGGAAGGAATTTGAAGTCTAAACAAGAGCATATATGAAGCCTGGAGACCCGAGGGAGCCTGGCACATTGAGGGAAACTTCCCAGAATTTCTGTGCCCTGGAAGTTGAGTTTGGGGTGAGAGAGCGGAAGATGAGAAATGGCCTGAAATCAACTCGTTGAGACTGACGAAATCTACAGGGAAAGGATCGGGGCCATTTGGACACATTTTTTGAGACTTTTGAAATGAATTTTGTGAAGGAAGCCAACAGCTCAGCTTACCTTTGTATGGTCTCCCTGACAGTTTGGAGTCTGGCTGTCTCATTTTGATGAGGGACTGCAGGACGTTGAGAGAGAATTGCTGAACTGAAAGTATCTAAACCGCGTACATCTTGGTCAAGTGTCTGGGCTACATGGATTTATCATTAAACACCAGGAATACAAGTATTCAGCTGGAAAAGAGCTGAAAGAGAAACAGGGAGGTCTCCCAAACTGCTGGCGCCTCAAAGTACCCAAGATGCCCCTGGGAGGGAGGAGGAGGAACAGACGGAGGACAGGACGGCTTAAACAATTTCAAGAATTTGGCTGCGCGCCACTGAAGCGATTCCATTATATTTGATATTTATGAAAACTGAACTTCTGACCCCAACTTTGGGTTCAATGGGAGGTTGGGACGCTGAAATTTTGTTGTTGATCTGTGAGCAGAGTTCCAGCCTCAAGAAGAAGTTTGGCCGTGACAAAGGTTGTTTCTCGTCCTGGCCAACAGCTTTGGAAAGCGTTCTCTCGTGGCGATTGACTCCATCAAGCAACGCCACTGAGTCCCGTGTCCCGGGAGACACATCTGTGCCGAGGTGGAGCACGGGAAGGCCCAGGCTCCTCTGTGTCAGTTTTTCCATTGGACCGCCATGTTTTTCCCTTCAGTTTATGGGTACCTTGGGAAGCCAACTTCAGATAACATAGTCGGCTTTTGGGGACCGGGAATTAGATCTTTTAGATGTTCCTCACAGTGCTTTTTAGAGGGTAGGTCTTCCAGAGAAGCTGAATAAACTGAAAAAAAGAAAAGCCTGACATAGTCAGTGCTGTGCTCCTTCAAACCTGCCGTCTTCCCAAACAGCAAATAAACCATGTTGATCAGTTATACAGGAAAGATCCCTTCCAGCTCCGGACTCCTGACGCTGTGTTCCATGTCTGTGCTTTATGAATAAGCATCATGAGCATTCCGAAGGGAAATCAGCAATTGCAGGACGTTGGTGAGTTGTACGTGCTGCGTAAAACTCCTTGAAAGTCAGGACAGCAGGGCAGCCCGGGCACAAGGTTTAGGGGGCACAGACGGCCACACTGTCCCTCTCGACGGCCAGTGGGAGCTGACTTAGAGTTTCCCCTGCTGTGTTAATACAGCCTGTGATTTGACAGACCGTGAAGCGGTTGGACTAAAATAATTCCTAATCTAAGTTTTTATGATTTTTTTATTCACTCATTGCATGAGGATTTTGATGGAAAAGACATAAGATCAAAATCAAAGTGTGTTTTAAAACAGTAATTGAAAGGGTTGCGCTGTGCACTTTTGTTGTTATGTAAGCCAAACCTTGGGAAACAAAGACTGACGGGATCTTGTGGGGAGAAAGTCAAACATCCCTATTCCCCGGGTTGTGCTTGTGCCGTGTGTCAATAACTCCAACGCAAGCCAGCCTGGGAAAGGAGAGTTCATCTCAGGGAATTCTTAGTTCTGTTAGTAATGTTTTAAAATCCTTACAACTCTTTGGCCAAATTCTGAGACTTAAAATGCAAAGATAAGGATGATTATTTTCAGAGCTGCATGTGGAAATTTTCTTTGAGCATCTCTCTGTGTTCCTGCAGTACGACGGACTCCTGCGAAATGGGGTGGCCTGTCTCTGCTCATGAGAGCTCGGACCCCCTGTGGCCCCCCAGGAGTGCTGCAGGCTCCTCACTCATGGGTGCGATGCTATCTCTGCTCTCCAGTACCTGAGGCTGTTGCTCTGCATATTTGCCTTCAGCTGCTGCATTGCCCAACATCATGCTAATTCGTCCGCAATGTGATGCAAGCGGGCGTTATCTTCAGTGGTGGCAGTCTTCACCTTCCTTGAGAATTGAAGCAAATGCTCTTCCCTGAAGCCAGAAATCCTACCCCTTTTTTTGTGTCCTTGGTCTTTTCTTCCAGGAGATGGCGATAAAACATCATAAACATCAAATTACACCATGCAAGGGTTTTGCCCCTCCAGGCCTCCCATTGTGTAGAGTCCGTGCTGGTTATCATTCAGGATCTGAGCCGGGCGTGAGCTATTTCACTGCAGCTGTTCAGTTCAGTGTCACATGTAAGGAGTGGGCAGAAATACTCTCAGCTCAGCTGCTCACTTCTTTTTTGGCTTATCTTCTCATTTCTGAGTTTGTGCTGCTAAGTGGAGGAAACATTAAATAGGGTGGCCTGGGCTTGAAGGCGCTGTTTTACTAGCTCTGCTGTCAGTGGGGCTTTTGAACCCAGAATGATTGCTTTCGTTGTAAACCAATATGGCAGCAAGGCTGTTTTCTAGAAATATGAAGACACTACAGGCTCTGTTAGAAACTAATTTTTAAAATACTTGCTGGTATTCACCTTTTATGTTTAGCGTTTTGCACAGTATTCTTCGAGTTGGTATTTGGCAGTCACCTGTCACCCACTTGGGGTGAGGGCAAGTAAGAGGAACAAGGGGATATTTGCCAAGGAACGATTTCACACTGCGCGGGGTAGGGGACGGGAATTTCGCGTCCTGCTTGTCCGTCTACCAGCTGACTTCTGGTTTCCCTGCTAGGAGAGAGAAGTCACCCCGGGTCCATCGTCCATTGCTGCCCGTCTAAAACTAGCTCCATTTCAGAGTGGTCTCATTTGAAAACGTCCGTTCTTTGACTACCTTGGAGATTTTATTAAAATAAAAAGTTCCTGGGGGGCCAGCCCCGTGACCGAGTGGTTAAATTCGCTCTCCATTTCCGCGGCCCAGGGTTTCGCCGGTTCAAATCCTGGGCACGGACATGGCACCGCTCATTAGGCCACGCTGAGGCAGCATCCCACATGCCACAACTAGAAAGACCCACAACTAAAAATATACAACTACGTACCGGGGAGCTTTTGGGAGAAGAAGAAAAAAACAGATTGGCAACAGATGTTAGCTCAGGTGCCAATCTTTAAAAAAAAATTAAAAAATTAAAAACAGTAAAAAAATAAAAAGTTCCTGATTTAGCAAGAACAACTCCAGGCGAAACTGGAGTGGGTGTGCAAATGGGAGCTCAGTGGAGAGCTGAGCATAAGATGTTAGAACAGAGAGACGGGATGGACGAATAGAGAAGGGCAGCCTGCAGACCAACGATGGGGGATTTCCATGGGGCAGCACCAGATGCTCATTTATTCACAAAAAATAGAACTATACTGTAGTACCCTACAAGGGAAAAGTGGGAAAGAGAAATGCATAGTTCCAGGCCAATACTTTCTTTACGTGTTCTTTAACTGACAAGAAGGTTTTAAAATTGATTAATTTCTTTTAACGTATGTAGAGGTGATGAACAAATGCTTGTTTAGTTCATTCATAACACAGACATTTTTGAGCTCCTACTGTGTGCTTCGCCCTGTGTTAGGCGGTAGGAATGGGAAACCTAATTAAGTTCAGGGATGCAAGGATGAAGGGGATGCAGTCTCGCCATCTCTGGATGTTTGCTGTCTAAGGGGTGGAGACAGACAGGTAAACAAGTGTTGGCAAATAATACTTCTGAAAATACGTGTATTTTTTAGCTTTTAATGATCCCAGAGTGAAGAGAGTCATCTGGGCCAGCTGTATGCCAGACTGAAAGGAGGGAAAGTATCGTAATAGCAAATCCCTGGTTTTAAAGTCTGGCTTCTGGCTCACTGACTGTGTGACGTTGGGCACATTGTTTAAGCTCCTCAACTTCCATTTTCTCATGTAAAATGGGAATAATAGTACTCGCTGTGAGTCTGTTGTGGGGATTTCATGAAATGATGTAAGTCAAACAGTGGGCGTGACATTTAGTTCAGATTTGGTGAACGGGGCAGCTACTGTGAGCATTTCCGCGCGTCTCTCCTTAACTGACTCCTCACCCAAGGGCTTGGTGCCCTTGCTGGCTTGTTGCTGTGATGCTAGAGGAACTCGCTGCCATGACTCTCCAAAAATGCACGCACAGTGTGGGGCTTCCTCGAGGCCTGCTGTTCCCGGGCGCCTGGGGCTCTATTTGTAGACCTTATCTCAGGCTCCCCATCTATCAGCTAATCTGACGGACTAGCCTGAGGCGAGGAGGTCACGGATAAACGTCACCTTTTGCCTTGATTAAGGTGGGCTGCTGAGCTGACCTGGTAGCTTGTGTCCTCGGCCTTCTGGCTTCTCTCCCTGAGGACTGGGTGGTCCTGTAACAGTTGCGTTTCTGGCTCCAATGGTAGGACAGCCCATGTGTTCATTAAAACGTGTTTATGGAGTGACTCTCCTTTCAGGGTGTTGGGTGTACAGTGGTGGATGAAACAGACGCTGGAGTCTCACTGAGCTTGGAGCAAAAGGGGACGTGGACATCACGCAGACAGACGTACAGGAAAAAAAATTACGAATTTAATAGGTACCATGAAGAAAGTGGTACGAGAAGAACTAGGAATCTGGTTTAGACGGAGGGAGTGTATCAACTTTCTGTGGGGCCTAAACAATGGAAAATCGTTGTCTCAGGTCTGGAGGCTGGAAGTCTGAGATCAAGCCCTGGGCAGGATTTCTTCCTTCCGAGGGCCGTGAGGGGGAGTCTGTTCCAGGCCTCCCTTGTAGCTTCTGGTGCTTTTCTGGCAGCCCTTGGGGTTCCTTGGCTTGTAGACGCATCACCCTGATCCCTGCCTTCCTCTTCACATGGTGCTCTCCCTGGAGCCTCTGTCGCTATGTCCAAATTTCCCCTTTTGATAAAGATGCCCATCATACTGGATTGGGGGCCCACCCTACTCCCTTATGACCTCGTCTTATCTAATTATGTCTGCAACAACCCAAATAGGGCCACACTCTGAGGTTCTAGGAGTTAAGACTTGAACAGATGAATTTTTGGGGGCACAATTCAACGCATCACAGGGAGACAGCAAGGAGGAGCTCTCCGAGGAAGGAAAGAAGGGGAGGCGTTTTAGGGGTAGAAGTTTCTCCTGGACTTTCCAATCATGCTATGTCAACAGGTGCCGCTTGGCCCCCTGTGGAGCCCCATGTGGCTCCCGTGTCACTGTGGCTTGGGCTGGGCACGGTCAGGAAAACTCACAGGACTGCGCTTGTGTGTCTTGCCACTCATCTGATTCCACATGTGAAAGTGGAAATGGAATCTCCCACCATGAGACGGGGCAAGAGGCTTTTCATTGCTAGTACTTTGGCATTAATGTGATACCAGCTCTAGCTTAGTCTTCCTAATCACCAGGCAGAGAATGGAAATCTGATTAGTGTGACAGATTGATGTAATTTTCTGTCATGTCAGAGTTGCATGCTAATTTTAGAAACTGAACAAAGTATCATTTGAGTTTGCATTCATCCATTCAACCAGTGCATGTGCCAGCCCTGTGCTAGCCACTGGCCATACCATGAGGCGATAGGAAAAATATTTAACCTCGTTTAATGGCAGGGAACTGACCCAACCCAACACCATCATTAAACAGCTGGTACGGCCACCCTGGTGCCTATGCCCTGGACTCCAGCTGTAAGTACAATAGTCAACAACCAGCAACTGTCCTTGGTCTCATGAAGCTGGCAGCTGGCTAATAGAAATACAATGCATGCACATGTGTAATTTAAATTTTTCTAATAGCCATATTAAAAAGAAAAAGAAATCAGTGAAATTAATAATATATTTTATTTATCCCAATATATCCAAACTGTCATTTCAACATGCAATCAATATAAAAGTTATTATTGCAATACATGACATTCTTTTTCGCTACTCAGTCTTCAGTTCTTCAATATCTGGTATGTAATTTAATATATGTACAGCACATCTTAACTCAGACAAGCCACATTTCAAGTGGTTAATAGCTACGTGTGGCGAGTGGCTGCCGTGTTGGACAGCGCAGGCCCGGAGGATGAACAGAGAACAGTCGAGCTCTCACTCACTTAGGAAGAGAAGTGACCTAGAGAAGGACAAATGTCCTTTGAGGGGCAGAGAGATGGGCTCGAGGGAGCACGAAGCGGGAGTAATATGTGGAAATAGGAAAGGAATGTTTTTTGTTCCCCTTTCCCCTGACTTGAAACCATGTTTTTCTGGAGCTTTCTCTCACTGTGACTCCCAGAAAAGTGGTGAGTATAAATAAGACTTTGGGGAGAAGGAAATAGTCTGGGGCAAGTCCATGTCAAATAGGATGGAGAAGTAAAGGAAAATTCTTCTGATTTGAGGAAGAGACGGATAGACAAGAGGGAGAGAGAGAGAAAGGGGGGGGAATGAGAAGTCAGCGTCCTTGCCCCATCCTGCTTTCTTAGGGCTGAACCACGATGAGGATGCGCTGTAGAAACATATGTATAGGCATGGGGGAACATAATGACATGGACGGTAGTGGTCCAACGCCAGAGGCACAGCTGCAAACTCCTAGACATCCTGAATTTAAATTGGCACCATATCCAAAAAGGAGAAAAGGCAATGAAGTGGAATGGGTGCAGCGGGGTGCAGAGAAAGAGAGAGACAGAGAGGGAGAGAGAAGCCTGCAGGAGATCCCAGGGCTCCTATGTGCCCTGGTGAAGGACTTGGAGATGCTCAGAGGCCAGAGAATCGGCAGAGGCTTGGGATCAGAAGAAGTAAGCGCAGAATCGGAGGGCCTGTCAACCAGAGGCAAATGGCTGGGATCACAGACTGTAGTAGCAGATGTCAGCTCAATGTCCCTTAAGGCCAGAAGGGACACAAGGGACGTCAGAGGACATTGTGGAAGACTAGACCAGTCCATCCATTCTCCAAACACCAGCAAGAACCTGGAGAACACATAAACAACCATTGTCGAGGCGTGTTTGCACCCTCAGGGTCCAGTCAGGAAAACAGAAACCACGTCACGTAGTCGAGCAAGTCTACCGTGGACTCTGGTCCGAGAGCTGTTGGAAGAGTTAAACAGGGGAAGGCGAGGGAACCCTGAGATTAGCAAAGTCAAGAAGCCATCACCTCGCCTAGGGCTTCACCAGCCCCCTTTAGGGAAGATGTCAGCCCAGCTACTCAGTATTTCTTGAAAGCACTGGTTGGCATATGGCAAGGAAAGGAGAATGGAGGTGTTGGAGGAACAAAGGAGGAATGAAGAATAGAAAGAAGACAGAGTGAATGCAGGGTTCGGCCTGACTGCTGGCTCGGGGGTGGTCACGGCAGCCGGTAGAAACACTTTGAGAAGCAGCCAAGCAGGTGTGGACCTGTGGAGCCCCGTGGCCTGCTTAGTCTGGGTGGCCTGGCCCCTTGGGGCTGCCCCACCCTGGAGAGCTGAGGACAGTGTGAAGGAGAACCAGCTGTGTTTATTGATTTCCAGGAGTTCAAGCTCCCTGGGAGGCCATTCCTGCCATTGAAACCACCGAGGGAGCTGGCACTGGCATTTCTGGAGGTGCTGTTGATGTTGGCAAGCCTCAGCCTCCAACACTCCTTCCCAGAGGGCATCAGTGAGGTGGGCTGTGGAGAGGCTCAGAGGGCAAGCTCTCACTGTGCTCCAGAGGAGGTGATGCCCCTTCCTGGGAGGGATGCTTCAAGGAGAAACAGTGGGGTCTAAGAAAAGGTTCTGTTTCCCCCTGATGTCTTCACCTAACTTCATCTAAAGGGCAAATGAGTCAGAACAAAGGTCTTCTGGTACTTTTCTGGAAAACTTTCCTGTCATTTTATTTTCTGCTTTGAGCTATAAGAAGTAATTGGAAAAAAATAATTAGAGACCAGGAAAACAAAAGGAAGCAATAGTTTTATAAATGGTAATGGATGTTCCTACAGTGTCGGTGTGAAAATACCGTCTCCTACACCGGAAAAGCCAAGGTCCGCCAGTGTTGCGGCCGTGATAATGCACGTAGGGGATGTATTATGTTTTAGTATCTGTAAAACTGGTTGGCTTTCTTGCTTATTAACACCTTTGATAAAATACTGAGGTAAGACAGCTTGAGAAAGATGGCAAAAAGTAAAAGCCAGGGGCTCTTTGCGGATTTCGCCATTCTGGGCCTATTCTCCATCATCTATAAGCATCTAAGATCATAATGCAAACAATTCCCAGTTTCTGGAAGTTAAATTACTTCTGCAGTTTGTAATTCAGTAACTTCTTACCTAAGAAAAATGTTCGTTTGTCACAGATTCCCACGTTAGGGAAAAAAAGCTATTGAAGTTGTCTAAATTTTTCTGTGAGACGAAACTTTGCTTTCGGCGCTTCCGACGGACATTTCTGAGAGTCAGAGCGCTGGCGCAGCGGAGTCAGAGAATAGCTAAAGGGAGTTCCGGAAGGAAAGTCCCCGAGAGTGTGAGAGTCTTCTGCCCACAAAGCAGCCACACTCAGGAGTGACCCCTTTGCCCGTTGGGCCAATAAGGGTCCCCGCGCAGCTCCAGTGTAGTCGTTCAAGGGCTGCCTCTCCCACACAGAGGAATTTCTTCTGTCTGAAACTCTGCCAGTTGGTTCTTCTTTTGAATGAACGTGCTGGGCTCCCTCCTACAATACAAGCCTCTTTGGGTGGTCAGGCAGTCACTGCCAAGGCAGAACCGACTTCAGCGGATTGCTTTCCCGAGAATCAGTGGAGATTACAATGCGCACCGTGCAGGATGGCATTTCCGGAGCCTCTGGAGTCGGGGAAAGAGCACCAAGATCCACGCCAGCAGCATGGAATAGCAGGGAAGGTGTTGGCTTATTGGAAAATTTGCCCAGAACTTAGCCTTTTGCTGATGCCACCTTCTAGAAAGGATAACCCTGATTTGCAGAACTAGTGAAAACTTCTTTGGAACTCATGTTTTCAATGAGTTGAATGAATATTTATTAGACCACACAGGGGCTGGACATTGAGTGAAGCAGTGTTGGTGTTTAATGAGCACCTATCACGTGACTTGAGTTTTGAATACATTCTCTTACTTGGTCTCCTCATCAACCCATTCTGCAGGTAAGGAAACTTCCCTGGACCCAGGGAAATCAAGTCACTGAGCAAGGAGTGGCAGAGCTGGAATTCAAATGTAGTTCTACATGTCTTCCATGAGCCCTGAGCGGTCAGATACCACAGTTCTGAGTTTTTATTTGGTCTGTGTGTCTAGAAGAGAATTATTCTGAGGGGTATATTTGCAGTAATGGGATCATCTCTATTTTTTTTCTTGGTCATAGGACATACGTATGTCTATTTTTATTGACTGTATCGTCAAACAGCTTTCCATGGCACTTAAACCAGCTTTTACTCCCACCGGCTGGGTCTGAGAGTTCCGGTTGCTCTATATCCTTGCAAATATATGATATTGTCAGTCTTTTCTTTTTTTTATTGAGATATAATTGACATATAACATTATATTAGTTTCAGTTGTACAACATAATGATTTGGTATTTGTGTATATTGCAAAAGGGTCACCACAATAAGTCTAGTTAACATCCATCACCAGACATAGTTAGAAAATTTTTTCTTCTGGGATCATCTTTCTTTAGAATACATAGAGCTTTTTAAAAAACATGGAATAATTACATGATGGGGAAATAAGAACGGAAATCTGATGCCAGGTCTCGTATGTTTCCCTAGGGTAAAATTACCTTCTGTAATAATGTCAGGAGGATATTTTAGATGCAAATGGCAAGGCCATGGGATCCGAGAGATTGTGACCTCCCAGCTGGTGCACATGCATGCTGCTATTTAAAAACACCAAGGGACATTTTGTTAAAATATTGAAGCATATATTTTTTACAAGCAACTATGTTTAATGAAGCTGCAATTCCATTACGTGGAATATGAAGAACCCATATTTCAGAACAAGCCTGACAGAAGACTAATACCTTCATGTAATTGAAGTGATTTTTTTACTTTTTCCATGATTTTAGTGTACTAGGACACAATTCCGAAAGAGGCACAAATCATCTTAATCAGAAGTAAGGTTTATGACGCTGAGCTGATGGCCTTTGGTGTGTAATGTGGAGTGAGTTAATCTAGAATGGGAAGCAGCCACCTGGCCCCGGCCGCCTTCTGGTTCAGGCCTGTGGGCCCACAATGTTCACCTTCCACGCGAAGCTCGGTGTGCCGCAGGAGCTGGGCGTGCAGGAGCGTGGAGCGCGGACCAGCCCAAGGCTCTCCAGACCTTGACGGAAAAGAGGTGGTGGTCATGTTGCAGAGTCCTTCTCTCCCTTTCTGAGCGGTGCCTCCCCATCTTGGTGTGCCCTCTCACCTGCCTGCAGGTGGCCTGGGCCCTCAAGGAATTCATGGGTTTGCCAGTCACTGCCCTGGACACTCTAGAAGGGGAAGCATATAAGTAAGGTCCAATCCTCCTCCTCTCTCGCTCGGCCTAAACTCTCTCCCACTCAGATGTGCTGCTTCCACCAATTAGGAGGAAAACACTTTATTCCTCTTTAGCAGCCTCTGAGTAGATTTGTATTTTTATAATGTGTGGCACTAAATGATTGCAACTGTAAGCAATTTCTAAGAATTTGTTGAGCATCCGCTGAAGTTCTGCTGCGGTTGCTGTCAAACTGGTGAGCACAGGAACCGCCACGGGGAACCTGACAAAAATTTCAAATTCTATAGCCTCTGATCCAGTGGGTCTGGGATGGGGCTCTTAATCAGGTGTTTTTATTAAGGTTTTCTGCTTGATTAGCCTTTTAATTGTATATTCTTGTATTTATTCTTAGTGGTTACTCTAGAGATTTCAACACACATTTCTGACTAATTATAAAACAGCTTCCTTAGGTTTTATCTAAACAGTGAAAGAGTTTACGATAATTTAGGTTCACTTAGTACCTCCTGCTCTTTGTAAGCCCCATAAGGCATTATTATTTTAAGGCAGTAAACATGAGTTTATATTTACTTTGTTTTTTAAAGATTTAAAAAAATGTTTCCTTTTTCTCCCCAAAGTCTCCTGGTACATAGTTGTATATTTTCAGTTGTGGGTCCTTCTACTTGTGGCATGTGGCTGCTGCCTCAGCATGGCCTGATGAGCCATGCCATGTCCACGCCCAAGATCCGAACTGTGGAAACCCTGGGCCGCTGAAGTGGAGTGCACGAAGTTAACCATTGGGCCATGGGGCCAGTCCCTATATTTATTTTTTATTGTGCTGACTTCCTTCTGCAGTGCTAGCTTCCATCTGGGGTTGTTTCCCTCCACCCCACAGGTCTGCCTTTAGGAGATCTTACAGCGCCAGGCTGCTGGTGACACATTCTCCCAGCTTTTGTTTATCTGAAAACGTCTTTATTTCACTTTTAATTTTGAGGGATATATTCACTGAATACAGTATTTCAGGTTAGCAGTTTTTCTTTTATCTCCCCCACCCCAGCCCAGCGCATTAAAGATGTTATTTCACTGTCTTCTGGCTTCCAATTTCCTTTGAAAATTCAGCTGTCAATATAATTGATGCTCACGTATAGGTCATGTATTTCTATTCCTTGGCTGCTTTTAAGACTTTTCCTTTCTTTTTATTTGCTCTTCTGCACTTTAACCAAGAGAGTTTCCTTTGTTTTTATCTTACTTGGTGTTTATTGAACTTCTGGAATCGGCAGGTTTATGTCTTTCATCAGTTTTAGCAAACACAGAGCTATTCCCTCTTCAAATATTGCTTCTGCTCTGATTTCTCTCCCTTCTTCTGGGACTCTAGATACACATATTAAACCTTTGATTGTTTTCCACCTGTTTTTTATACTCTCTTCTGTTCTGGTCGTTCTTCCTTCTCTCCCTGTGCTTCTGTTTGAATATAACACACTGACTTGTCTTTAAGCTCACTAATTTTGTATTCTGTTGTGTCCAGGCCACTGGTAAGCAAATCCAGTTAGTTTTTAATTTTAGATATTGTATATTTTTATTCTAATGTCATTTCATTTTTATATTGAGTCCTTTTCTCTGTTGGATTTTTCCATGTTTTCATCCTTTTTGCCCATATTTTTCTATATTTTATTATCTAACCTTTTGATCTTAGTTATTTTGAAGTCTTTGTCTCCTAATCCCAACAGCTGTATCATCTGTGGATGTGTTACTTGTTTGTTTTTCTTTTGCTTATCAGTCACATTTCCTGCCTTTCCGTATGTCCATTCATCCTCGATTGCATGCTGGTCACTGTGTCTGAGAGGACAGTGAGGGTTCTGCATCGTGTCCCCCACCAGAGGGTTTCCCTTTTCCTCCGTTGGGCAGATAGACTGAATTATCCTATGCTAACTTTTCTGACAACTCCTGCTTGAAACCCCAAATTCAGAAGGATCGTGAAGATGTGCTCCCCTAGTCTGTGTTCACGTTAAAAATCAGGATCAAGTTAAGTTTGCCCTTCCGCTCCATGGTTCGTTCTTGCCGCCAGGGACTGAGTTGAGCCAGGGTTTGATAAAAGCCAGTCTACTCTGCTTCTTGTTTTTCCTGAGCCATGGACCATCCAGGTTTTTTTATTTTTTGAGGAAGATTAGCCCTGAGCTAACATCCACCGCCAATCCTCCTCTTTTTGCTGAGGAAGATTTGCCCTGAGCTAACTGCTGCCAATCCTCCCTTTTTTGCTGAGGAAGATTGGCCCTGTGCTAACATCCATGCCCATCTTCCTCTACTTTATATGTAGGACGCCTGCCACAGCATGGCTTGCCAAGCAGTGCACGGGTCCAGATCTGGGATCCAAACTGGCGAAACCCAGGCCACCGAAGCGGAATGTACGAACTTAACCACTGTGCCACCAGGCCAGCCCCACCATCCAGGTCTTTGATTCGGGTTTTGGGGCGTCTCTGTCTCTTTACCCTGCAAGTTTTGCTCTTTGGGGGTTTTGAGGGTTAGCTCTTTGAGGCCCCGCCCCATGCAAATCCCCGACTTGGGAACTGTCTTCAGGGAAGACTAGCGTGCTGTTGTAGCTGCTTCTTTCCAGGGGGGTTTACCTTCTAGGCAACGAAAGCCTGTAGGAGATCTCGCTCGGCTTTTGTAGCCCAACATCCCCAGGCCCCCGCCCCCCATGCTGTCCCAGAATATAGTGAGCGAGTCACGGTAAGGACTAGCCCTGCATTTGGGTCTCCTCTAGTTCTCAATCCGCCAAATCTGTGAGGTCACAAAAAGCTCTGCTGGTTTTGCTCCGCTTGGGCCAAGCTCAGTCAGTCAATCAGTGACCTCTTACCAGTGGCCTTTATCTCCCGGCAAGTGCCCCAAAGCAAGAAAACAGGTGGCTATGGTCAACTCATCTAGGCAGTGTTTTCCCACGCTGGATTTTAGCCTTAATCTAAACCTCATTACCTCCAGAAAACTCTAATATCTTAAAATAAATGTTTTGCAATTTGTTTTTCCTTTGGTTGTTGCAGTGGGAATATTGTCTCTCCATAACCTGCTACAAACTTCCTTACATGCAACAGTGCTGATGCTGCTGATCAGAGGCCCACAGCTTCAATCTCACCTTGGTTTGTATCAGAATAGGCAATATTCTTGTTTACAATATATAAATTTTGTGTTAATCTGCCACTGAGGATTTAGGATTTAAACATTGTACAAGAAGGCATCATTCTAGTTTAGTCAGGTGCTGAGAATAAAATCTCCTCTCTCCTAAATTCAGTATACCTTTGATAAAAATGTATATACAGTTAAATCAAATTTTATCCATTTCCAAAAGTGTGAGTTTTATGAGCATCTTTATTTAAAAGCCGCAAGTTTGGGAAGCGTACTCTCCAGTAACTCTCTATCCAATTTCCAATTCAATTAAAAAAAGAAAGAAAAAGAAAAATACCAACCTTGAAGAAATTCATCTCCTGTGGATTTAACTTCTTTAATTTTTAAACATTTTTATACATCTTTAAAAAACATACTTTATTGAGGTATGTTATATTTACAAAATTGCACCCATTTTATGTTCATATTTCAATGAGCTTTGACAAGTGTTTACACCTGCGTAACCATCCTCACAGTCTAGAGAGAGAACGACTCCTCAGATATTCCCACATCTGCTGGTACCTTCATACAGACTTTCCATAGCAGCCAGCACTTAATTTCCTTCCTCTCCTACACAAGTCGCTGGTTCCTGACTCAAGCATTTATACACCCCACCACTGCTACTTCTGAAATTTACCTCTTGGTTTTACTGAACCTTCAAAGGCATTTGAGACCGAGTCCTCGGATCTGCTCTCTTCTCTTTGCTCAGAGCCCTCTGCATTCTCATGAGTGCAGACGGAGCTGTGCGAACCGAGGCACATTGATACGTTGCTGTGTAAAGCTATTCCTCACTGGATTCATATTTCTATGCCCTCACTGCCCTTCCTAGATCCAGAGGTCCTCTGGTCCCCCTGAGTGTCCTTTATAGACACAATTTCCAGAACGAAAATGAACTTCATTATCCAGAGTCCTAGACTTACCCCGAGCAACCTCTGTGAGCCTTCTTCTGTGCTGAGCTCTGAGCAGACACCCACAGCACACAGTGCCATCAGGTCAGTCAACCTTCCAACGGAATTTCATACCTGGCTAGTATGAGATTACCTTTTCCAAAACCATTGACCCATAGCAGTGGCAGCATCTGTCGATTACTGTGTTGAACACCAAATTGGAATTTTAATGCTAATAATTAACTAGAATAATATCTCTCTTGGGCAGAAGCCATTTAATTCTCCCCTGGGAGCTAAAATATTATTTGAGTCACTATCAAGACCATGGCAGTAAAAGGAAAATTTTGTTATTAAGCACAACGTTTTAAGAAAGGTAAAAGAAGAAATTCAGGTTTTATGAAAATATTTCTTAAAAATAATGATCATCCTGAAATGACAGTAATTAATGCAAAGTGATCTTGCTACTGAAATACTATCCCAACTTTCTGCTATTTTTAAGACAAGTGAATCCTTCAGGAATAACATTGGCTCTTATTTCTATATCGCTAATATAGACTTGGGTGGGTTTTTAAGAGGTTTCAAGAAAAATCTAGAGAAATAAAATTCACAAGTTTTATTTTAGCCCAGTACCAATAACTTTCTTTTATAATATTTTATAAGAATGCTTGATAAGCCCCCTCTTTGATTTCCCCTTCTGGTTGGGTAACTTTAAATGAGGAGCCTAGCAACCGTGGAAATGCCAAAAAGAAAGAGGAGAAAGAGAGCGAGACAAGAGTCTGTGTAATCTTTGACCAACATAATTAGCTGATGAATAGTCGAGAGTTGATATAGGTCAGGGTGGGACTCGAAGCAAGACGCGAAGATTTATTAGAACATTCTAGAGCCAGGGGCTTTCCTATGCAGTATCTCACTTAATTCTTTACCACAGTGTGTGATCTATATATATATGATGGGCTAGACATCCACGGGACCTATATCTGTAAATAACGGGCCCTCTGTCTACATCTACAGCTCCCTCCATCATTTTGGAGAGAAGCAAGCTGAGACTCAGGCCAGTTGAATTGACTACATCAAGGTCACAAAGAGCCAGAGTCCAGACCCACATTTTCTGACTCAGGTTCCTGTAACTATGGCCCATACTTATGTTCAGCTTCTTACGGGCATGGAATGGGGGCAAAGAGGCAACACTTGCTTCTTGTTTAGTGCGTTGCATTTTTTGCCAACCTATGTGTCAGATTATACGCACTGGCACACAGATACCGTGACCTTCCTTTTTAGACTATTTCCATTGTTTGACAGGTTTAGCTATCTGAAACGCTTCTTGACTGATTCGAAGGGAATGCCTTGGTCCTCTGAGAACAGGGGCCCCTTCTCCCGTCACTTGGCCCTGGCAGGGCTGTCACCTTGCAGCCACACTTCATGGCCTTCCTAGTTGTGGCTGCTGCCAGTTTTTACGAAGCTTCCTTCTGGGGAAGCATCAAGATTACAGGGCTCAGCCCTGGCTCCAGACTGACCGTGGTGGACTCGGCAGGTGACAGAAACCCAATTAATAAAGTGAACATGCACAACCATCTCTCAGCCCTGGAAAGGGGCCAGGTGGCGATGGCAGGGACAGAGGTGCTTCTTAGCTCTCGTGGTACTAACAGCTTCCTCCCCTCATTGTCACTGCCTTTCTCTGTTCCTTTTCAAGCAGTGTTATTTGAATTCACAGTGAGAGGCAGCTGTACAGGTTAGAGCATGTCAGGAATACAACGCGGTGGGGGTGGAATGAGGCCAATGAGAGTTGCTCTTTTGAAGTAGATTATCTAAAGCAATTTACTCGGCAATCATTTGGTTCTGATGATGTAAACCTGTAGATAAACGTGAAGCCAGGAAAGCCTGATGGAGACACGCTGCCTGGGTTCCAGGAGGCATCTGCTGGCCTGTGGAATAGCTGTAACAGCGACAACAGTTAGGATTTGTGAGCGCTCACTGCACACGGCACCGCGCGAGCCTTATGGTATTAGTTATCACACCATCTTGATAAGATACATGTTACTCTACTCATCTAAAGGTAGAGAAATGGAAATTTGAAGAGGTTAAGTCCTGCGAAGGCACACAGGCACTAAGTGGGCCTCGGAGTCCGGGGCCTGGGCACCACGGTGGGTGTCCCCATTCTCGGGAACAGGAGAGTGTGAGCGAGGCCCCAAAGCGTGCATGCTCAGTCCCATTCCGGCTCATTGGCAGACCCAGAGGCAGAATCCGGACTGGAGAGTCTGCCCCGCCAGAAGCGGACTGGCTGATTTTGCTTCTTTGGAATACATTTTCTTTTTCACTGTTTCAGAAAATAGGATCTGAAGTAAAACATATGCCAAGAGAAATTATTTTTTAAAACTGCACACAAAACGCAAACTCTGCATTTAGTTTCTTTATCGTCCACTCTGGTGAAGAGACATGCAGACGCCCAATCCTGGGGCCGGCCGCCTCTGCACCATCCTGCCTGATGTCACACCACGTGTGCGCGGACAGGGGCTCAGGGCCGGGCAGTCTCCCCGCCAGGGGCCACGGGTTCCGTCACAGAGAGACGGCTCGGGGGCAGACAGGTGAGCACTCCGGTGCATCTCCTGACCTCTTGGAGGGGGCGGCGCCCCTCGCGTTCCCAAACCAAACCCTGCTGAGCTGCGCTACCATCAGGCCAGCTCTTTCAAAGTGCTCTCAGGAACCCGATCGAGAGACATTAAACAGTATATCTTTTTGTCCCCACACTGGTTATAAATGGTTCTCAGGCTCTGAACAAAATGGTTGAAGACAATACACCAGGGCGTCCTTAAGATCGACCATAACTGTTTGTTGGCATTTCTCACTGCATTCACTCAATTCCACTGCAAGGTTTTAGAAAAATGACATTGTATCCATTCCTGGGACTTTGTGTGTGTGTGTGTCTGTGTGTGTGAAGAAGATAGTTCCTGAGCTAACATCTGTGCCAGTCTTCCTCTATTTTGTATGTGCGACCCCGCCACAGCACGGTTTGACCAGCGGTGTGTAGGGCCCTGCTGGGATCATGAACCCCAGGCTGCGGAAGCAGAGCACTTGAACTTAACCACTGTGCCACCAGGCCGGCCCTCCGTTCCTGGGAAGTTCACAAGGCATTTGAGACTGGCCCACATTCAATTTAGGTACCTACAGGTCACTTCTAAAATTCAGGGTTTTTTTTTCCTATAAAAGCCAGGCTTATTCTGGAATCAAATGCATTTGACAGAATTTTAAGACTTTTCTTTTGCCTTCCCAAACTGACTGGCTTTATGGTAAAGAAGCACGTGTTTCTGTGATGCAATGACTTTCCTGCACTCTAATAGTGTGGAAATGGCAGAAAAATTTCACACAACAAGATGCTCAATATGACCCTTATCCTATAATGAAAATGGATTTCAATTTTAGAGTTAATGTGGACTTTATGGGTCCACCTCTATATTCTAGTGAATGGGAGTGAAAAGATGAGAAATTGAATCAAGGATAATTTTGGTAAGAAAACCAAATAGGGCTGAGGATTTGGAAAACACGAACTCCTCAGTGGAGATCAGTACATTAGTTTCCTATTGCTGCTGAAGCAAATTGCCACAATCATAGTAGCTGAAAACAATGTCCGCTTATTTTCTCCCGGTTTTGTAGGTTAGAAGTCTGGTAGGCTCATCTTAGGGTCCCACAGGCTGAGATCGAGGTGTCAGTGGGGCTGTGTTCCTTCCCGGGGACTTGTTGGGGAGAATCCCCCCATCCCCAGGCTCGTTCAGGTTGTTGATTCAGTTCTTTGCGGTTGTAGAATTGAGCTCCGCAGCTAGGTCTCAGCTCCTAGAAGCCAGCCCACTCCCTGCTCAGGGCTCCCTTGCTCCGTCTTCACAGCTGACAAAGGTGGGTCAAATCTCACCACACTTCATACCTCTCAGACCTCTTCTCCTTCCTGCCTCGTCTTTTCCTTGCCGCCTTCTGCTGCTGCATTCCTCTGACCGCAGCCAGAGAGACAGCTCTGCTTTAAGGGCTCACGTGATTCGATTGGGCTCATCCAGAACATGCAGGCTAGTCTCCCTATTTTAAGATCTGTAACCTTAAAGACATCTGCAAAATTTTTCACAGCAGTAGCTAGATTTGCGTTTGGTTGGATAACCTTGGGGGGACATCTTTAGAATTCTGTCTACCCCAGAAATGGATACAGCAGAGGCCCACTAGGGATCCCTTGGCCAGATGTGGGTGGATGGCAAGGTTTGACTTAGAATTCCACATCAGTCCTGCCTCTAATGTTTTAAATTTGTGGGAAGAAGACCATCATATAGTCAATAAACTATGTGGCCAGCACATAGAAATAGATTTTAATATTGTGCCCAAATGAAACTTACATTTACTGACACGAGGAATCACTATTGTGTTTGCACAACATATATGTTGGAGGAGGTCGAGAGGACGTAAGCAGAGTTGACTAGTGAGCTGGACCTCTTAATCGGAGGCTCCTCACTCCCTCCACTGTCCTTGGGTTGTTTGCTCCACCCACTATTCCCAGAGCTGAAGCCATTTCAAAGATGCAGCCTTGAGAGAGTCAGATGTTGAGACCGTCTGGACTGAATACATGACTGACCCCAGTTAAGGCCTCTATATAAACTCGTAAGACTTTGGCGGACAGGTGTGGAGATCTGCTAGTCCTGTGGCTGCCCAAGACGAGCCTCGCAACTAAGTTCTCTTGCTTGTTAAACCTGCCATCTGCCAGTCTGGAGTGGCCTGCCTCCTTCTTCAGTCTCTTCTTGTCCTCTGTGTACAGGGACCCGTTTCAGATTTTACTTGGGAAGCTGTCCAGGTTTCAGACCAACAATAGATGACATAAGGGAGAGCCCAGAGATAATCTCTCCCCATTAAGCAATACTGCCAGATATGCCAAGACCCTAAAGATATCAGTAGAAGGTCAGTATTGCCTTACCTCTCAAAGTACTGACTCCCTCATCCGGCGCAGTCACTGGGGAGTTGGGGCTGGAGATGGCTTTACTAAGGACCTCACCTGGGGCACTGGGCCTGAGAAAGCCATGACTCAGACCTAAGGTCTCCTGGCAAGCTGAGGTTGAACATATAGGAAGGTGAAAGAATGAGGTAGTGGAGAAAGACTGGGAGGGAGAGAGTTTCTCTGGGGTGAGTAGAGGATAAAGGAAAGGGGGATCCTGAGAGCTAGGAAATTTCCCGATGCTCCCTGAAGACCCCTTAGCCAGTTGTTTGGACAGATCCCAGTGACTTTTCCATTTGCCCATCTCTGTGTTCACAGTTCTCATCTTCGAATCCACACAATAAATCCCAAGTTGTTCAATTCACACTGTTCAATATCAAACTGTAGGAATTGCAAGGGCTAAGACAATAGAAAATGGCACATTTACAAAAGAAGTTGACCTAAACTATTCTAGACAAATAAATATTCACATGGCTTTCACTTACCTGAGGGCTCTTGTGGATTCTGGTTTAAGGAGGATGAAATACTGAAATAAAAACTTAGGACACTCTCATCCAATAGTCAAATACAATGTACTCTCCGTCATCCAGTAAATTCCATTTAAATTGCACCTTTCTCTCTCACTGGTAGTTTACAATGAGGTGATTGATGTGCCTGATAATGACTGTGAGACACAACCTACCGCTTCTGAATTGTCAAAGAAAGATGAAAATACGTTCAGCTCAGGTGTTAGGAATTATGTGCATATTCTCTGAAAACTGATATTTGTGTTCTATACAATCACTAACACCTCTGGTTTAACTATAGTGTTTGATTGACAGAACGCCCCATTCCCTAAATAGTGTGTGAGCTCTAGATGACCTTTGGGTTGTAAGCATCCCCTCTTCGTTTTCTTTGCAGGATCCCATGGAAAGATTTCCATGAAATATGCCATCGGCTTGGCCCAGGTTCAGAGATTCAGAACAATCCAATGGCAGAGTGAGGGATGGGGTCCAGCCTGAGCTGCATCCCCAGGGGACTGTGTTAGTGACCACCAGGCACCAGCGGACAACCAGCAGTGGCACTGGCCAGAGGTCTGTCATCACATGGCTTGAAATTATGTCTATAAAGTTTGTAACATGTGATTTAAAGCACAGAACATTGTGAAGGAAGTATGTCATACTACAATTTTGTATTTAAATCGTCTACATTCAAATGCCAGCTCCGCCACCTACTAGCCTTGTCAATCTGGGTAAGTTTACCTCTCTGAGCTTCAGTTTTCTTGTCTGTAGAATAAGAAAGGAGACACTACTTCAAAGGGTCGATGTGAAAATTAAATGACATAGTGCGTGACAAGTAGTTGACATGGGTAGCTCTTGGTAAGTCAGCTATTATTATTAAGGTATGCATCCATCCATTCAATGCTGATATTATAGACTTGTGATAAATGCCAGCAGGAATGATTGTCTGGTGGATAACTAGGTAGAGGATAACTTAAGCAGACTCAATATAGGAACATTTTAATATCTAAAGAAAAAAGCGATGGGGAGGTTGTCTTGACCTCACCGTGGGTGAGCATGGGTGCAATTGCCAAGAATGAAAAGAGAGCGGATCTGCATGCCTTTGATTCATATGACCACCAGATGGACTAGGGCTAACAAGCTGCTTTCTGGGAATTTACCGAATTTTATGTGCTTGCCTCTACCATCTCGTTCCTTCCCTGCAATAACTCTAGGAAGTGGACAATGTTACAATCCAGCTCCAGTTTATAGATGAGGAAACTGAGGTTGAACAGTTTTCATAGTCATAGTCACATGACTAATAAATGGTGGAGCTGACATCCACATCCCGGTCTCATCCACACCGTGAGCATGGAGTACCAAGCTCTATGGCCTTGGACAGAGGCCTGGACCCCCCAGCAGCGCCCAGGAGTCATTGCTGCAGGCACTAAGGAAGCTGGGAAGAGACTTCCCATAAGGGCAGCCTGGCCTCTCTGACCCCAAGACCAGTTCATCTGGAGGCCCTTGAAACAGGGTTCCTCCAACCATTTATTATAATGGCATCTCCCTCATTTACTTAAGTAGAGAAGTCAGATAAGTTTAAGGCAAATAATTATAATGATGGGCATCATATATTGGCTTACTTTGTGCTAGGCACTATGCGATCAGAACTTCATATATATTTAATTTCCACAATGACCTGTTATTATTCCCTTATTACAGGTGAGCAGAAAGACTCAGAGATGAAGTGATTTGCGCAAGGCACAGAGTAAGTAGCAGGAATAAGTCCTGGGTCTTTCTGAAGTGTGGATACAAGCCGGTGGGAATCAGGTGACCACCGAGGAGCTCTTGAGGGACCTGGCAGCTGCTGGCGAATGAGAGGACGCTTGTACCTCCAAACCCTGGGAGTCCAGCCCCGAGGACTTTGGGAAACTAAAGCTTCTTCCCTCGGGGAACGGCGGGGAGAGTGGGCTCATGGAAACCCGTCTCCAAGATCTGGCGATGGGCGGCGTGCCACGAAAGAGGGTTCAGTACCGCTTGCATAACAAGACGTTTATAATAAAAATATGCTCATATTTATGAATTCTCTTCTTTCACATTTGATGAAACAGTCATGACATTTTTTCAGAAAGGCATGAGAGAGAAACACTGAGAGAGAAAAGAAAAATATGACTTTTTTAGGTTAGCTTACAACTTGTCACCACAGATATTAAAAAAAAAGTCCTTTTAAAGCTTGCCAGTTGAGAGAGGAAACTAAGACGAAAAAATAAGAATGAGGTTGAAGAGGATGGAAGGCAGAGCTGCCAACCAACAGAGGCGCGAGCCGCCCACACATTCTCTCTGGGAGATGCAACAGATAGGTGGACAGCATTTAAGCTGTGTATTTTTTTAAACTGCTTTGAAAAAACCTTCACAAAACGGACTATATTAATGCTTACTTTAAATTTTCGTTACAGAAAATATATTGATAAGCAAGGGTTAAGTTGACTTAAGAAACAAAAAACCTCCGAAAATGATGATGGATGACAAGAGAGAGGAGTTAGCAGCCAGCCTTTGGCCCGCGGCCCCCTCCTGAGATGGGAAGCAGCACCAGGGGAACAGCAGGTGGGGTGAAAGGAGACCATGCGCCTGGCAACCGGAAGGTCTTCCCTTTGGCTGTAAGATGAGGCCCTCCGTGGTGTGAGCCGGGACAGGTGGAGAAGCCTCCTGCAGTTCAGGTTCGCCCCTCCTGCTCCTCTGCCTTGACTGCATTTTCCCACAGCGACTTGCTTTCTGCTTGCCGGTGTGGCGTAGAAGCACGGCAAGCGGAAGGCGAGCTCGAGGCCGTCTTTCTAACCAGAGCCTTGTGGGGAAATCAGAAAAGGCCGTCTCTGCATTGTCATTGTTATTCTATCATTGTAGGGTAACGACAGCCGCTGCAATGTGCTGGGCATTAGTGTCTGCCAGGCAGGGTGCTAGGTCTTTTAATATCTCGTTTCATTCTCATCTGATAGGTGAGAAACCTGAATCTTAGAGAGGTTAACGGATGAGTCCCAGGCCGTGATGCTGGTGGGGGCGGTGATGGGAAGCCGGGCCTGAGGGTATCTTAGAAGGTTGAAGAGCACGGGTTCAGCAAGCAGATGACCCGGATTCACCACTTATGCTTGTGTAATTTGGGGCAAGTGATACCAGCTCTCCGAGCATCTGTTTCCTTATCTGTATAAAAGCAGTGAAATGCTGGCTTCTCAGGTTACCCAATAAATGTCAACCATAATCAATATTCCCAAGCCCATGTTCTTGACCAGTTCACCGTGCACTGAACTCTGATGTGAGAGTCTGTGCTGAGAGAGCAAATGGCAGTTTCTGTTTGAAATTCCAACTCCTTCTCTCTTCCAAGTTGCGGTTCTGCCCTCCACATTTAGGTGCCTTTTCATGTTAATATATACTTTCATCCGGGCGAGCACTTCCTTTTAGAACCTCAACAGTGACGGGATGAGGTTCCAGTGGGCAGAGACTATGCCGGACAAGTTGACATTGGATTTTACTTTCTTCTTTTACATAAAAATTAGTTAAGTTTTGGGTTTTAATTACATTTTGGTTTTAAAAATTAAACAAACCACCATGAAATTTTCTCTTAAGAAATTATGTTTTAAATATACATAAGTGATATATTAATGTAACCTGCTGTTCAAAAAAACCATGAAACACAGAAACGTACGCAATAAAAAGTTAAATGCTTTAAATCCATTCCAACCCCCCTCCCCACTCCAGAGGCAACCACTGATAAGAGGATTTTGTGTCCCATTTCAGATTATTTTCTGGGCATTTTTATATGTAGGTAAATATGCACCCATGTCTACTTTTTCAACCATAGATGGGATCATACTTGACATAATTTAATATTCTTATTTTAATGGCTGCCCTGCTAAATGAAATTCAGACTCATCCTTGTGGCAATGTAGACCCTTTATCATCTGCTTGCCCCTTCAGCCCGTGTCATCACTCTGACAGGTGCCCTCTCTTCAGGAAATTGTCTCTGTTACCTCCTGAATGAGACCTGGTCACTATCACCTTTACGATTTGCCATTATTGGATCCTAGCCTGGAATAGCCTCCATTATTTTCTCTACCTTTCCAAAATTAGTCCATTTTTAAAGGGCCAGCCAAGCTGTCTTTTCTCAGGAGGCCCTCTGGGCTATGCAGCCTCCCTGAGGCTACCTGGCACTGACCGGCTCCTCCATCACCCCTGTGCCTTGCTGTGTTCTGTTTAAAACCTCACTGCCTGCTGAAGCGTCTCATGTGCACGTTTTGTCTCCTCAATAGCATTCTGCTTCTTTAGTTTGAAGACTGCATCTTGCCCCACTCTGTCTGCCTACGGTAGACACACACACCTACACATAATGGGCATCAAGGCATGCTGGAGGACTTGAGCTGAATTGTTTTAAAGGAGGGCAGACCAAAGAGGGTCTTTGAGTATCATGCCTGTGGTGTAAGATGGTTAATAACTTATCTGTAAGCAGCTTTGAGCATATTGTTTTAGAAAATGTTGAGAAATGGGTGCTTTCCTTAGAGGGTCTCCTTGGGATCTTCTGTGTTGGCTGGGAGTGGGTGCTCCTTGCAACATAAAGGAATGCTGAGAACTGCACTATACACACGTTCAACATTCTCCAATCCACGCCATGTATTTTTCACTTCTGCATTTTTTCGTTTGGTCAGGATGCCTTGGCCACAGAAACATTGAAATAAAACCAAATTCGGTGATTACAGCAAAGAAATTGTGAAGTCAGTTATAAGAGCACCATTTGTAATTGAGAAGAAAAACGTTTATCAGTTTCAGCTACCTTATAAATACAACCTGGGTCATATACAGAAGATCCAGTGAAGCTTAGCTGGGACAAAGCTGAAGCAATGTAACCATGGAAAACAGGTGAATTATTTTAAATTATTTACAATTTTTATTTCTATTATTTTTAGTAATTGAATGCCAGGTTAATTTACCAATTATGGCAAATTCCTGGTGATGTTGAAAATTCAGATTTCTTGGGAGTATACATGTTAGACTAAGTGACTCTGACTGAGTAGGTTTATGAAGGGGACCCTTCAGCAAGTGTGCTATAGAGCCCCTCATTTTTACACAATAGCCGTATCTTAGTAATCCTCTAGATCCTATCACAGTCATCTGCTGGGCGTGGTGCTAAATTATTTGGACTGAAATTTAGGTTTCTAATGAATAGGTGGTAAACTGAGCTTTGGAGCTCTTTATGGTAAAATTTTGAACCTGTGTGATTTTTTATCTTTTTCCCCCTTAAAATACCTAAAACTTTTGTCCTCCTTACATTGCTTTTTGCAGATTCAGTACATATAATTTTTTCAGTAACTACTTATATTCTTGCCTGTATTACGCACTAATGAGAGGCGTACATTAATTCCTCACACTTATCCTGCGAAGCATTCTTTGTAAACTGGGATTCCATTATAGAAATAAATTAGTTATTGATGAATAGACCCTTCATAACCAGAGCACTGTAGAAACACATCATAAATTTTTCTCCTTAGCACATTTAGAAAGCATTAAAATAAATGACAAAGAACTTACTAAATGTTTATGACTTTGGTTTATGCCTGTGGGCTGATGGGGCTAATCCGTCACGTGGCTCTTGCTGCATTTAATTAGCTTGGACTGCTTTATGCTAGATTGGAAATACCTTATCTTCTTTTATCCTTTTTCCCAGGACAAATAAAATAAAATGAACAGTAACGGGAAAGAGTTACCTTTAATTCAGGGTGGATGGACACGGAGACAGAAATCAGCTTACTGTAGGAAACAGCCGAGGAGCATCTCCAGCCAGCCCAGCTCTGGAAAGTCAGAACAGGCCATTTCAATTTCCACCATGTTTTCTTCATCGTGAAAGAAACTGCTGCTCTGTTTCATCTGGGACATTGCACCAGTGACGTCCTGAGAGAGGCAACTGGTGTAGAGAAAGGTGCACAGTGTTCAGGCAGCAAGACTCACAGATTCATGTTCTTATTTAGAGGAAATAGCTTCCTATTCTTATGTCTACGTTACGATTCGTTTTATATTTTTAGAATGCTTTGTGGTCATTAGCAGTTGTTCATGTTACAAAATCGACAACCAAAATGTTATATGTGGTAGAGACACATGGCTGTAGACAATCTGGAATTGTTCTTCGTGGTTTTTAATTTTTAAATTTCAGCTTTATCGAGGTATAATTGACATACAAAAGTGTAAGATATTGAAAGCGTGCGTCGTGGTGATTTGCTATATGTATCCATTGTGAAAGGATTGTCCCCATCTAGTTACTTAACATGTCCGTCACCTCACATATGCATCTTTTTTTTTTTTTGGTGAGAACGCTTAAGTTCTACTCACTTAGCAAATTTCAATTACACGATACAGTGTTGTCACCCATAGTCACCATGTTATACGTTAGAGCCTCGGACCTTGTTTGCCTTATAGACGAAAGTTTATACCCTATTACCAACCTCTCCCTCTTTCCCCCACCCGCGAGCCCCTGGCAACCACTTTCTACTGTTTCTATGAGTTTGAATTTTTTTTTTAAGTTTCCACATATAAGTGATACCGTGCAGTATTTGTCTTTCTCTGTCTGGCTTATTCCATTAGCATACTGTCCTCAAAGTCCATCCATGTTGTCACAAATGGCCAGATTTCCTTCTTTCTCAGGGTTGAATACTATTCCATTATATATATGTACACACACATATATATGTGTATATCCCCCACATCTTCTTTGTCCACTCATCTATTGATGGATACTTAGGTTGCTTCTGTATCTTGCCTATCGTGAACAATGAAGCAGTTCTGTTTTTAACAGGAGAAACCGCGGGACTGTGGTGTTTAATATGAAACAGATGTTCATTAACTGCTGTATCAAATTATATAGTGAAAAATGACTTCTATCTTAGACAAAAAAGGTGGCAGTGGATTACTTCTTTTTTACCCAGATGTAAAAGGTTTGCTTTCCAGCCTTCTGCTCCAGAAGAGACCTGGGCACCAACTAGAATTAGGTGGTGTCATGGACACCAGTTCCGGGTTAGCAGCTAGCCGATTGTGTCAATTTGAGAAAGTAACCGAACCTCTCCTGGATTCGCTTTGCTCAACTAGAAAAGGAGAGGTTCTTTGTAGCATGCTGGCTTTCAGACTGTCCTGAGTAAAGACTCAGCACTTCTAAACCCTTCTCTTGTGCCTCAGGAGCTCTTGGTCAGGCCACCAAGAGCAAGGCAGGGAGGGGCCCTGGAGGAATGGGTGTCTAAGACTCTTGGTGAGAAACTGCTCTTATTTGTTGGGCTTCTTTTTTGGGGAAAAAAATTTTTCTGCTTAAAAAAAGGTTGAAAAAATTCTGTCTGGGACGATAACTAGGTCTCCTTCCAGCCTCTTCATTCCATACTTTGAAGCAATAGAAATAGCTTGCAAGATGAATAAAAAATGCATGTAATTGAAAAAATAAATGCCTTTAGAGGAACACAGTAATCGTTGTCCATTTGTGTCTTGGAGCTGTATGTATGACCATGACAGCTGGCGCACACTGCAGATGGGGCGAAGGCAATTTGATGGTGAAATCGACATTCTCTGGGCTAAACGCTGCATATGATATTTATCTCTGCAAATCTAATGAAGCCAAGCAGGCTACACTTGAAGTGACTCATATCGAATTCAGTGCATATAAACAGTTCTCTCAGTTAGAAATGTCCCTATCTCGAATCAATTTCACTATCTTCTTTAATTGGGAACATTTGGTTTTGTTAATCACAACTACCAATACATGTTGTTTTCTTAGTCTGAGAGGTTTTTTTATTTTAGATTTCTTTGGAGACAGTAAAAAAATGTTTTTAGAAAAACAAAGCTTATAGCAATGCTGAGGGTGGAGGAAAAAAAAAAAGGAAAAATGATTTAGCAAAAGGAAATCTAAACTCTACCTGGGCCACATAGAGCTGCTTGGCAGTTTGCTAGGTGGGTGCACAAGGATCGCCTGAAATGGGAGCAGGTTTGCTGAAGCCAGTTTGAGAATCACTTCTTTGGTTTGGAAATCTGCGGTGCTGCAACCTAGATTTGGAGCAGAGGGACCCCAGAGTTGGCCGGGGTGCGAGGGAGGGGGTCCTGTTTCCTTTCCCTGTGGCTTCACATCCTTGCCTCTGCTCCCTGCCTTTTCTTGGGATCTCAAGTCGGCTTGAACTTCTCTGTCTTGATGTCTATGGGAGGTGGCAAGGCAGCTTGTGTGTTTTTGTCATCATGCTGTCCCCTATGCTCTCACTCTCTTCCAATAAACCTTGTCCTTTAAACCTATTAATACTTTGCCCCAAGAAATCTGCCTCTAGATAGAGGGGCACCATCAGGGTCAGCATTTTCTGGGCTTGAGCTTAGAGGGGCCTCTGCAGCCAAGAGTCAGGAAATGTCGCTGCTGCTAAACAGGGACAATAAATCCCCACGCCACCCAGTAGTGCCGTCTCTCTCAACATGGGAAAGGTCAGGCTTGGCTGTAAATAAATTCTTGTCACACGGCTTGTGTCTCCTCAGGTAAGAGAGAAAATCTTCAAGGAGGTAAGCAGCCACATACACCATCACTCTCTTGCTATGGTCCTGGGCTTCATTAGCCAATTTTTCTACAGCCAATCTTCCATACAACTTGGGCATTAACATTCCCTTGGTGTATAAAGACCTCCCAGAAACCGCAGTCTGGATGCGGCTGGGTGGGGTTGGGCTCCAGAAGGTTCTAGACTTTATAAACCATAAACAAAATTCATAGAGTATAGGCTGTAAAACCCCTGAAGGGAAGAAAATTTTGATTTACAGCCTGTCTGTATTTAAAGGAAGATAGGACACAGTTGATGCTTCCTTTGGTATATAAAATTCCTTACAAAATTTTGTAACAAACCTTTTAGAGTGCTGTAAATGGAGAAGTCTCCAACACATCACTACGTGTTATGTTCAGTTTTCTTTATCTTAACAGCCCAGAGGTTAGCGCTTGAAGTCAAACGCCTGAAGCCTCAATTCTGACTCTTCAGGCAGTAGATGAGCATTCACCAAGCGACCAAGCTGTGAAGATCCAAAGATGGGGGAAGCCGACTGCCCCAAAGAACTCACGGCCTGGCTGTGGGGCAGGAAGACACGCAAATAATTAATTAAAATACAATAACCAAGGTTTCCCCAAAGGACAGTAGGAACACAGAGGGGGAGTGACCAACTGGGGGCTTTGGAGAGGCTTCACCAAGGAAGCGGTACCTGATCAGCTTCTCGGAGAGTAAGTAGTTTTCTTCTGGGTAGAAAAGGAAGAGGTACCTGCAGACAGAGGAAAGGCTGTGCACAGAGACCTGGAGATGTTAAAGCACGGCATGCGCGAGGAACTGTGAAGGTTCCAATGTGCCCGGAGCTCCAGGTGTGTGTCGGGAAGCAGGAAGAGATGCAACTTGAAAGGTTAGCATGGTTCAGGTCAAGGCCAAGACACACATACCAAAGACAAAGTCCAGTGCATCCAGCAGATGTCGTCTTGTCTCTGCCAGCGTGGGGGAAGGCGACATCGGGCCTCTTTCTATCCCTCTGAAGCACCCGTAGTTTTGCAAAATGAGGTCTGGGCCTGGAGAGCCGGGTGAGCTGCAGATCTTCATCAAAGTCGTCTCGCTTTGGACTCTGATGGAGAAGGATTCCTCCAACGGCAGTGCATCTTAGAGGAAGCCCTTGTCTTTGACCTTCCCTGCTTTTTTCATTCAACAGAAGTTCAGAATGACAGTTTTCAGAATACAGGGCCAGGTCCTTTGGATGATCCAAGGGCTACTGGAAGAAAGCAAGTCATTAGAGAGGCTGTTCATACTTCTCTTCCCTTCATTTTTTGGTAATGTTATTTTCTGGTCTCGTAGAGCACTTGATTTTCAAAATCTAAACTGAAAAAAACACTTTTTTTATTGCTCAGCATTAGGCGTTTGTTATATAAAGCTCATAAATAATTGCCAAGAGGAGAAGGTCGCTGGGGAGTAACTGTTCTGAGATTTGTCGACAGAGCACTGCCTCACCAGAGTCTGAGTTCCCACCGCTAGCAAGCAGGATTGTCGCTAATTCCCGGGTCTCATGGAGAAACACCCGTGCAGGTCAGTTACAGCCAGCTGTTTGAACTAAAACGTTTGCAGTGTCTCAGGAGAATTGCTAAAATTCGCATTGACAGAACACATACACACAAAGAAAACAGCTTTTTCTTCTCTTTTTTAAAAAAGGAAGTCTATTGTGCATAAAAGGGACTTCCAATAGGATGGAAGATGCTGGAATGGATTTCTAAGATTCCCATCCTCCCCGCTTGGAAATTTTGATCTGAATGCAGAGATGTATTGGTTTAATCTATCAACAGATACAGAAGAATTCTTTCTGTGTCATAAACGTTAGGAATATCTTGTGAACAAGATAAACAGGTCCCACACCCTATGGAACGGCAGTCTAATTGTATTTAAGTGAATAAACAAGACAATTACAGCCGGAAGATCAGTAGATAGTAAACAAACAGGCGACGTGGGAGGTGATACCAGTTGGTGGTGGTCAGGGAGGGTCTTTGAGGAGGTTACATATAAGCTGAGACCTGAACATGAGTCATAAGAAGAGACAGGGAAGAGCATTTCAGGCAGATGGAAAGTGCAAAGGCCCTGAGGCAGGAAAGAACCTGGATTGTTTGAGGAAAGAAAGAAGCAGAGTGAGCAAGGGCAGGAGAGTAATGGGATGAGCCTGCATGCATGGGCGGGGTCGTGGGTCAGGAGTCCCAGGACCATCCCAGGTTCAGAGATTTGCTGGTAGGACTCTCAGGATGCCGTACGTGGTAGTGCTCATAGCTACAGTTTCTTGCAGCAAAGGATTAAAAGCAATTTTGGCAGAGAGATGGCACACAGGGTGAAGTCGGGGGAACGAGGCACACACTTCCAAGAGTCCTCTCCACTGGAATTGCTCGGGATGCACACGATGTCTCCAGCCGTGAGTAGTGACCAGGGAAGCCGTTAGAGACTCAGTGCCCAGGGTTTAGTGGAGACTGGTCACGTCAGCCTGCTTTCCCCAGCACACACTAAAATTCCAGGCTCCTGGAAAGAAAGCAGGAGTTCAGTATGGACCACATGGTTTGCACAAACAGTTCAGCACGGTGAGCCACTCCTACCAGTCCTGAGAATGGTGGGAACTGTCCCGAGATCCAAGTCCCATGTGTCAGGCAAAGGGCAGCCTTGCAAGCAGAGCTTTCCAAGGAGAGGAGGTCCTAGGGCTGCTGTGCTAACTCTTCTCCGCTCAGGTGGGTTTGCTGTGCGGCAAGGACACCAGTGGAAACCCTTCTGTGCTTTGTGCAGTACCATTGTGCTGGCCCGTGGCAAGCCCGGCCAACTCTCTCAGCAGATTGCCTGGGATATCTGGAGACAAGTGCAGATGGAATGGCTTTGGCTGGGCTGCAGAGTGTCAGGAAGGCAGACCTGGTCTGCCAGTTCTGGTCTTGTTCTCTGTGGTAGTCAGGCTTCATGGGGTCTAGATGACTGATGTGTCAACTTTGGGTTCATTTCCACCCATTGTCCCATGAAAGCTGATTAACCCTCACAAATAGCCGTGGGATGTCACTCTTCTCCATGCCCTTGGTGGCTTCAAACTTGTGCATGGCCCTCATCCCACGTTGTAGCATATTACAGCTACACCGGAGACAGAGTCACTGCTCTGTGAGTATAAACAGTCTTGCTGCCCCCCTTGGCCCCCTGGTTAAAAGGAAGGACATTTGGTTGACGGGACACCTTCTGGGTCTGGACTTACGCCCATCAGGACAGTAGAGCTGTGGAGCCTCCGCAAACCTTGATTGGCTGCAAGGGCCTGGAGCTGCTCCTGAAACGACAGGCTTAGTTTGGGATGTTAGACCAAGGTAAGGAGGTTGAGAGAGAGAAGGAAAAGTCAACCCGTTGCTGGAACTGGGATGGGAGGGAAGAGATTTGAAGGAAGCACCTGCTACAGGAGATAGACTATGAGGAACGGGTCCTAGGCCAACTGCTGTGGGTCATACAGTTCAATGTCTGTTAAGTGCTTCTGTGAACGATTTCAGCACAGTGATACATTTATTTTTGCTGTTCTAAAATTTTCTTCGATGCCATCTGGTGTGGGTTGAAGTGCACTGTGATTCTGAATCGTGAGGTGGATTTGCTGCATGACTGAGCTTCCTTTCTCTTTCCCCTATTCCATTAGCTTCTGAAGGACAGACAGTGCAAAGGATGCTCTGCACAGAGTGGGTACCAACAAGGATTTGAACTAACGAATGGACATGCGCATACGTTGACAAGAGAAAAGGATAGTGATGTTGTTTTGGAATATGCCCAGCAATCAGGATCTAAGTAATGCCAGAAAGAAAAAGAAAAAACTGAAAAGATTTTTCTGGGAGGAGTGAATAAGTTATATCAGGTGCCAGACAATGGTCTAGCTGAGCAAGGAGAAAGGTGAGAGCTGTGGAGGCAGAATTGTTACGCAAAATACTGAGGCATTTCAAATACCACAGCAACCAGATTTTGAACAGCTCTAAAAGGAGAGCCGATATTCTAACCCATCATCAAAGCTGAATCGGATCTTTTCAAACAAAGCAAGAACAAGCTCGTCTAAAGCAGAGTCATGGCCAATTGGCTAATGTAAACTCCAGCAGTGACCAAAAAAAATGGTCTTTATAAAGACCCAACAAAATGATTTAAACATTTTTCGGACAATCTTGTTATAAGCTGATGTCAACATTTTATTCCACATCTGCTGCAAGCAAAAAGCTCTCACAGGCCAGTCAGACTCCCTTCTGGTCGGAGTGTTTTACAGGAAGAGAGATGGCCAGGTGATCTTTGACTGGATATACGAACAAGCAACGTCTGGTGAAATGCCATCTGATTCCTGACAAACAGGCGGCTGAGAGCCGGGGTACAAGTTCTCAGAAGAGGTCTTAAGCTAATTAAAGATTATCAGAAAATTGTTCAAGCCTTTTTGTTCAGGAATGCTAATTTTTTCCCAGAAGAAGGTTGTAAATCATCTTACAAAATGATTTTGTCCCAGACCGTGTTTGGGATGTATTTTTCCATATTGATAAAGAAAATAGTTGACTTTTTTCAGTCACTTCAGTATGCATAGATACATGGTATATACAGATCTTCAGATGTAGAGGGAGTTGTCATATGTCCTCTGAACTGTTACAGTTGGAAGAAGAATGACGTCAGTCACCACAGGGGGACATGTGGATCCTTTCGTCTCCATAAGAAGTCATTATCAAGTGTGAGTCGGCACAGTAGGTAGATCGTTTGCTGCAAGTTACATCTCGAGCTGGCTTAAAAATAACAAAATTAATTATAAGGAGGAGGGGTGGCTTATGGAGCCCCATGGCTGGAATGCAGCTGGGCCTTGGGAAGGTTGGGTAAGTCTGGAAACCTCCTGGGGATCCAAGTGTGTGGAGACCTCCTGGGGACCCAGAGAACGCTCTCTCTGGACTCTTGCTCTGCGTCTTCCTGTGTGTGTGCTGCATTTTTTCTTGGGGAACAGCTTTTCCTGCTACTTGGTCCAGTGGAAGATGGCAGCCAACAGCTTCCCAGTCCACAAGGCCTAGCGACACCGAGGGACTAAATGTCTTTCTTGCTCCCAATTCCAGATTTCTGGGGGCCTGGGCTTCTGATTTGCTCAGCCTGGAACATTTCTGTTCCACTAAACTGAGGCCAGAGGATTTGGTCCTATCGTATGAAAAGGTCTGCTAGGTGCCCTCCCTATAGATTGGGAAATTCTTGCAGAAGTAAGAGTTGTTATGAGCTGGGCTAATACACATCAAAGTGTAGGACTTTAGGCTTGATCAAAAACAGAGATTATTATTTAAAAGTTCAATATAGCAAGAGAGAAACTGTAGCTACTGACCGGCCTCAGAGAACAAAGAGTTCAATCTCAGCTCTGGAAGGCACCATAGGATGTCATCCTCGACAGTGGCTCCCAAACCTGGCCAATCCCCAGAAACAGTCAGTGCTTTAAAAATAGATTTCCTGGGGGCCGGCCAGTGGCCGAGTGGTTGAGTTTGCACACTTGTCAGGTCGTGCTGAGGCGGTGTCCCACATGCCGCAACTAGAAGGACCTGCAACTGGAAGGACCTACAAGTAGAATATACAACTATGGGTTGGGGGCTTTTCGGAGAAGAAGGCGGGGGTTGGGGAGAGGGAGGGGGAGGAGATGGGCAAGAGATGTTAGCTCAAGTGCCAATCTTTTTTTTTAAAAAAAAGATTTCCTGGCTCTCTCTCATGAGATTCTGATTCATTAAGTCTGGGATCTGCATTTAAATTTTTCTTTGGATTCTGATAATCGAGCAGATTTGGGGACCACTGATCTACTCTGGCCTCTGGATAGCAAAGAAGTTTTATTTAAAGGTTTTTTCCAAGAAAGACACTCATGCTCTGAATTACTCTTTCTCCTTGTTTTTTGGCCTGAGAATCAGAAACTTTTTCTTTATAAACAAATCAAAATTTCCATGTACAACTTAGACACACAGGCGTGCTTTCTCATATATGCTCTATGCTTGTTCTTTCCTAGTTTCTATCCAGATTCTTCCAGACCTTTGTATGCTTCCAATTCTGGAACTATAATCGGTGGAGTTCTGTCATAGTTGCATCATTCAAATTCAACTATATATACCTGGACAAAACCACTTCCTTTCAAATTATGCTGGAGACTCTGCCGGACCACTGTCCAGTTCTCCTCCTCAGGGGCAGGGGCCATCCCAGCAGGAACCTCAATCTCACGGGCGAGTTCCAGCCTGAGATTTGTCTGGAGGACGTGCCGGACTGTGCTGGGACATTCTCCGGAGGAACTGAAAGAGAATGTAGTTTGAGGGCTGAGCGCAATTCTGGGAACCAATTCTAGTATGAGTGAAGCTATAATGTTGGGCACTGGACAGAGGGGGCAGGTCAGGGCGAGCAGCTGAGAGGAGAGGTCGAGAGCGGGAGGCATCAGAACAGGCTGGAAAATGCGAGTGTGGGCCTGGCCGGGCAGGAAGGTCCAGCACAGGGCGGGGAAGAAAGCAGACTTCTTGGGGCGCTCTCTCACTCTGGTGGGGGACAGGTGCGCCTGCCTCCAGGTAGAGGCGAGGCGGCAGGACAGATGCTGGTGTGAGAAACTTACCATTTGGTTGTTCCCCTTATGCACATGCTCCTGATTTCCTGGATCTCATCCTGATTTCTCCGTGCAAGGATATGTGAGTCTTTAGTGGAGAGGCTCAGTAATACTAATTAACTTGATTATTAAGTATTTTCTTTCTTTTCCAGGAAGTACAGATGTACAAACAAGCAGTGAGTGTACTAATAAGAGGGGGAGAGGAAGCAGCTATAAATATGGACCTTTTTAAAGAGCATCTTATTGGAGTCCTACCATGAATTTTTGAGCACCGTGGTTTAAGGGCAGTGGTAAGTTTGAATGGGCTGTGGAGGAAAAGGATGGAAAAACTTAAAGGATTGAAGTGTCTGTGGGTTAAGAGAACTGGAAATGGTTGACTTAAAAGCTGAGAAGTAGTGGGGTGAGGTCATATGGAAGCATAATCTGTGGGAATGTAGTGTTGAGGGTGATCTTTGCAAAGACGTGACATCTTCCTGCGGCATCAATTTATTCAAATATCGGTGGGGGAGACAGGGAGATTATTTTTATGTGAATCAGTTGTAGCTATATCATGGAGAGGAGTGCAAAATTCTCACAAATTGTTAGCATAAAACACCAGATTAAAAAAAATGTTAAGCTTTTGTCTGAGCTGCTATGGTTTAGTTTTCTGAATCCTGGATATACGTGTTTAATTTCTTCAGCCATCAGGAGAATTTCCAGTTCTCAATCACATGGAGGAGGATGGTGACCAGTGAGTGGTGACCAGTGGGTAGGGGAGGTGTTTGTGGTGGGGAGCAGCCATCTGGCCTGAGCATTCCACAGGCCATGGATTTTGCCAGTAATATAAGTTGACTCAGAGGTGCATTATGCATTGCCAACATAATTCTTGCAGTTTGTCAGATCTCCATTTTCTCCATGGCATCTCCCTGGCTCCCTCCTTGTCTGTCTGCTTTTGGCGTCTTGTGGCCAGAGGTCGTCTTCCTGTCTGTGTCTTTGATAGCCTGGACGTTGTTGCCATGTGAGTGCTGGTGGGCTCTGCTCTGATGATTTCAGCACGACCAGGTCAGAGAAGAAGAGCCAGTGAAGCCAGTCCCTCTCCTGGGGAGCCGGCTCATCCAGGCTTCAGGCAAGCTTATTTCTGTTGCATCTTGGTATCCAAGGGGGAGATAATTGAGGTCACCCATCACAGGCAGACAGAAGACAGCATTCTAAACTATTTCTAAGCAATTTCACTTTATTGAAAATACATTGCAGCACAGGTATGGGCAGGGGTGGTAATCAAGATGCTTAGCGATCAGAAGATGTGGCTGCCCTCATCGGAAGGGTCGCTGGCATTAAAGAACTGGCCCGCTGCACTGGGGGCAGTGCCAAGGGGGACAGGGAGGTGGGACGCTCCTTTTATCCCCAGGACCTAAATCATGCAATTCTCGCCAGCTGGACTTTCTTTCAGCGGATGCTCATCTCTTCCAGCCAGTTTGTGAGAGCCAATCGTCCTAAAATCTCCCTTTAAAAATATCTCTTTGATTAAATCATCAGTGGATATTAATTTTCTTTTAAGGTCTAAAAATTCAACCTTGAACGTATTAGTCAGAGCCCTTTGGCTTGCAAGTGGCAGAGCCCGATTCAGACTGTCTTCAACAGAAGGGAAATTTGGGTTGTCCATTATGAGGAAGTCTAGGATGGAAGCCTCCAGGCATGTTTGGATTCAGGCTCAGTGGTGGTGTTAAGATCTTTTGATAATTATCTCTGTTCCTCTTTGCTCGCCTCGTTCTCTTCTTTGGCAGATGGTCTTCTTCCAAATGGTGGACAGGGCCAGCCTCATGGATGTGCAGCCCCTGTGCTCATGAAGATGCAGGCACTAGAAGGGCCCTGAGCATAGACACGTGAGCAAGCCCAGCCCAGACGAGCTGAGTCAGACCCGGATGAGCAGGACCTCCCAGCTGGCTTCGGAGCAATAAGAAAGGCTTATAGTGTTTGCATTTGGGGGCAGTCTGTTATGTAGCATTATTATGGCAATAGATAACAAATACAGGCAGTTACTCTTCTCCCAGTGCTCTCCCCACACTGTGAGACTTTCTGAAGCATGCATTAGGCAGTACTTATCTTTCTATTCTTCAGTGGTACTTAGCATAGTGGCTTACATTTAGCACTCGGCCAATAAATATTTGTTAAGAAAAAAATTACCCTCCAGCTACTTCCCTATTACTCTGCTCCTTGTCTCAGGGAAATGTCCTACCTGAGTAAGTTGCCTGTAGTTATGGACTTCATCTCCATTTCATTGAACTTCTGACCCCGCCTCCCTATTGAGACTGTTCTTGAATTGTTCACCAGGCCCTCTGTGCTGCTGATTATAATGGTCACCCCTCTTGCCTTACCCTACTTGGCATCTTCACAGCTGTAGGTTCTTCATCGAACACTTTCTTCCTCTGGCTTTTGTGGCCCCATGCTTGCTTGATGTCTCTCCTACTTTGCCAGCTGCTTCTCTGCAGACTTCTTTGATGGATCTTCTTTCTTCTTATTCTAAACAACAGACCAACCCAGGGCCTTTGAACTTGAGCCTCCCCTTCACTTTTCTTCTGTCCTTCTCTCTTTTGGTGACCTTATCTCTCCTCATGGCATCAAATGTCATTTTATATTGATAATCCCCAAATACTTATTTCCAGCATGGACTTCTCCAAATTTATCTGCCTACCAGACACCTCCATTTTGGTGTCCAAATGATATCTCAAATGTAACATGTCTAAAACAACTTTTATTCTTTGCCAACCTCCTCACTCTGCTCTTCTTCTGTAGACTCCATTTCAGTAAGTGGCACCACCATACTACCCAGTTGCTCGAGACAAAAATCTAGGCATTATTCTTGTTCCCTCTATTTCTCATACTCCTACCTCAATCCCTCAGCAAGGCCCATCAGCTCTGCTGCAGAGCCTATCCTGAGTTCTTCCATTGCTCTCCATCTTCACTCCCACCCTAATCCAAGATGCCTCTCTCTCTCGCCTGGAGGACCATAAGAATTTCTGTATTGATTTTCCATTCTTGTCCCCTTCCAATCCACTCTTCCTATAGCAACCAGCACACAATATTAAAAATGCAGATCAGGTTATGGTTATTCTCCCGACTTAAACATCCCCCGTCCACCTTCCCATAAAACTTGGAATAAAATCCAAGTCCTTACCTCTTCTTGGGACCCCTCATTGTAGAACCCTCACCTCCTCTTCTCTGCTCTCTCTCAGCACCTTCACATCACCCACAAGGCTTCAGCCACATTGAGCTTCTTTCTGCTCCCTGAAATTTGTTCCTGCTGTAGGTCCTGTGCATGAACACTTTTCTCTGTCTGGAATGTGTTTATTCTTCCTTGATCTTTGCATTGCTGTTTCTCATCATCCAGATCAACTTTCATTCCCCTCTCAGAGAGGCCTTTCCTAGACCACCCACTCTAAATTTGCTACCTAGTCACTCTCTTACAGCATCCTAGTTTCCATCTCTGCACAGCTTTTATCACCCTTTGATATTGTTCTTGGCCTTGTCTCTCGCTGCGATAGCCCAGTGCCTAAGACATTTTCTCAAACACGGTGGGCTCTCCATAAGTAATTGTTGAATGAAAAAGAAGAAAGAAATGTTGAATGAACAGTGTGAGATGTCGAATACTTATCTAATTTTTCTTTCACCAAAAGTGGTCTTTAAGACCCAAACCTGAAAATGGCACTCTGATAATCTCCCACACAGCTCACCCTTTTGAAGACAAAATCCAACCTACATTAAGAGAGTTTTTAATTCTAATAACAATGAGTTGCTAAGAAAAGCAAGAAAAAGAGGAGACGTAGATCCTGATTAACGCCACTACCGACTCTAGGTGGATAATTGGTATTACACAAATGTAAAATCCTCAAAAATAAAATGGTGAGTGGAGTTGGCAGTCAACCAAGATTCATCAACTTCGTCTGTCTCTTTCTTCCCATCACTATTTTAAGGTGGATGTGGTGGAATTTTAAAAGAAGAAAAACTAGCCAAGTAAACATGATGTGCTTTACGCTCCACTAAGAACTATACGACCTCGGCGGTAGTAGCTAATAGGCTTAGAAGAAAACTCCATGGTAATCAAGCATAAAGAGTTAGCAACTAGTCAAAAACTGGGAAATGCCATAATTAAACGGAATTACACCATTATTGAGCAAAAGAGTGTCTGTGTGATAATAGTCGGAAACAACGATGTCGAGGGAGTTATGCATTTTGTGAAGCGTGGGTTAGATAACCTTATGTTGTAACATTCACAGCAGAGTCGCCAAGGTCAACAGATGCGGGTGCTGTTTCTTTTAAAATACTTTTTAGCTTAGAAAATGGAAAACAAACAAAACTTTCTTCTTCATCTTTAATAAAAGCCGGATAGATTCCCATACTGCTGGCTGTGCTGGTCAATTTTAAAACTGAGAACCAGTTTTAAAGAGAATGAATTAAGCTTCCCACTCAAGTGCTCCCAGCTGACCCCCACGAATGCCCCACGGGCCCCATTCAGCATAAGGGCTTTGCTAATTTGGTTGGCTTTGTCAGGCAGCGATCCAAGAGCCACTAATGAACTGACCGGCACCCCAAGTACTTAGGCATTGCTCCGAAGGGCAGGCGGTGAATGGGTTTTCCATGGGTGCCATGCCTCACTGTTCTCCCACGTGACAGGACCCTTGGGAAGGCAGAAGTTCCCTGAGAAATGTGCTCCTGCTGAAGAGTTAGACGCATCTGAGTGGGTGTGTGCACGTTACTTGAAGGGAGCCATAAATTACACATGATCCTCTTTGAAGGACAAAAGAATCCCCGCAGATCTTCTATAATCAAATATCTGCTGTGGGCAGTTGGAGAAACTGGATATGACAAGGAGCCAATAATGGTAACACGGCCGAGTTGCCTTCTTGGTTAGCTTCTGTGTCAAGAGTTTGTGAAAAGCAATTGAGATGGGTGACTTGCCATTTGTTTTTCCATTATAGCTGAGGCCTTCAGCCAAGAAAAGAAAATGCTCGACTCTGTGATTGTGTATGTCTTCAGTGTTTTGAAAAGGCAAGTGTGATTGAAGCAACATCTAATTTTATTTTTGTCTTCTTCGGCCCCATGAATTTTCTCCCGACTCTCAGGTAGTAAACGGGTCTATCTATTGTCATTCTAAGTTGTAAATATAGTCTCAGTTCAGAAACTAAGTGTGTTCAGCCCAAGACCTCTGAATTGGAGATTCAATTCAGAATATGGAATTCTCTCCCCTCCGAGCTCCGTCGTCCTCAGGCTGCAAGTTTGCTGGGGGAAAGGGTGCTGCTGCTCCTTCTATTTCTCTTCCTCTCGCTTTCCCTCTGTCCCTTCCCAGCTCACTGGCCAGTTTCCAGTTTCTCCAAGGTAGGAGTGGGGAAGGAGAGAAGCGAGGAGTGAGGAAGTTCTCAATGCTCTGGTGGCCGTGTAAGCTGGCTTTGCGTTCTGCAGCCCCCGCAGGGTGTTGAAGTAGACTTGACCTTCGTGGACTTTTCCGTAGCTGGGCTCTGCTCTGCTCTCCTCCTTTGCCCCAGGCTGATGTGTCCAGGACACAGCTGGTCAAGTACGGCTCGTGGGCCACATCCAGTGCCCTACCTGTTTTTTTTTAACAGAGTTTTAGTGGAACACAGCCATACCAATTTGTCGGTGGCTTATTTACGGCTGTTTGTGAGCTACAACCAGAGTTGAGTAGTTGCAACACAAACCAAACAGCCCTCAAAACCTGAAATATTTGCTCTCTGGCCCTTTCCAGGACACGTCTGCTGACTGCCTTTCTAGAGTTTGGGGAGTCATTTCCAACTCCTGGAACGAGTAGACATCCAACTTCTCCTTCTAACTTTTTGTTGCTTCCAGCCTTGTAGGAAGCCCTCTGGCTGACCCGACGCTGGCTTTCTCCCACAGGCCAGCTCTAAGGGGGACATTCATGCATCTCTGGCCCCCGCTGCAGAAGAGCAGGTGACCTCTTCACCGACTTTAGTCAGGCTCAGGGCGGAGCCTTGAGGGTAGAGGAGGGAGTGGGGCTCAGCCTAACATCAGCTCTCTACAAGAAAATTTCCTCATAAATCCTTCACCTGTGCATATCTTTAATCTGGCTGAGCAGTTAACCATCAGGAACTGGTTTTAAATATTTCCTTTTTAAACTCTGTACACTTACAGAGTGTCAACATCCTCTATCTGTAATATGGCATCCTGCATGTGTAATACGGGTCCCTCAGTTGAAGCTTTGGCTAATCTCCTAAAAAACATAATAAGCCACATCACTTGGCAAGTGGATACTCCCCTATGTAGTCAGATTAAAACAGTTTGATGAAAAGGTTTCACTGCCTCCAAATGTTTCCCTGTTATGGTTGGACTCTATCATTTGGGAATCATTTCTTTGGGTGTTTATTCCAAAGCAGCAAACGTTTAAAGAGTAGGTGCCCCATGTCACATGAATTTACATGAAAGCAGACTTAGCAAAATGTCTCCAAATTCCAAACCATTTTCAAATTAATTCATAATCTTAAGAAATTCCTCTAAAAAAACTCTGTGTAGCATATGATAAAAAAGTAATTTTCTGAAAAAATTCCGTTTTAAATATTGTATTGTTGAAGTTAGTTTTAAATGTCATAATGTTCATCTATGTAAAGATAAATTTTATTTTTCCAGTTCATTAGGTAATAAGTGGCACGAGCTATTTAATTTCCTTTAAATTATATAAGAATATAATATGTTGAAAATATATTTTAAAGTGACATGTTTTGTTGGAGGAGTAAACATTTTTTTAAAATGTAGATTGAAATTTAAAATTACAATGTGAAAATAGATGGAATTTTTTTCAAAGTCTGACGCTCATATTGTTAACATTTGAGCTATAAAAATTAGCCGGTAAAATTTTAGAATGGGTTTGTTTTCCCCATCTCACATATCTGATAGGACAGAAAGTCTTAGGCTGCGATTTCTAAGCACATCTCTGCAAATATCATGTTTCAGATATGCAAGGTCTTTGTTCCCATTAAGATAGAAGCCAAATTTGGTGTAAAAGTTGCTCTATGTTTTTCACATTGATCTTTTTTTAAAAAGCATTAGAGGCATCTTGGTGCAGTATATAACATTTCGATCACATGTATGTAACCTATGAATCTGATGAAAAGACTCTTATGATGAATTTGCTGAATTAATATAATCTAATGCAATGTTACAGCTCCCCGTTGATTTTAATTTCAATGCTCTTTTTTTTTACCTAATGGTCCACTATGACTAAAAGGTAAACAGTAGATGACAAAGAATGCGTTGTCAAACTGTGTAGCGGTCAAACGCACCGCAGTGGCCAGGGGTCAGACGCCCTGCGGTAGCCAGGGGTCAGCCGCACTGTTGGCTAGGGGTATCACCCTTCCCTGACAGCATGACTTGAGTGGCTGTGCCTTGGGCTCACTTATCTGGTCTAAAAGAATAAAAAAACAAAAACTTAACTCACTTTTGGAGGCTTTGAATTGTTTTTTTAATGGTAAAAAAAAAATCAATGAATCATTTTATTAATTTTTTTAATTACACAGAGACCATTGCTGTCTTCAGCACTATGAACCCTGGACAAGATTCATGAGCCCCAGGTCGGGGTCCTCTTCTATAAGAGGGGGTGATTGCCGGCAGTCTGGGTGGGGGAAGGGGCTGGGCACTGAGTCAGCAATGAGTAGCGCTAGGCCTCCTGGACAGGTGTGCACGTGCCCCAGGGGTGCTGGTCAGAGCCAGGGGAGTAAGAAGACTTAGAATGGTATAGCACATTTTTCTGAAGCATTGTTTTTACCTAAAGGAAAAAAATCTATTCTTCGTTAAGACAAATAAAAATATATTGTGGAATAGAGAGCAAAAGTTCTGTGAAATTTCAAGGTAAAAGGTAACACCCCAGGTCTCCCAGGGGAACCTGCTCAGTTCACAGTGCTCTAGCGAAACAGGAAGGCTCTGAGCAGAGGATGTTGGAGTAGGAACAAATCTGGGTCCCAACTGCATCCTCTTCACTTACCAAATTACCTGACCCAGCTGGACCTCAGATTCCTCATTTGCCAATAGGAATTCCCTGAATTTTCTCCAGCAAATGCCCCCCACTCCACTCCAATTCATTTTAAGGTGTAAAGGATGGGGTTTGTAAAGCCAGGGATGGGCTAGGAAGTTTTTCACTTGACTGTGAGATGATGACAGTGCCAGAGAGTGAGCTGAGCTTAGAAGTGAGGGAGAAAACATTGTCCAAGAGGGAAAAGGGAAGAGGAAAAGGCACCTAAATGGAGGGGACCAGAGGCGAGAACACCACTCTGAAGGCTGGAATCACGCTACAGGCATAGACTATAAATGTGAGGGGTAGGCACCACTGCCTAGAACCAGCCCATCCTGCAGCTGTTATTCCAGGCCTCTGGGAAGCAGTAGATAAGTGGGTGAGCTGTGTCTGAAGCAGATGATGCAAAATGGTGGCCCAGAGGCCAGATCCAGCCCACGGATGTGTTTTGTGTGGCTCACAGTTTTTTGCTTGTTTGTTTTGTTTTGTTAACTGAATTGCATGTCTGTATTTAAAAAGTTAAAGTACCTGGCATGGAAATCAGATTTTGTCTTAGTCTCTGCCATTCCCCTCTGTCTCTGAGGATACCGGTTGTCTCTACTATTTTCACCTCGCTTTTTGACCTTATTTACCTGTCTGGCCCTACAGGCATTTAATTTTGATGCTTAGTTTAAAAGGACAGGAAAAGAACAGACAGGACAAAGCATCTCAGGTTTGCTGTGAGGTTGCTTCAGATGGATACCGCAGGCCTGGGCTGAGCTAGGCTAGTGTGAGGTGTTCACTAAGTCTCGGACCCCTCCTCCCTGCTGAGTCCTGGTGTTGCTTCAGTGCGAGTTGGGGCTGGTGGAGTGCTCAGGCCCGTGGGGGGCAGAAAAGAGGTGCTGTCTGCACTCACACCGCCCGGCGCTCCCGGGAGAGGGCGGCAGCGTCGCTGGGCTTGGCTGCCAGAACGAACAGCGGGATTCACGGAGATTAAACTCCTCTCGGGGCTGGGTCAGGGGCTCTAGTGGGCCTGGATGGCTCCCAGCAGAGCATTTTTGTGCCAGATAAGCCGTTCACGCAAACCCGCGCTTAGTGCCGTGGTCACCTTCAGTTTTCCACCGTCAGAGGGCATGAAGGACAGATGCTCAGTGGAGACTCACTTTCAGTCTCACAATCAACTTTCTGGTCTGTCGTTGGATTTTGCACCTTGCTCGAACCAGCGAAATGCAGCAAGGATCACCGTGTGTTTGTTCTCCACCATGAAATCAGGACGGTCATTGGGTCCGTCAGAGGAATCCCCTTAAAGAAAGAAAGAATGTACCATCTCACCCCCCACCCCCCAAAGGCACCCCAGGGACAAAGGAGCCAGCCAGCCAGAATCTCAACAGGTGTGGGATGTGTTTCTCTTCAGGCTGAAATGTGGGGGTGAAGAGGAGCTCATCAAATTAAGAAGAAAAAATGACAGTCGCTAGTGGGTGAATATTTTATGCGTCTAGACTCTTCCCCCATTACTCAGAGAATAGACGGTAACAGAGCTCTAGCTGCCAGCAAGGCCTTTACGGCTCTCGGTTTACAGAGTCTGGAAAAGCAAAACTTTCTTCATGACGAGATTCTGCCTACTCGATTATTTCTATTCCTAGATAATTCCTACTAATTTTAAGGAGAAAATGCAAGATTTTTTTCCTGCATAGTATTTTCTTGGACTATCTGAAAACAAGGTTAGACTAGTGATTAAATTTTAGCATGGTTTTGATGTATCCTATAATGCTTCTGATATCGCATACTTGCATTGTCAGTGGTTCTCAAACTCGACTGCCCGTAGGCATCGCCCAGAGGCAGTGGCGTGCAGAAAAATGCAGATAACCAGCAATCTGGGGGAGAACAAAAAGCCCTGAATTGTGGCATTTGCTGAATTTCATGGTGTAATTACTTCCATTATGGCAAATTTCAGCCCACCAACGCTGAGTCGACTGGCTCGCAAATTGCTAAAATTCCTGGAATTTTAACACTGTTCTTGGAAATTTGTACTTACCAGCCCCGGCTTGCCAAAGTCTGGCGGGCTTGTGAAACTCCTGTTTCCTGAGACCACCTCCTAAGATTCTGATCCTGTAAGACTGAGGCGCCGCTGGAGAACTTGCCGTTTTTGGAACTCCCTGCATCTCCCAAAGGGAAGGTACGTAGAGTAGCGTTTCCCAAGTACATTTGGTGGAGCCTAGTTTAGTAAATGCTCCTAAATGTTTCAGAGAAAACAGACTCCCGTGGGTAACTGTTGCGAAGTGCCCGGGAAAACGAAGTTGAGCAGGTTTTCTTGTGGTGCTCTGTGTGCCCTTGTGCAAAGTGCAAAGTCAACGAGACGGTATCGAGGGTGCGATTTCAGAAGTTGATTTGCTCCTAGAAGCTCCTTTCCAGGCACACTGTTTTTGGGAATATTGGCATATACCCTTGCCTTTTATGGAACTGGAGTTAGACCTCTGGGTCGTGGGATTTTGTAAACAATTAGTTTTTATAATACTAGCTGTGAGGTTGTATTGCAGACTTTTCAGAAGAAAGTTTAAACTCCAGAGTAGCACAGGGGAAGTCCTTCCTCTAACTATAGCCTTTGCCACCTCCTCCAACGCCAAACTGAGGCTAGGGAACCGTGACAGAGCGCCTTGGGGTTCCTGAAGCTTGTGGCCTAGAGGCATTTGAAGCATTCCTTCCCTGGATTTTAAAGCTAGAAGGGGCCTCAGAGATGACAGCCAGAGGATTTCAGAGTTGGAGGAGATGGCGAGGTCATCTGGTCAAGCCTCCTTTTTAACACGTGAGTAAGGAAAAGCCCAGGGAGATCAGGTACCTTTCCCAGTGTCTGATGCTATCCATCGCTCTGTTCACGACATTAAAACTTCTTCTCTTTCCTGGAAAAAGTTCAAGCTTCCAGCTGCCCCTGATGCCTGTTGGAGCTAACAGTTAGGGGGCCAGGAGCCCAAATGTCCTCCTCTGAGCTGTTTGGGAATTGTCCTCTTAAATTAAACTGGGTATCTGCATCCTTTGAAATTCTGCTTAGTCAGGGGTGTTTGATTCTGATAACCCACCAGGGAGGAAATTATGCTCTGAGGTCCTGCCGCCGCCAGAAGTCAAGCTGTCAGTCAGACCAGCACACGAGCTCTTTTTCCATTTTATCAGCAAAGCAGCTGGGAACAAAGGCGTGGAGGGGAGTGCTGAGTGAGGAAATACTACCCCGCAGAAAGCTGGCGTGTGCCCAGCTCTGGTCCTGTAAGGGCAATGATATTTTCTGATGTTACTTAATTAGAGTGAAACATAAATATCAAACAAAACACCCACGACGTGTGACAGCGGAAGGTTATAGATCCGAGCTACCAAAGACAAAATGTTCCTTTGTACTCTTTAAAACAACACTGGCTACTTTTCATTTTACATCCATGGTGCCATTGAAATAGCATCTGAAAGCGTCTGGTTGAGTTCACGAAATAGAGTAATTAGTGTCTTATCTCCCTCTGAATACTTCCGTCCACCATTCTCTCATCTCAGATAAAAGCCACAGGTGACACAGTAAGTACGAAGATGGTATCGAGGTGACAGTTAAAATCAACAAGGCTCACTTTCTCCTCTTATTAATGAGACACATTTATTGAGCTCCAAGTATGTGCTGGGTACCGTGCTGGGCTAGGAGGACACAATGTTGAGCCGCAAAAAGCCTGGTGTCCGCTCTCATGAAACTGGGAGTCTGGGAGACAGACAATTAAAAAAAAAATTCACAAAAGTATGCCAGTTGTGATGAATGCTTCAGTGCTGTGAGAGGTATGACATGGACGTGTGACAGACCAGTGCTCCTCAGACTCCGTGTGCTGAAGGACCGGTTTTCCCTCCGTCTGTCATGGACTGATACTAGTATAGTAGTGTACCGTCGATGCCGCCTGTGACTAACCACGTGCGTTTGACGACACTTGGACTGGTCCTTACCCTGCTCAGCAAGATTAGCCTACTGATGATGTGCCTGGATGTCATGGCTATCTGAAATTCCATGGAGGTTTCTCAACTTCTGCACTTACCTCATTGTGGACGGCTTGTCGACTGGCACTGGCTCATGGATCACACTTTGAGTAGCCCTGACCTAGACTGTCAAATCAAGGAAGACCTCCTGGAGGAAATGATTTTTGCTTAGTGATCTGAAGGATGAATAGGCAAAACGGGAAGGAGAATTCCAGGCAGAGGGAGTGCAGGGGGAGGGCTGGAGCATGAGGAGCGGAGACGCGTCAAGATGGATTAGCCAGGAAATGCCATTCTGTCTTCCTGGCACGGGGCAGCTCTTGGAAGGTTTTAAACAGTGTGCACGACACTTACAGGGGACAGAAGTGAAAGTAGGGAGACCCATTAAGGGGCTATTGCAGTCGTCCAGGTAACTTGAGCCAGGGTGGGGGCAGCGGACGTGTGAGAAGTGGGGTCTTGAGGAAGTAAGGTAAGATTGGGTGATGGAGTGCACGTGGGGTCAAGCAGCGGGGAATCTCAACGTTAATGCTTCTGGTAGCTTAGTAATCATCCAGTTTCCACTCTACTGCAGACAAAAATATCGCTTCTTTCTGTTCGGGACCAAAGGCGTCTCTCTCTCCCTCTGGCAGCTTCCTGGCGGGGCATGGAGTCCATCCGCAGCCCCCCAGAGGCCTCAGTACCTTCGGGTGGGCTTCACAGCTGCGTTCTTTCTCCTTTGGACTCTCCCCCGATGAGCTCACCGAGTTCTTCCTTCGTGTGTAAGTTCTCCACTATGGTGTTTCCTCGTTTTTTTCTTGGACGTGTTAGTTCTAGAAAATATTGAAAGTACTGGATGAGAAACGAGCCCTATCTGAGAATCTCTTTGGGAAACTGCTAGACAGAGTCAGACATTTTTCTCCAATGCAGGACTGCTCACAGCGTTTAATACGCTCATGTGCACCTTCAGTTTCCAAGAGCAGCAGAAAATATGGTGTGTCCAACACTTATTGAGTTATGGGGTCCTTTTTGCCAGGAGTATCTCCTAGGCTAGTTCTTTGGCACAAACACTGGGAAAGGATGCTTTACGGGGACCAGAAGCCCTAGCCTCAGTACAGGAAGTTCCGTTCTGCTTCAAACATTTTGAGGCAAGAAGCGGTTTTTCGTTTTGTTGGTGTCATGCGGCAGTCCAGTTCCATTGCACGAGGTGCTTTGACAGAAATACAAAGGCAGGCTTGGGAATCAGGAATACAGCCCGGACCTGACTGAGCCTGCAGCTGCAGCTCTGTGGTGAGGATCGCTCTGCCGGTGCTGAGTGTCGCACCTGGGGCAGCAAAGAAAAACCTTTTTCTTTACCTGGTAAGCGAGTTTCATGCCCCCTGTAACCCTGCACCTGTGAGCAGGTGACACAGATCAAGGCCTCTCAAAGTTTCAGAGGCACCGCAGTCACCTGGGGATGGGAATGAGAATGCAGGTTGAGAGGCAGTCAGCCTGTGTGGGCCCAAGAATCTGCATTTCTAGCAAGCTCCCTGGTGAGGCCAGAGCTGCTGTGAACAGAACACACGTTGAGTAGCAATGATAGTAGTTCGCTGGTTCTCAGATCTCAGTGCGCCCGAGAACTCCCTGACCTGTTTCCGACAAACGCCCGTCTCTGAGCTGCCCTCCTGGAGATCCTAAGTAAGCAGATCGGGGTTTATCTTTACCCTTTACCCTCATGTACTCCAGTGTGCATTTCTTAAGAATAAGACTATCCTCTTCATGATCGCAGTACAATGATCAAAATCAGCAAATTAACCTTGCTATAATAGTGTTATTTAACCTACAGATACTATTCTTATCTTTCCAATTGTCCCAGTCATTTCCTTTATAGCACACATTACCACTGCCCTCCCCCCCACCGAAAAAAGTTCTGGCCCAGGTCCAAGGGGTGATGGTTTACTCTCATCAAAGTAGCACAGGCCCAAGGCAACAGGACATCAGAGGACGTGGTGGGACTTGTGCTCCCTGGGGTGCGTGCCAGGCCTGAAGGCATCTTATTAACATGTCTTCAAACCACACCTGGAGTCCCTCACACCCATCTCCCCCAGCGCAGCTTCTCTCGGCCTCATCCATACCAGCTCCCAGAACCTTGAAGTTTTAGACCTCCCAAGTGTCTCCCCATCCACGTACCCTCACTTCCCCCACAGAACTGCTCTGCTTTGCCACGAAACAAACCCCAGTTATTACGCCCGGGAGGTAATCCGTCATCCATTCAGACAAGTGGAGAAATGCTGGCTATAAACGCCAGGTGAGCCAGTGAGCTCTTAAGCTTGTCAAACATAAGACAAAATATTGCCTTTTTAACTACCTGGTGTGATGTTGGTTTGTGTCAAGGATCACGCCCAGAAAACTAGGGGCGGTTTCTGTAGCTGGTGAGGATCAGGTACCGTCCTGGAATTCAACTTTCCCTGGGAAAACGACAGCCAATGTCAACCCAATATAGTTTGGACTAGATGTGACTGAAAGAAACTGCCTTCCTTCAGAAAGGCGTTCTCTGCTCTGGTGTTTTGAGGAAGATAGTGGCTCAGAAGTCAGACGTCTGGCTTTTATGCTAAACTGGAACCTGGGTCATCAAAGTCACAGTCGGTGTAAATGAGGGCCTGTGTCAATCCTAATGCACAGGCAGTGCACGGGGTCTGCCTGTCAGCGCTGCTGGTCTGCAGGCCCACAAGCTCTTACCTGAAACTCTCATGGCCAGATGTGTTTCAGAATTCAGACGTTTCTGGATTTTAGCAAAGCAACACAGACCGAACACCATGTATTATGCAACGCCCAGCAGAATCTGGGGCTGTACCTCAGAATCAAATACGTTAATATTTCTGCAGCAAAACTGAATACTCACAAGCAAGTGGGATAAATAAAGACTAAACAGCTTTTCTCATGAATTCCAGGGAGGGCTTACAGCCAGGTGATTAGGGTCAGCTCAGGTTTTACTTCCAAGGACGTTGTAAAAATACTCCCCAATTTTTAAAGTTTTCTGTATTTTGGAACTGAAGATAACGCAATTGGGACCTGTTCAAGTGTCTGTTACTGTAGATTTTAGTCTGTAGCGCTCCATGACACAATTTTTTTACAAAAGAGTTGCAATTATGAGAATTAAGAAACCTAAATGGAAGTTGGAAGACATGAGGAAACAAGTACTCCTGGTTTGTTCTGTCCGTTAGAATAGATAACACCCAGTGGGATGCTTCGTCGGGTCTCATGTCTGTGCTTTCCGCTGATTATGTCATGTATTATATGTAATGAACCCAGGAGGGTGATACTGGTAGTACTCTTTTCTTTTAATTTAACTTAATTTAAATTTATTGTGGTAACAGTGGTTTATAACATTATATAAGTTTCAAGTGTACATCATTATATTTCAAATTCTGTGTAGATTACATCATGTTCACCACCCAAAGACTAATTACCATCCATCGCCACACACAAGTGCCCAATCACCCCTTTCGCCCCCCTTCCTCCCCACTTTCCCTCTGGGTTTGTTTGTTGTTGTTTTTATCTTCTACTTATGAGTGAGATCATACAGTATTTGACTTTCTCCCTCTGACTTATTTCACTTAGCATAATACCCTCAAGATCCATCCATGTTGTCACAAATGGCCGGATTTCATCATCTCTTATGGCTGAGTAGTAGTATTCTATTGTGTATATATACCACATCTTCTTTATCCATTTGTCCCTTGATGGGCACCTAGGTTGCTTCCAAGTCTTGGCTATCTTGAATAATGCTGCAGTGAACAAAGGGGTGCATGTATCTTTATGCATGTGTAGGGGAGGAAGACATTTCCTCTCCCCAAAAGTGGGTTCGTCTGGCCGGAGAACGAATTAAATTCACATGAGACAGAATAGCAGGAGAAAATTAAACAAAGCTTTATGAGGAACCATGGCCCGGGGCCTTTCTTCCCGCAGGAAGAAAGGGCACCGAAGAAGTGGGGTGCACACAGTTGTTATATACCCCCAAACGGGGTGTTTCACATGTGATTGAAATGTCCCTTTTACAATAGTCACGAGGCCGCTCTGTCAGCACAGAACTCGATGGAAACGGCAGATACAGGTCTGCTGTCCCAGTGAACGACTCGGGGTGGCAGGTGTGTTGCCTCGGGCTGGGGGTGGGGGGGTCACAGATGAGGGCCGCAATCGGTTCCCAGCCTAAAGAAAAATGCTTAATCTTTAAGGAGATGCCAACGTTGGGAGGGGGAGGGAAGTCAGTTACAGGAGGTTACCAGACAAGCACAATAAAATGCAGATTTAAGTCCTTGCCTTTGGCATTGATTAAGAGTTTCTAGAGAGAAGGTCATCTCCTTTCTTCTTCCTGGTACAGAGAGGGAGGCACCTTTTACAGATAGAGATTTACCTTACAAATGTAAACGTGTCCTAACAAAGGGCAAGTTCCGTTCCTCAGAGCCTCCTTCCCTGTCCCAGTTTATCAAAAGCAATCAGCCTCAAATAATCCTGATGCCAAAGAGACATATCTTGGGGTGGCCAATTCCAGGTCCCCACACATGCATGTTTTTATCTTCTTTGGATAAATACCCAGCAGTGAAATAGCTGGATCATATGGTAGATCTATTCTTAATTTTTTGAGGAATCTCCATACTGTTTTCCATAGTGGCTGCACCAGCTTGCATTCCCACCAGCAGTGTACGAGGGTTCTCCACATCCTCTCCAACACTTCTTATTTCCCGTCTTGTTAATTATAGCCATTCTGACGGGTGTGAGGTGGTATCTCATTGTGGTTTTGATTTCCATTTCCCTGATAATTAGTGATATTGAACTTCTTTTCTTGTGCCTGTTGGCCATCTGTATATCTTCTTTGGAGAAATGTCTGTTTAGATCTTTTGCCCATTTTTTAATTGGGTTGTTAGTTTTTTTGTTTTTGACATGTATGAGATCTTTATATATTTTAGATATTAACCCCTTATCAGATGTTTGGTTTGCAAATATCTTCTCCCAATTCTTAGGATGTCTTTTCATTTTGTTGATAGTTTCCTTTGCTGTGCAGAAGATTTTTAGTTTGATGTAGTCCCATTTGTTTATTGAAAATATGCTGCTAAGACCCATGTGGAAGAGCATACTGCCTATATTTTCTCCTGGAAGTTTCATGGTTTCAGGTCTTACATTCAAGTCTTTAATCCCTTTTGAGTTAATTTTTGAGTTTTTTGAGAAAGTAGATAATGGTCTGCTTTCATTCTTTTGCAGGTGGCTATCCAGTTTTCCCAACACCATTTACTGAAGAGACTTTCCTTTCTCTATTTGTGTTCTTTGCTTCCTTGTCAAAAATTAGCTGTCGGTAGATGTGTGGTTTTATTTCTGGGCTTTCAATTCTGTTCCATTGATTTGTGTGTCCGTTTTTGTACCAGTACCATGCTGTTTTGGTTGTCATATCTTTGTAGTACATTTTGAAATCAGCAAATATGATAACTGCTGCTTTGTTCTTTTTTCTCAGAATTCCTTTGGCTATTCAGGGCCTTTTGCTGTTCCATATAAATTTTAGGATTCTTTGTTCCATTTCTGTGAAAAGTGTCGTTGGAACTTTGATAGGGATTGCATTGAATCTATAGATTGCCTTAGAAGTATGGACGTATTAACTATGTTGATTTTTCCAATCCAAGAGCATGGAGTATCTTTCTATTTCTTTGTGTATTCTTCAATTTCTTTCAAGAGTGTTTGAAAGTTTTCAGTGTATGGGTCTTTCACCTCTTTGGTTAAGTTTATTCCTAGGTATTTTATCTTTTTGTTGCAATTGTAAATGGGATTGTATTCTTAATTTCTCTTTCAGCTACTTCATTATTAGTGTATAGAAAAACAACGGATTTTTGTATACTGATTTTGTATCCTGCAACTTTACTGTATTCATTTATTGTTTCTAAAAGTTTTTAGTGGATTCTTTAGGGTTTTCTATATATAAAATCATGTCATCTGCAAATAGTGAGAGTTTCACTTCTTCCTTTCCAGTTTGGATCCCTTTTGTTTCTTTTTCTTACCTGATTGCTCTGGCTAGGACTTCTAAAACTATGTTAAATAAGAGTAATGAAAGTGGGCATCCTTGTCTGGTTCCTGTTCTCAGAGGGATAGCTTTCAGTTTTTCTCCATTGAGAATGATATTAGCTGGGGCTTGTCATATATGGCCTTTATTATGTTGAGGTATTTTCCTTCTATACCCATTTTATTCAGAGTTTTTATCATAGATGGATGCTGTATCTTGTCAAATGCTTTCTCTGCATATCTGTTCATGTGATTTTTATTCTACGTTTTGTTAATGTGTATCACATTGATTGATTTGTGGATGTTGAACCATCCCTGCATCCCTGGAATAAATCCAATTTGATCATGGTGTATGATCTTTTTAATGTATTGTAGTATTTGATTTGCTAGTATTTTGTTGAGGACTTTTGCATTGATGTTCATCAGAGATATTGGCCTGTAGTTTTCTTTTTTTGTGTTGCCCTTGTCTGGTTTTGGTAACAGGGTAATGTTGTCTTCGTAGAAGGAGTTGGGAAGCTTCCCCTCCTCTTCAATTTTTTGGAAGAGTTTGAGAAGCATAGGTATTAAGTCTTTGAATATTTGGTAGAATTCACCAGGGAAGCTGTCTGGTCCTGGACTTCTATTTTTTGGGAGGTTTTTGATTACTTTTTGATCTTGATTGGTCTACTCAAATTCTCTACTTCTTCTTGATGCAGTTTTGGAAGGTTGTATGATTCTAAGAATTTATCCATCTCTTCTAGATTATCCAATTTGTTTGGCATATAGCTTTTTGTAGTATTCTCTTATAATCGTTTGTATTTCTGTGGTGTTTGTTGTAACTTCTCCTCTTTCATTTCTGATTTTATTTGTTTGAGCCTTCTCTCTTTTTTTCTTGGTGGGTCTAACTAAAGGTTTGTCAATTTGGTTTATTTTTTCAAAGAACCAGCTCTTAGTTTGGTTGATTTTTTTCCATTGATTTTTAATTCTCTATTTCATTTATTTCTGCTCTGATTTTTATTATTTCCTTCCTTCTACTGATTTTGGGCTTTGTTCTTCTTTTTCCAGTTCCTTTAAGTGCACTGTTAGATTGCTTATTTGAGATTTTTCTTGCTTTTTGAGGTAGGCATGTATTGTGATAAACTTCTCTCTTGGAACTGCTTTTGCTGTATCCCATAAATTTTGGTATGTTGTATTTTCATTTTTATTTTCTCCAAGTATGTTTTGAATTCTCCTTTGATTTCTTCCTTGACCCAATCATTGTTCAGTAGTATTTTGTTTAATCTCCACATATTTGTGATTTTTCCAATTTTCTTCCTGTAGTTGGTTTCTAGTTTCACACTGTTGTGGTCAGAAAAGATGCTTGGTATTGTTTCAATCTTCTTAAGTTTGTTGAGACTTGTTTTGTGTCCTAATATGTGATCTATCCTGGAGAATGTTCCATGTGCATTTGAAAAGAATGTGTATCCTGTGGTTTTTGGATGGAATGTTCTATATATATCTACTAAGTCCCATCTAGTCTAATGTGTCATTTAAGGCCAATGTTTCCTGATTGATCTTCTGTTTGGATGATCTACCCATTGGTGTAAGCAGAGTGTTAAAGTCCCCTACTGTTATTGTATTACTGTCTATTTCTACTTTTATGTCTGTTAATAATTGCTTTATATATTTAGGTGCTCCTATGTTGGGTGCATAGATATTTACAAGTGTTATATCCTCTTTTTGGATTGTTCCTTTTGTCATTGTGTGGTGCCCTTCGTTGTCTCTTGTTACAGCTTTTATTTTAAAGTCTATTTTGTCTGATGTAAGTATTGCTACCCCTGCTTTCTTTTCTTTGCCATTTGCATGGAGTATTTTTTTCCATCCCTTCACTTTCAGTTTGTGAGTGTCTTTAGGTCTGAAGTGTGTCTCTTGTATGCAGCATATATATGGGTATTTTTTTTATCCAATCGGCCAGCCTATGCTTTTTTTTTCTTTTTTTTGAGGAAGATTAGCCCTCAGCTAACATCCACTGCCAATCCTCCTCTTTTTGCTAAGGAAGGTTGGCCCTGAGCTAACATCTGTGCCCATCTTCCTCTATTTTCTTTGTGGGATGCCTGCTACAGCATGGCTTGATAAGTGGTGGGTAGGTCTGCACCTGGGATCTGAACTAGTGAATCCCGATCTGCTGAAAAGGAGCTTGCAAAGTTAACTGCTCCACCACTGGGCTGGCCCTTGCCTATGCTTTTTCATTGGAGGATTTAGTCCATTCATATTTAAAGTAGCTATTGATAAGTGTGTACTTTTCACCATTTTGTTACTTTTTTTCTGGGTGTTTTAGTGGTTCTTCTCTGTTCCTTTCTTCCTCTCTTGCTCTCTTCCCTTGTGGTTTGATGGCTTTCTTTAGTATTATGTTTGGGTTCCTCTCTCTTAATTTTTTGTGTATTTATTATAGGTTTCTGGCTTGTGATTACCATGAGGTTCATATATAATAACCTACATATATAATAATCTATAGTAGATTGATAGTCTCTTTAGTTTGACCTCTTGCTAAAAGCTCTACTCTTTTACTCCCCTCCTCTCACATTTTATGTTTTTGATATCATATTTAATATATTTTTGTGTGTGTATCCATTAACCTCTTATCATGTAAATAGATAATTTTGGTACTTTTGTCATTTGACCTTCCTATTAGCTTCATGGGTGGTTGATCTTCTACCTTTACTGTATATCTGCCTTTACCAGTTCTTTTTTTTTGATAATTTTCTTATTCCCATTTGTGGTCTTCTCTTTTCCACTTAAATAAATCCTTCTAGCATTTCTTGTAAGGTTGATTTCTTGATGATAAACTTTAGTTTTTGCTTGTCTCAGAAACTCCTTCTCTCTCCTTCCATTCTCACTGATAACCTTTCCAGGTAGAGTATTCCTGGCTGTAGGTTTTTTCCTTTCAGCCCTTAAATATATTCTGCCACTCCCTTCTAGCCTGTCAGGTTTCTGCTGAGAAGTCAGCTGATAGCCTTATGGGATTTCCCTTGTATGTAACTTGTTGCCTTTCTCTTGTGGCTTTTAGGATTCTCTCTTTATCTTTAATTCTTGACATTTTAATTATAATGTGTCTTGGTATGGGCCTCTTTGGGTCAATCTTGTTTGGTGTTCTCTGTACTTCCTGTACCTGGCTGTCTGTTTTTTTCCTTAGGTTAGGAAAGTTTTCAGCTATTATTTCTTCAAATAGAGTCTCTGTCCCTTTGTCTCTCTCTTCTCCTTCTGGGACACCTATAACATGGATATTAGTGTGCTTGATGTTGTCCCAGAGGTCACTTAGGCTGTTCTCATTCTTTTTAATGTTTTTCTCTTTTATGTATTCAGCTTGCTTGATTTCCTCTAGTCTTTTGTTCAGCTTGTGGATCCATTCTTCTGTATCATCTAATCTACTATTGAGTCCCTCTGGTGAATTTTTCATTTCTAGCATTGTATTCTTCATTTGTGATTGGTTCTTTGTGTGTGTGTGTGTGAGGAAGATTGGTCCTGAGCTAACATCTGTGCAAATCTTCCTCTATTTTACATGGGACACTGCCACAGCGTGGCTTGACAAGCAGTGCTAGGTCCACACCTGTGATTCAATCCCATGTACCCAGGGCCGCTGATAGAGAATGCACGAACTTAACCACTACGCCACCAGGCCAGCCCCAACTGATTGGTTCTTTTTCATATTTTCCAATTCTTTGTTAAAGTTCTCACTGAGTTCATCCATTCTTCTCCCAAGATCAGTGAGCATCCTTATGACTCTTAGTTTGTGCTCTTTATCAGGTAGATTGTTTATCTCTGTTTTGTTTGTTCTTTTTCTGAGGATTTTTGTTCTGTTCCCATACTTGGAACATATTCCTTTGTCTCCTCATTTTGCTTCTTTCTCTGTGTTTATATCTATCTATTAGGTAGATCAGCTACATCCTCTGATCTTGGAGAGATGGCCTTATGTAACACATGCCTTATGAGGCCCAGCAATGTACTTCCTTCTTGTCACCAGTTCCAAATGTTCCAGGAGTGTCCCCTGCATGAGCTCCATGTGTCCTTCTATTGTGACAGTGTTGCTCTCACTGCAGGTGCAGGGAAGGCTAAACTGTCCCCCTGGCTGGCTGGTTGTAATGCTCAGCTGCATGTGGCTGCTAGGGACCCTTCAGTCACTTTATTGGGTGTGGAGGGCCCCAGCACAGTTAGCTGCAAGGTCTAATAGCACATTCCTGCTGCAGTTTTCTGTTAAGTGAGTAGGCCCCCAATGTGGCTGGTTGCTAAGCTCAGGGGTTCACAATTGCTGCAGACCTCTGGCCTGCAAGGCTGTTGTCACCTCTCTCAGGAGTACAGCTGGGTGGGGCTGGCCCCAGGCCTGGCAGCACACAGTTGTTTCAGGCATTAGAAGGTGGGGCAGATTCTCTCTATGGCTCTTTGAGAAGCACAAGTGGCTGCAGCTGACAAGCCTCACTGCCTGCAGGCCCACACACCCCATCCACACAGTCCTACCCCACTGCAGCAGACCCACTTGCCCTGCTGCAGAGGCCCCTCACACTCCTCCAACACAGGCCTGCCCCTCATGCATGCCCTTCCCTGCAAAGGTGTCCCACTGGCCCCACTGCAGAGGTCCCACACACTGTGCCTATGTAGTCCAACACGTTGCTGGAGATCTTGCTGTTGGGTGGGGCCAGTCCCTAGGGCAGGCTGCCTGTCCTGGCTGAGCTCGATTAAATAGGTGCTCTAGTGCGCAGGGCAAACCCTGTGCTAACAGGTCAGGGAAAGAGCTCCAAGGGTGTCTGGCGGTGTCTGTGTGAGCACGCCTGTACTAGGTCACAATAATGGCTGCTGCCAGTGTCTCAGTCCCTGGGGAAGTGGTCTTATCCACCTCCTTCCTCCCTGAGATGCACCCAGAGCCTATCAAGTGAGTCTCTTTTCACCAAGGGACTGTGCACCTTTCTTTCTGCTGATTTTAGGCTGCTTTCTGAAATAGGTGAATTTGTGCCTGGGCCCTTTAGGGCCGGCTTTTCTTTCTCTTATGTTTGACAGCTTTTCTGGGGGTATTTTCCATTGTTGTTAATAGCCAGCAGAGCCAGATACTGTGTTGTTCATCTCGGTTGTGCTGAGTCCAAATGCTGCTTATTGTGGTAATGCTCCCCTGCTCAGATTCCCTGCTTCTCTGGGGAAGGCTGCATACCTTAGGATTGCTCCTGGCTGGCCATGAAGCATCATGGATCAAAGGTGGCTTTTCCTCTCCAGAATGGAGTTTCTGCTTCTTCCACTTCAGTCAGCATGTCCCTTGTTGTGGGGGTTCTTTTTATTCAGTTTTCAGTTCTCTCTCAGGGGTAATTGTTCCAAGGGTAGTTGTAAATTTGTTGTGTCCGTGGGAAGGGGTGAGTTCAGAGTCTGCCTATGCCGCCATCTTGACATCATCTTTCTTGGTACCCTTTTTACAAATGAGGAAACTGAGACCCAGACAGGTTAAGTAACTTGTTCAATGTCACCTGGCTAGTAAATACCAGGTCTGGGAGTGGAACATTTTTGACTACCTGATGTGATGTTGGTTTTTGTCAAGGATCATGCCCAGAAAACTAGGGATTATTCAAGTCTGTCTGACTCCATGAGCCTCAGGTCCTAAGCGGTGAGGTCACGGTGCCCACGCCAAGTTGGTGGGAAATGTTTTGTGTTGATTGTGCTTGTTAATCTAGGGAATCAGCTAATGGCCAGAAATGTAAGCAGCTATCCTGAAATAGAACCAGATTACTTCTGTATTTCTACTTCAATTTTCAACATTTAGGCCAATTCATTGACCCAAAATCTGCTATCTCCATTACATATTATTACCACACTAAAATCATGCGTGTTGCACTTGAGAAAGTGAATCATTGTGTTATTTATACTTTTCTTCCCAAGAGTAGCTGTGGATTAAAAAATTTTTTAAAACTTTTTAAGGAAGATTAGCCCTGAGCTGACATCCACTGCCAATCCTCCTCTTTTTGCTGAGGAAGACTGACCCTGAGCTAACACCTGTGCCCATCTTCCTCTGTTTTATGTGGGATGCTTCCACACAATGGCTTGATAAGCGGGGCATAGTTCTGCGCCCAGGATCCAAACTGGCAGACGCCGGGCCCCTGAAGTGGAGTGTGTGAACCCAACTGCTATGCCACTGGGCTGGCCCCCTAAAAAAATCTTTGCTACACTTAGAATTCTGAAGCAAGTGAACAGTTGTTGCCTAAGAATAAAATAACCAATGGGTTATAACCAATTATTGAGTTTCTATTTTGAGCTCTCAGCTTGTGCTTGAGTTACAAACATAAGTGAAGTTATTGCCCTAAAGGCGTTTATAATTGGAGGGAGGACAGACAAGTAGCTGGTGATTATATAACAATGTGCAAAGAGCCAGCCCAGGAATGTGAAGCAAGGAGCTGAGAAGGAGGAGCCACGGAGAAGCAACTGTCGCCACGCAGGCATGACACGCACCTGCACATAGGCGTTCCCTCAGGGGGCTGCTGATAGTCTTAATTGTTCCACTAAAAAGTAGCAACAACACACCTTCTCAGTGTGTGAGTGTGTGCACGCTAAGACCCAGGCTTGATTGTGAAGTGAGGAAATTCATCAGCATACCGTTTCTTGGTGATGTTTGCATTTCCAAAATGCCGGCCTGATCAATTTCCCAGTCCTGACCTCACCTGTGTGACCTGCCTTCTCCTCTCCCTCACTCCTCCCCTGCCGCACTCTCCAGACGTGCTTCCACCCTGGGGCTTTTGCACTTGCTGCTCCTTTGCTGGAACAGTCTTCTCGCAGGTACCCACACGGCTGCCTCCCTCACCTCCTCGGGTTCTAACCCGACTGTCACCTCTCAGAGCAGCTTACCTGATCCGCCATCACCAGGAGTTCCCATGCTCCTTCCTGGCCTCATTTTTCTCTGCTGCACGCGTCACGATGGGACCAACTCTGCACTTCAATGTGTGTTTGTTTATGAGTTGTGTGTGTATAACCGTAACAAACAGCTCCCCGAGGACAGCAGTTTGGGTCTCTATTTCACTGCCACAGTCCGGGTTTGGGGACAGCATCTGACTAGCAAGTGCTCACTTGACATCTGCTGAATGAATGGATACATTTCTACGGTCAGCCTGGCCATTGCAGTTTAACTACTGGTGTTAGCCAAGAGTTTATTAAAGTTATTATCCTCTGTTAATAAGAAAGAAGGCCCAAAGAAGGCAAATATTAAATAATCCTTTGCCTTTTTCCTTCAGGAAAGCTCCTCAGTCGACACTGTCATGAAGGGGCTGCGCTCAACAATGCACAAGGTTTATTACACTCAAAAACAATGAACTTCGACAGCAAAACAAGATTCAGGACTCTGTAAATTGGAAACTAAATTATGGAAGCCATGTACTTCCCGAGATATTTCCAGGACCCAGCTCACGGCCGATGGAAACGTTTTACTGAGAGAATGGCTTTGGTGAACGTAGCTCAAGCCAGGATGTGACCTCAGCCTTGCCGAGCGGGAACCTCAGTCTTGTCAATGCCCTAGAGTTCACCGGTCTGGGGGAGGCTAACTCGCACTCCCAAATTCAAAAAAGACTGACGAACACGCCAGAACGGGACAGGGAAATTTCAGAAGGAGAAATGGACCTGTTGGAAGGGACTAGAGCTCATTCTACTTGGCTGGAGAAGCCTCTTCTCTCCCTGTGGGCAGAGGGACACGGGAACTCAAATGGCATTCGGAAACCTTGTTGGGGAGGACGGAATCTGATGATGTGATGGCTCGTGCACTTCAGGTTTCCTAAACGAGATGATCCAGTCCTGCTCTGGGATTATCCGCCACAGCACCAGGCCCAGGGAATCCTTTCTGTGCTGCATGGCCCGTGCACGCCTCTCTCCCTCCACCTGTCCTTGGATCACCAGCTGCCTAAAGAAGCATTGCTTTTCTTTTGATGCATCCATTCCTTCCAACAACACAGAGCCAGGTCTGGCTCTGGCCTGTGAGCTGCTTCATCTTGTTAAAGTAACTGCCCGTCTCTAACACCTTCACTGATTCGGGTGTTCAACTCTGAGCAGCAACCTTATTTTTAATTTCTTGGAAGCCTCCTCCTCTACGGCTTCCGAGTACCATCCATGGTTCCTAATTAATCAAACTAACATCATTGTCACCTCTGCCTCCCCCTAGACCATCTCAATACCAGACAATTGTTCTGAGAAACAAAAGTCTTCTTCCATTAAGGTAAAGTTGTGCATGGGGTGGAAGCTGGCTTCTAGGATGTATGCATACTCAGGCAAATTGTTTGGTTATTTAAAACTGCATCCTTTCTGTGTAATGATTGATGCCAGGGCACCGACTGTCTTAGAACTTCATTGAAGAGACATCTAGTGGGGGTGAGGCAGAAAAGTGTCACTCTGAATTCTGCATCCCGAGGGCTGGAAGATTCAGTGTCAAGAGGGACCTCTAGTGTTCTGCGAAAATTCGACTCAACAAGATGCCGTGTCCTATTTTCCATTTGTCAAACAATAGTGTACTTTTATTCACAGTTTGCCATTTTAGCTATAAAATAAAGAGGTGTAGACTATTCAGGATTTCTGTCTAGGTATTCTTCAGTTGATGAATTTAAATAACCCCTTTGTACAGGAAATATTTCTTTGGATCGCCAGGATACGCTCTCTCCATCCGCCCCTAAGGACTCCAGGCCTCACTCACTGAGCACTTAGCACTCTGCCCGGGTCCAGCACTGGCCGCGCACTGCTTCTTTAAAGCAGTATTAACAGCACTATTATTTTCTGGCCTGTTTGTCAGATGAAGAATCTGAGACTGAAGGAGGTTAGGTAACCATGTTTAGGTAACATTAGGTGGCAAGGCCTGGCCTTGATCTCACATCTCTGTGATTCCAAAGCCTGTATTCTTTCTTTTTTTTGAATCTAAAAGTTTTTCTTAAATAGCTTTATTGAGATATAATCCACATACCATGTAATTCACCCATTTAAAGTGTGCAATTCAATGAACTTTATTACATTTAGAGTTGTGTAACCATTGCCATAATCACTTTTAGAATATTTTCATCACCCCAAAAAGAAACCCCGTGCCCCTTGGCTGTCACTCCCTAAGGCAATCAGTTTTTTAAAAACCCCTTTATTGAGGTATGATTGATATGTAAAAAGCTGTACACATTTAATGTATACAACTTGATGAATTTGGGCATAAGTGTACACATGTCCAACCATCACCACCACCCAGGCTATTAACACATCCATCACCTCCCAAACTTTCCTCCTGCCCCATTATTATTATTATGAACATTATCATTATTAGTGTGGTGATAAACTTAACATAAGATTTCCCCTCTTAGCCGATTTTGAGTCTCCATACCGCGTTGGTGGCTCTAGGCGCTATGCCATGCAGCAGATCTCCAGGACTTATTCACTGAGCAAATCGAAACCTTTGTACACTTTGGCCGTCAGCGCTCCCATCCCCCTCCCCCAGCCCAGGCAACCACCAGTGTGTGCTCTGCTTCTATGAGTCAGACCGTTTTATAGCCCACGTGTAGGTAAGATCACAACAGTATTTGTCCTTCTCTGTCTGGTCAAAGCTTATACTCTTAACCATTGCACTCTTCAGGATAAATCTGAAGTGGCTAAAGGTCACCTTTCTCTTACTCCCTCTTTTTTCCTTCCTTCCTTCCTTCCTTCTTTTCTCCTTCCTTCCTTCCCTCCTTTCATCCCTTCATCCCTTCTTTCCCTTCTTCCAGCCTTCTCTTTATTCTTCTAAGCTGGAAAATGCATCCATTTTCCATCAGAAGCTTGGTGACATTTGCAATGGAGTGGATTTGTTTTTTTCAGGGTTGTGCTTATAATGTCATTTTTTGACAACCCCTGGGAATTGCATGTTTTGTCTTGACACTACTAAGTACTCTCCCACGTGAAATCAAAGCAGATCCTTCACGTGTCACTGCTTGGTAATGGCTTTTCTTGGTGATGCCCAATCCAGAAAACTGATGCTATTTCATTCTCCTGATGACAACTGTTATTTGGCTTTGTCCAGCTCTTAAATTATCCTGTCTTAGAGTCTCCACTTCAGCTGAAGAGGTGAATCTGTTTTAAAGAACAGAGACTTTTTGCTGAAACCGAGGCATCAAGGTTGAGCGAGTCATTTGTTAGAAGCTGAGCATTCAAAGCCTTTTATCTTATTACAGTGCCTGGAAACTCATGGCTCCTCCAACCGTGAATAGTTGTCTTTTTCTTTTTTTTGGTTTTGAACTAGACCTAGGAGGAAATTTTCAGGGCTTTCAGGAAATAATATAGGATTAGGTCACACGTGGGAGGGTTGTGGACAGGGTAGTTGATCTACACAGATCCGTGCAGATCGTGCTCCTCCTGCGCAAGCAGGTCTTCTGTCTGCCCAGCATCTTTTTGCTGGGAAACTGCCCTCCCATGTCTGGCCGTCTGTCATTCACACGGTAATTATCCATGAGAGTTGGGAAACTTGAGCCAGACTGGAGAATCACATCCCATTTCCCCAATATAGTGATGTGCCCTGTGGTGGGCATCTAAGTCAAGCAGAGCCATTCAGAGTTGTTTTAGGGGCATTGATGCGGGGCTGGCAGAGAGAGGGGCCTTCTGACTACAAGAGCAAAGGACCATATGAGTCTGAAGCTGCTGAGATGATCTGTGCTGCCAAGTGGGGAAAACTTGCTTGAGGAGGAGGAAAGCAGAGCCTGAAGGTGGAGATGGGGCAATTGCATCTTAAAAAACATAATCCTATGTCCTAGATCCAGCCATGCCTGAATGCAGAAACTCTTCTTCCTCTACTTTGCAATTAGGAGAACCAATATGAGAACCATTTGGCTCAAGATAATTTGAGTTGGATATTTGTCATTGAAACTGAAAGTGTCCTGACTAATACAACAACATATACAGAAATTTCTGGTCAAACAAACAGGAAGTGAAGAAATAGGATTCATTGACCCACCATATTGGTACTACTCCAGGGGGATCTCCTGGGGGCCAGCAAATGGTTTCCTGGCGTCAACTGTGAACGAATCAAGACTCCTCTTCATTCTTACTTTTCTGCCAACACCAAATCCTCATGAGGTAACTGAAAATTGCCTACTCAGTCTTCTGATTCTTTTCCATCCACTGGGTGTGGGCCATGTCTATATAACTAAGGACATAGTTATCCTGGCCACAATTTTTTACAAAAGTAAATATTAACGATACTTAATTCTTCAAAGTTGAGTTGCACTGCATGGCTCTCAAGTTATTCAGCAACAAGAACATCTTTTATTTTTTTCTATGTGAAAGATTTTGCTTACTAAAACATCGCACTAAATAATTATGGGTTTGTTTTTGCTATATGGAATAGATCAATACATAAAAACTAATCAGTAAGAACATCTTGTCGTTTGCTAAAACCAGCATTTCTACACCAAAGTAATGCAATTCCTGCTATGAATAGCAATCTTGAGTGTAGTGTTATGGTGTCTGTTATGATTTTTGCATTATTGCATATATTGTAAATACGTCATAAATATCGCACGTGAAAATTGCGTATCCATATCTATCTATCTATGTATCTATCTTTACCCTTTGAGACTCCTAATTGGGAACAACTGGCCTATGAAATTGTGGCATTGTGTTATGTGTGAGGAAGATGCAACAGCATGGGCCCTGTCCTTGTGGAATTCATGGTTTCATTCATTTCATCACCAAAAGCTTATTGACTACTTATGAGCACAATTCCTTGAGATACAAAGTTGAAGGAGATATGGGCTCTGCTCTCAAGAAATTTACAGCTTGATTGACAAGAAATGCAATAATGCAACTCTCAGGCCAGTAAACTCTGTAATAGATGTATGTGTCTCTTACACATCAGACTAACTGGGATTCCGTGGAAACACTGCCATAGCCCCGGGCCAGCCTGCTGCTCTCAGTGCCTCCTAGCACCTGTGACAGTGAAGGTAAGCTGATGCTACACAACCACACAGCAGTCACCATCACACAGCTGCGACATGACAGACGTGCGTGATGGACCTGTGGAGAAGGCAGCAGGATGGTGCTGGTGTGCCCTAAGAACCAGATCTCACATGCAGGAGGCATGGTTTGTTACAGGCTGTTTTTTGGGCCACATAAATTCTTTATGTTGGATTTTGGGGGTGATGTGGTTGGGGTTATATGAGGGTTGGTAGGGCCCCATTTAAGACTCACCATGACCTTGTGGGGCCTCACCGTGGAGAGGTAAACAGGAACACCACCAACCTGAGTGAGTCTCCCCTGAGTTACGAGGGACACTGAGAAGCCATGTCCTCTGAGTCCCTCTGTGTTCTTATATTTCCAGCTTGGCGCTGGGGAGAAGGCACCCCTTTGGTTATCGCATCCCATTCTCACTTCCATGAGATGTGTGGGTGAGAGGCCCATTCCACCAAGCCCCTTACCCTGTATCTGCAGGATTATTTCCAGCACAAGGAGGGACCCTCACTTCATCCTGGGGAGGGATAGGGAAGCCTTCCTGGAAGAAATGAGGGTCACGCTAACTTTGGAAGTAGATTTAGAAAGGCAGAGGGAGAAGAATGGATAGTCCCGGCAGGGAAGCATCGGGTCCAGGAGTGTGGAAGAGCAGCGGGCTTTTTGAGCAAAAGGAGCAACAGGCACAGCAAAAAAGTATTTGGAGAATTAGACCTAAGGCTGCATCTTGGCATATATGGAGAGATGCTGAAGGATTTACATCAAAGGAATAAGGTCAGAGCTGTGTTTAAAAGGCCACTGTGACATCAGTGTGGAGGAAGGAGTGGGGGTGTGTGTGTGTGTGTGTGTTGGGAGTGGGCTGGGAACATCAGTGAAAACATTGTAAAGACACGGACAAGAGTGGTCACATGGTCAGACGAGTGGCAACGATGCCTGATCGAACGGACCGGCACTGAAGATGAAGACGAGATCTGGAGGGAAATCACAGGATGTGGATCTAGCGTTCTGGGTCCTGAGAGGTCTGAGATAGAGCGAAGGCGCCTTTTCCAGAGGTGTGCTGTGGAATCAGTGTCTCTGGATGGCGTTCAAGAAGAATTCAGACACTTATTAAAGACCTGAAGGAAGACTTTGCTCAAGAGAAGCTACTGAGCTGGGGGTTCTGCAGGGGGAGGAGCTTGACTCCACGTACAGCGAGGAAAAGCAGAAACTGATAGCCAGGGAGCGGGCTGCGGGCGGTGCAGGGAAAACGACTCCGAGGAAACCTCCAGGCTGGGGCAGTGGCTAAAGCAACGTGACAGGGTTCTGACTGAGGGCAGGCCGGGGGCAGAGGGGAGGGCCTCGATCAGATCTCGAGGGCGGGAGAGTTTGCTACACAGACACAGCAGGATTCTTGCTCAAACTGAACTGAAGCGGGCTGAGCACAGAGCCGAGGCCGGGGCCTTGTCAGAGAGAGGACTCAGAGGAGCCCGACACAAGTTTGGTCAAAGGGGAGAGTGTGTCAATGGTAATAAGTAAAATGACTGCGAGAGAGCCCGCAGAGCCCTTGTGGTCCCCAGGGCCCCAACCTCACCTGCTGGCCGGGTCAGCCGGGGTCAAGTCCTGCCTCTCCGCCCCCTTGTGACCTCACAGAGGTGACCCTGGAGGCCAGCTGGGAGGGGAAGGAAGAGGGGTCACTCAGTTCTCGAGTAGCTGTCATGTGGGCCTCTGACAGAGCAGGTCAGGAGAGAGCAGGCGGTTACAGCAGGTCACAAGGATGAAGACTCCAGGCAGGACCGGAGGAGGAAAGCAGCGAGGTGCATGTGGGAGAGCAATTCTCCACAACCGTCTGCGAGAGACTGTGGTTGGACAATTTGATGCACGGTTACTCTCAGAACTTCCTGATAATTCTGCCCTCACACGTGTAGATATCCCAAGAGAACGAAGGTCCTCCCTCAGCCATCTGAGATTGCAGCCAGGTACCTGAAGAGGGCTTCTCGAATCTTTACCAGCCACTGACTTCAAAGGGCATCCTGGCTGGAGGAGAAGGGTGCACAAGACAAGGAGACCGGCTCCCCCTGAAGTCAGGCCTGTGTCAAGATCCTGCAAACTTTCCCGCCTGCAGATTCATTCCTCTTTCCACTGCTACCCTGAGGCTCATAGGAGAATGTTCTCCGCGTAAAGAAGGAAATCATGCTCTGGCAACCGGATCCTGAGCCATCGCTCTGAGGGAGAAGTGTTTTTCTAGCTGTAAAGGCAGTATTTGAATTTCACCAGCTGCTTCCTAATGACCGTTAGAATATTCTGGTGATGCCACCAGCTGCAGGACGGTTATGGATGTGGCCTAATCTTTCGTTAATCAGGGAGAGTTTTGCATCTGGGGAGATGACACTTATTTGACGTAATCCGCATGTCTTCTCTCTGGGTGTTCCCAGTTCCTCCAGCCTTACTGATCACCCCAACCATCAGTAATCAAACAAAAGTGGCTTGAGACCCCATCACACACAGGTAAAGGGGAACCCAGCATACCTCTCTGACCGACCGCTCTCTATGGAAATGTGGTGGGGTAACTCTTCCTGACTTTCTGCTTCTACTAAATTCTCAGTCTCTCGTCTATCTGCCTCATGTGGTTTTCCTTTTCTCAAACTCACTCCCCGCTGCTTTCTCCTCTGATGCCACCACAGAAAGTATCCATGTGTAGCCCATTTTTACAAACAGAGAAAATTCGCATGGCTGCAGAGCATAGCAAATTCTTTAAAGCTAAATAGGGGGTGTCTCCATGGACTCCAAGTTGAGACATCCCCAGCTCTTCCCAGCAGGGTGAGACTTTCTCTTGAGCTCTCATCTCCTGGGCCTCCAGACTCCGCTTCCTGGGCCCGCCCTCTCCTGCCTCTGTCTTCACCTACCTATTTCTTCTGCCAACTTATCCTGTCCCCACCATCTTAGTCTGTCCTTGGAAACTTCGTTTTTCCTTGTATTATTATGCAGAGAAATATGCTTTCCTTTGGCTTGCTGATCTTCCTTCTGAACAACATATAAGAGCCTACTCTTTCACAACCAAATGGCTCTTCAAGGCATTTTGCTAAGCAAAAGACACTTCCTACTTAAAAGAAATTTCATCAACAGCTTTTAAAATAAAATTTTGTTATTTCCTTGCTATGTTTAAGTGTGTGTCATAGCCAGATTTTAGTAACGAGCTTATCAGCATTACTTTTATAGCATTGCCAAAATAAGGCGATGTTTTGAAAATCTCTGAGTAAGGAGACATAAGACTCAATATGGCCATATTTTAAATTCGTGTTTTTTTAAATCTTCTTTGGTAATTCCTGCATATTGCCTCCTGAGGAAGAGACCTTTCCCATGAACAGCCTCATCACCTCTCCTTCAGATTTCTTTTTGTAAGACAAACAAACATCCATTTCCTGGATACTGTGAGTTAGCTGGTGACGGATATTAAAATAACAGACCTGAGGTTACATCTGATATGTGCAATAAAGTAAAGAGTTGGGAAAGAGGAGAAATGCTCGCTTACTTGCTTATCTTCCTTGTTACAACCAGAAATTCACACGTGGAAACAAAACCCAGCAGCGCAGTCCAGGACCAGGCTATTTGTGGCTTTCCGTCGTAAAGTCTCCTTCTTGGTGCCCCGTGACATCTCAAGACTGTGAAGCTCTTCTTTCCATCTTACTCAGGAGGTGAGAGTTGGCCCATCTCCAGGGCTTTAGTGTTGATGGCAATTCCGTAAGTATTTGAAAGTAGTTTGCACTTTCTGTCTGATCATTTAACCCTGCCTCACGTCACGTCTCTGAGAATGTCTTTTTCTCGTTTGCAAAGTGTGCTCAGAAATTCCGGATCAGTTTTGGTACAGAGGCCTATGGCACGGAAGCCTCCCACTGGGAACACTTCCAGCCTTCCAGAGCATGATCCCAGAGTGACATTATGGGGTTGGGAACCAGGCATGTCAGCTCCATCACTACGCATCAGCTGGCGTGTGAGCTTCAGGATCACTACCTGACTTCGTGGAGTGACAGCATCTGGTGGGAGGGGCGCCTCCAGTGGCCTCTAGCCTGCTGTCCTGCCCTCCACCGTGGGGCTGTACCTAAGGCATACAGCTGCTCAGCATTACATTTCTTATCTAGATGTCTGCTGATTTTACCAGCTGTGGCTACCAAACAGAGTCATGTAAATATGGTAACATTTTAAAGTCTCCACGATGTCTCCATCTGCATCAGTAGGAACTCAGCATCCTTGAAACGGCCCCTTTTCATCTCCACAAGTTTCCCATGAGGGTTTTATAGGTGCCACAGGGACTCCCACATCTTTCTCTCTCTTATTCCAGCTCCCTCTCTTCTCATCATGTATATATCAGCTGCTTTATGGTAATAAAAAGAGTAAACATAGGGCCAGCCCTGTGGCCTAGTGGTTAAGTTTTGTGCACGCCACTTCAGTGGCCTGGGTTCCATTTCCACGCACGGACCTACATGGCTTATGGGCAGCCATGCTGTGGCAGTGACCCACATACAAAACAGAGGAGGACTGGCAGAAATGTTAGCTCAGGGACAATCTTCCTCAACAACAACAATAACAGTAAACATAGCAGAATCCCTACTATGTGCTAGAAAGTATTCCATAGGCCATGCCCATATTATGTCATTTAATGCTTGCAGCTGTACTATGAGGTGGGTTCTGTTCTCATCCCCATGACACAGACGGGGAAACTGAGGTCCAGAGAAGAGCCAGCAGGAAAGCAGTAGCACCAAGAGTCCTTACCTTTAACACCTTTGCTGTGTGCATGTCATCATCATGTTAGGTGTTGACTGTAAACTCTCCGTGTGAGAACACGGGCCTTGACACCATCAGACCTGGAATGGATCCCAGCTCAGTCTCTTACCGTATAACTTGGGTGACTTACTTCCCTTGCCTGGCCTTCGGCGTCCTCATCTGTAAATGAGGGTGATGTTAGCACCTTCCTCACCAGAGTGCTATGGGTACGAAATAGAAGAGTGAACGCCACAATGTGGACTGGGGGGCCTTGCATGTTGTAAGTGTGTGGTGAATGTCAGCTCTGAATATAATAGCAGTAATCCCTTTTTGTAGATCAGCAAACTGAGGCTTGGAGAAGTGAAAAACCTGCCCAAGGATAAACCGCTTTCAAGAGGCAGAGGCTAGTTTTGAAACTTGGCTCTGTGACACCGGTCTGTACTCTTTCCAGCTGTCCGTATCCAGCCAACCAGTCCCGCCGCCCATGAGCTGCCCGATGCTGAAGATCACGTGGAAGGTGCTACATGGGATGTGGTTTTGATCAAGAAACAGTCCTGCCCTGATCTCAAACACAATCACTGTGATAAGAGCCACGTGTGAGAAGGTCCAAGTTAGTGGACTCAATGGCGTGTGACCGGAGTGCTAAGCAGAGCGGGGCCGTGTGACTGTGAGCTCAGATCGTTTCTGGCTAGTCTCAAACCTTTGGCCGAGTGCCTCAATCTTCATTTCACCTCTTGCTGCGGAACTCATTTTTTTTTTAAGCCCAAGAGTCCAACCTCAGTCATCTCCTAAGATCATGTAATGAGGCCATCTCACAGGGCAGGCTGTGGTCACACCACAGTTGATTTGTTGCTGTAATGAAAGCCACATGCTTCGTGGTATTTTTGGGCTCGTTAATATCAGCAGGTCAGAGCATTTTTATTTAGATATTGCTATTCCAGCTGTGCTTCCTCTACTTACTTCAAGAAAATTCAGAATTTCCACCGAACCATAGGCTTTCAGGAAAGTGGAAAGTCGAAAGTTAACGACCAGCACTTTCCACCCCCGCGCCTCGAGTCTACTGGTTTCCATACGGGCTTTGTATTGGTCTCCTTGAGTCTTTATGAAAGGAAAGACGTGGCTGACCCAGGGGCTTGCTCTCAAAGGACGATGGAACCAATAACAAGCGGGGAGACATGATGAGGAGTGACTGCAGTTTGGCCTGGAGGCAAGAGAGGAGAGGAGAGAAGAGGGGAGAGGCTGGAAAAGGGGTGTCCAGCCACCTTGCTGATCTTGCTGGGATTTATTGGCATGGTGTGATTTTTTTGTTGTTTGTTTGTTTTTATTGTCTCGAGAAAGGGAGGCTCATTCCATTTCATTCTCGAGTTCTCTTTGGAGTCGCTTGAATCTCCAAATTGGCTTCTTTCAGAGAGAGTCTTCTATTTCTTGGGAAAGGACCTCAAATTACTTTCCCAATTAAGTTGTACCTCTCCTTCCCCAGCCAACATTAAATACCCAACCCCACTTCTCTCTCCCGCCAGAGAAACTGAGGCAGGACTTTGACTTTGAATGTAAAGATGTCATTAAGAGTAGTCATCTTAGGGCTGGCCTGGTGATGCAGTGAAGATTACGCACTCCGCTTCGGCACCCTGGGGTTCACCATTTCGGATCCTGGGCGCAGACCTACACACTGCTTATCAAACCATGCTGTGGCGGTGTCCCACATATGAGATAGAGGAAGATAGGCACAGATGTTAGCTCAGGGCTAGTCTTCCTCAGCAAAAAGAAAAAGAGTAGTGATCTCAGTCCTTAGGATGGGTCTTTGTGGACCCAAGGAGTGACTGAAGGACACACACTCCTCTGCCCAGGAGGCTGGAAGAAAAAGGGGAGAAAGAAAGGATGATCAGGGCCCCTCAGAACCACCTTACCGATGCAGACCTTTCTGCTGAGGGTCAAGTCAGTTTGTGCCAGGCCCACGAAACAACAGCTCAGACCCTCTGTTGGTGGAGGTCCAGCTGAGGAGATTTTGCTTTGGCATATGTTTTCTTTAACCGATGTATTACAAATGTTTTAAACCCGACAGCCATAAGCAGGAAACTGCTGAATTTTCCCCACCACAGACACCTTGAAAACATATGCTGCTCAATCTCATCTCCTTGTCCCCTTCTGTAGAATGGCCATTTTCAGGTAAAAAAACCCCAACAAAACAAATCTTATTTTGATAATTAAGACTCTTTAAGTGTTAAAAGGCCCAATAGAGTCTAAATCAAAACTTCTCCCATTGCTGTAGCCTAGGCCTGACCCTTGGCTGGGGGTCCCGGAATGGGGAAGGAGGGGTTGATGATGGTCTGTTTGTTCCCGATTTTCCTCACTCCCTCCGTCTCCTCGATCGGCTTTGCTACCTTTGGTTTCTCCAGGGCCGGAGAGTGGAGGCAAAAGGGAAGGGGGCAAAGAGTCTCCATGTGGCTGGCGCTCTTTGTGATTCTGTCTCGGCTGGCATTGCCAAGGGTTCAGGCCCCTCATTGTGCTTCTTCATGGTGTGCCTTTGTGCATCCTCTGCCATGGGACTTTTGTGCTGTTCTGGTTCCTGGTATGGGTGATACATTCTTCAGCTGGCCTCTTGTGACCCACTTTCCTCCTTCCAGCCCAACTTCTATCCCAGTGGTGCATCTCCAACCTCTCAGTGCCGGAGTCCCCTTGTGCTGGCAGGCCACCGGCTAGGGTGGGGTTCTTTCAAGGTGTTTCAGTACATTCCATGGTGTCCACTGGGCCCGTAAGGACTCACGTGTTCCGGCTCCACCATTCCGAGAACACGCAGGCTGCTCCCTGGCTGCCTCCGCTTCCCTTGCCCTCTTGGCACCCTCAGGCAGGCTCCCGCCTTCAGAGATGGTCTACACGTGAGGAAGCCTGCAGTCTCTGCTCAACAATGTCCAGGACACGTGTCAGGCTTTCCCGCAGCAAAAGGAGAAATAGCCAAGTGACCTCTATTCTTAGGAATTCCCTTCGACAAACTCCCTTTGGGAATTTCAAGCCTCAGGCAACAAGATCCAGAAGCAGAATCTTATCAGAACCCCAAAGCACCCCTCATGCACCATGTGGTCACTGTGCACTTCCAGCACACGGACTAGTCTCCTCTCACACTGTCTGGAGGTCCAAGACCAGCTGGGCCACCTTTCCGTGAGTTTTGGTGTCCAGCAGGTCCCTGTAGGGTTGAGGAGGGAGGTGCCTGTTTTCACCTTAGGGTGTCAACCAAAATGCAGACAGCAGGAAGAATTCCACCTGCACCTAATGGAAGTCTGTGAGTTGAAAGCTCAAAAGGAGTGAACTTTCTGTGCTGGCTCCATTTTTGGACTTCTTCCGGAGTCATTCAGAAAAGTATTTCCAGATCTTACTATCTCTGGGAATTAGCCTTTGTTCTCAGAAGATGTCTGTGTGTGTGCCTGCTTCAACAATTACTTCCTAGACCAGCAGAAAAAGTAGCCGCCACGTCTAGGTTGGCTTCGCCAGAAACGACTGAGCTCTTCTCTTTACAGAGCCCTCTTCTCCACGGGTCTTACCTCTCTGAAGCCACAGTGCTCGCTTATCATCACCATATCACAAGGATGGAGGCTGAGGCGCAGAGAGGTTAAGAAACATGACCGAGGCCACACAGCTGGGATAACGGGAGCCATGTCCAAGCCCTGGGCGCCTGCTCCAGATTCCCGCTCATAAGCACTGCACTCCTCTTCTTGGGGGCCAGCCTTCATTGAGGAATCGGGGTCCCCCAGGGCTGACGTCCCGTTTCCTCAGGTTGAATGACTCTGGCTTAGGGAAAGGTACCACCGGGAAGTGGGTGGCTTCCGGTCTTTGGGTGGTGAGCTGGCTCATGTCCTTGCTCTGCGGAGTGAGAACTGGCGTTCCGAGAAGTGAGAGCCTCATTGGGAGTAGGCTGGCGCCATGGTGGGGAACCCTATAAGGAAAGTGCACTTTTTTGGGCTATTTCTCCCTCAGGCCACAGGCAGAATCGTAAGCAGGGCGCAGATTTGAATTTTGTAAGGGGAAATGTGTTGCTGGCTCCTTGAAACATCCCAGTTATTCAGACAATACCAATACTTCCTTTGTGGTGACACAGCGTAGAAAGGTCCAGTTGGCCCCACAGCAGCCTCTTGTCTAAGCCCATGAGAACGGAGAAGTACCCAGTGCGGGGGTCATCTTGGAGTTCCTGGTGGTGACCAGAGGGGAGGGGCAGGGGCCCCTGGCAGAGTGGGAAGGAGAACAGGGTGCCAGAAGCGCGTTCCAAGGAGAGAAGTGATGGGATATAAGTCTCCCCAACCCATGTGCTCCTAGGAGATCTGACCCTGTGAGAGGAGGAGGAGTAGATCCTTCGGTTAGATCTTTCTTCTAACTAACAATCAATGCGACTGTCACTTGGTCGTGTGGTTTCAAAGACAGCAAGTCAGAGTGAATCCTGTGTAACCCATCGCATGGGGTTTGGCAGAATTGGTATTGAGGGGCCTGCCGGATCAGCAAGGGCAGGAAGTCACCCATCAAGCTTTGTTGGGGACACTGGCTGGAGTGTCCCAGGTGGGTGGCAGAGGGCGTTCACAAGGAAAGTCAGCAGTCCCAGCTTCAAGGGAAAGTTGGGGCCTGGGCTCAAGGGGAGGGATCTGGCCATGAGGACAAGTGCAAGCGATGGCATGGCAACTCAGGAAAATATCCAAAAAACCCTGGAGAATGCTCTGACATGGCTGACTTTGCATGCAGGAACTTCCCTCTGAATACCATACAAAATCTTATTTTGATAATTAAGACTCTTCAAGTGTTAGAAGGCCCAATAGAGTCTAAATCAAAACTTCTCCCATTGCTGTAGCCTAGGCCTGACCCTTGGCTGGGGGTCCCGGAATGGGGAAGGAGGGGTTGATGATGGTCTGTTTGTTCCCGATTTTCCTCACTCCCTCCGTCTCCTCGATCGGCTGTGCAGCAATAAAACATGGTTTACCAGTCCTCGTTCACGTTACAAGTATACATGGGGTGCTTCCTAGGTGGCTGGCCTTGCACTGAGCCCTGGAGACACGGCAGTTAGAAGGACATGATCTCTGCTCACACAGAGCTCCCAGTCTACGGGGCTGATCTGGCAAATCCACATGGTGGGGTTGTAAGTGCTTGGATGGTAATATGCACAGGGGCCCAGAGTTCATAGGCCATACTGCCTGGACTTTAACAAGGCTGGGGGGGAGGGGGGCGGGTAGAGTCAAAGAGGACTTCCTGGAGGAAGTAGCATCTACAGGGAGGTCTGTAGGACGAATGCCTGCCAGCCAGGAAAATGGGGATGGGGTGGGCGATGGTTTCAGGCAGATGAATCCTGACTTGAGTAAGAGCCAGAGGCAAGAAGGAGCCTGAGTGGCCTGGCATGACTAGAGAGGACTGTGCCAGCAGGAAGTGCTGGAACTGAGGCTGGATTCGGGGACAGATCATGGTGGGTTTCATAACCAGCCCATGAGGTACGCGATGCTGTCATCCTTTTACAGCCGAGGCCAAGGAGCTCAAGGGGTTAAGTGACTTGCTCCAAATCACACAGTGCAGGTGGCAGACCCGAGACTGGGCCTCCTATCGGCCTCACCCCGAGGACAGACACCCCTAATCTATTCCTTTGGGTCTTTTTCATTTGGGGAAAAGTTTAACTAAAATTTGTACCAACATAAATAATACGTCTGTCTCCAAAAGGCCCTTCTGCTCCATTTTGACCCAGAAAATTGCCTCCTCTCAGGATTAAACAAACTGAAATTTATTAAAAAATATTCCTTACCGATCCTGATGGAGGCAGCAAATCCTCAAGAACTCGGCCTAGAGTCGCCGTGAGCAGAAGCTGGGGAGAGCCAGGCCACGTCTGTATTCCAAGGAAGAGAGCCCAGAGAGAAAAATACCCAGCAGTGTCTTTCATAAAATTTTTAAGAGGACTAGACTGTTCATGACCTTGGTTGATTAGGGTCAGGAACTCAACATGATAATGCTGAGTGTACCAGAAAAATCTCTGCTCGCTCCCTGCGCGTTGCTGCTGACCAGGCTTCTCCAGCTCTAACTTGGCTTTAGGCCTCTGGAAAGGCAAGTTGGTTTGAAGGTTGCTTTTTTTCCCTCCCTCTCTTCCAAGTTGGGGTCAAAATTCAGCGTAATTGTGGCATTTAACCACTGATAAGTGAAAACTAAAGCTCACTGACAACAACGAGTGTTGTCAAAGCTCAGGAGAGCTCACTGTACCTGCATCTGGATGGCTGCCTTCTTGGCCGAACATATGATGACACTTTCCATTTCATCACAGGGCCTTGGACCTCACTCACTCTGCGTCTCCCTCCCTGGGGCATTGCAGATCCTGGCTTGTCTTGGACAAAACTGAGAAACAGGCAAAGAATGCCTTTGGAGCTGTCAAGCTTCTTTTTCTTCCTCTCCCAGTGGGGCTCCACACCCTGTGGCTCAGGTGCCCAGCACCACGTTATTTCTCTCTTCTCTTCCATCAAAATGATGACTAGGAAAGAACCCCAAACTTCTCACTGGAAGAGAGGAAGGAGTGATGATGATGATGATAATAGCTTACACTTAGATGGTGCATGCTGTGCGTAAGACACGGGGTACTCAGACTTTCATGTGCATTGACTCAATGAGTTTCCCCAATAATTCTAGGCATCAGAGAATATCATTATACCTCTGTGTTACAGAGAGGTTGGTTTGCTTACCCAAGGTCCTATCGTTAGAACATGGCAGTCGTGATTTGAACCCAGGAAGTCTGGTTTTGTCCATGTGCTTAGCCATTATATTAGAAGAATGGGAATGATTCATCGACCAAGAATTGGTGGGACTGTGTTTGATATTGTAATGCATTATTTTATTTAATGCTCCTAACTGGCTTTTGATATAAGGTTTTATAACCCCAATGTACAAAAAGGAAGAGAGAGAGGGTAAGTGACTTGCCGAGGTTTCATAACTAGTAAGTGGTGGAGCAGGAATTGGAGGCATGGTCTGAATGGTGGCAATTCCATGTGCACCAGAGCATCCCAGGATCCAGGTCATCAATCACGGGGCAAGTGCCAGTCTCTTCAGATTCCGTACTTTAAATTGTATCAGAGTATTACGTTAGACAATTGGAGCTTTGATTGCTTGGGGTGGTAATTTGGGTAGCAGCTGGTGGGCAGGGGAAACACTTTATCTGGGAGATGGGCGAGGGGCACTGAGAGTTTCTTGGATGTAGAAGTTACACTTTGTAGGCTGGTGACCCTTGGCCATCCCAGCATGCCAGCCTCATGCAGGAGTTTTTCCCCTTCCATTCTAGCCTCTGTATTTGACTGTCTTCATCTCAACAATCCACAGCCCCCCTGATGTGGCCATGTCTGAACTAAACTCGCCTTCCTTATATTCCCATCAGGTTTAACAGTGTCACCTGAGCCAGAAACGCCCCTTCTCGTCCCCCTGCCACAGTGAATCAGTCCTGAGTTCTACAGATCCCGACGCTGCTGGTCTACTGTCTTATGCCTCGCCTCCACCCTGTCTCTATGGGGTCCTTCATCACCATTCACCTACATTACCGTCCTTGTCTCTCAAGTGACTTCCTTGCTCCCAGCTTCTCTCTAACGGACCATCCCCGCTGCCCCTGCGTCACTGCTCCACGATGGAAATCTGACCATGTCACTTCTGTGCTCAAAATCTGTCAGTGGTGGGCCCCAGCACTGCGTGGTATGTCCTCAAACTTCAGACTGTGGTTTTCAGAAATGTACTCTTGGGGCTGATGGGGTCTCATGGACGTGTTTTAAAAGTGCTTTTTAAACTTTAAGACAGTTTAAAATTTAAGTAGATGTGTCTTCTGGGTCATTTGATGGCCAGTTGTAACCTGGAGGCAAGTGGCCTGATTTTATTGTCCTAGGTATTGGGAAAAAAAAACAGAGACAAACTGGACACACAGACAAGGGGAGTGATGGCCACACGGCATCCCCATGGTTTTCTTCGGCGGCAGTTCCATGCCAGTTTGGCTGGAAAGAAGGAGGAGGAGAGTTCAGTCGTCACTCCGCACGTGGTCACATGGGAGTGCTGAATTTGAGTAATGCGCATGCTCGTGGTCTGGGCTCTATTCACAGTCCGGGAGTTGTTCGGTTTTAAACAACAGCAGTTATTGCATTAAGTGAATTTTGGTAATTTGCATTGTATTGAGTTTTACTTTGTAAATGTGTTTTGGTTTTATTATTGTCTAAGGGTCATAAACATTGGGAAGCTATACCTGGTTTATGTTTGTATATATTTAAATAATATTGTAATAAAAATAAGTTGTCAATACTAAGAATATTTAATGCATTCTTTCTTTTAATCTTGAGCCACACAGCTTTCCACACCCAAGGGCAGGAAATACGCCTCAGAGCAGCGCACAAGTCCCTTCAAACCTTGGCCCCGCAGCCTCCGGCCTCCCTCCCGAGCCTCCCCGCACCTGCTCCTTCTCGCTTGACTAGAGCTCCTTGACCGTGGGGACTATTTCTTATTCATGGCTGTACCTACATGCCTGACAGCAAATGAATATTTGCACAACAAACGAATGAAGGAATGAATGAGCAAACATGTGATGGAAGGCAAGAGAAAGCAGGAAGGCTGTTCCACAGACCTCGTGGCCACCTCCTAACGTTACTTTAAATAATAAGGCTCCTTGTTTGACTCCAGGCTGGGACACCTTCCAGCCTCTCCCGGAAGCCACAGTTTTAAAATTCAGCCACAATTTTATTGCTAAGTCATTTACAGGCAGAGAGAGGGAGAGGGGAAGAGAAAGGGGGAGGGGGGGGAGACGCCCACAGGGGAAGGTCAGATGCCACCTGCATCCCGAGGGAAGGAGCCATCTCCCCACGGCCTTTTCAGCTTGGACATTCTCAGAGGATCAAAGAGAGACAGTTCACATTGCCACTAGTCCCACAGCACATCAACTGCTACCCGCCCACCCCTTTTAGCTTCCAAAAGAAGAATGATGCGTTTAAACAGACTTTCATGTGTCCTTTATTTTCAGTCCAGGAAATACTTGCTTTAAATGTTCGTGTGTGGGACTGTGAGTTCAGATCGGCTGATGCGGGGTCAGGGGCAGAGGGCAGGCTGCACTGGGCGTAAGTTACCCAGCAGACACAGCTGTAGAGCTTCCTGCGGGGACCCCACTGGTTCCAGAATTCTGTGTTCATAGTCAGGGGGTGACAGTGGCCTGGAGGGGTCTCTGCTCTGACCCCTCTCCTAAGGAGGAGTCGGGTGGACTGCGTAGCCAGCCTCATCCTCTAAGACAGAACTTTCTTCTTTTCTTCTTTCCCTCCTTTTTCCCTTGCCCCATTCCATAACTGCCTCGTGTCCCGGGCACTACACTAAACCTATCTGGCCATGGATCCTGATCAGACACAACAAAATTATAAAATAAGTTCTTCTTGTATCTGCGTAAAGCTTTACATAGAGACAACTGGGTTGTGACAAAAGAAATGTCAGCCTTGGTTCTTTCGCTAGAAATCTGCTTTTTGGCACGGCATTTAGAGATGAGGAGACCTGGGTCCTCCCAGCCCTGTGACCTGGAGCAAGTCATTCGCCTCTTTTCACCTTAGATTCTTCCTCTATAAAATGGTGATGGAAAAATACCTGCTCTTTATTACATGAAGTGCAGTGATGAAGGTTAGAATGACACTGAGATGCTCTATTCAAAGAGCTTTGTCAGCTGTACACAGCACTAAACAACTGTGTGGGGGGGAACTGTTCTTGGGGTGATTCCCCCTCCTCTCATAGAGCATGGCACCCTCCAGAAATGAAAGGAATGATACAAACAAAGCATTGGCTTCCTGCTGTTCAGCAGCCATGGTGGACACCCTCGATCTGTCTACCAGACAGAGATACTCAGAGAGAAGCAGGCTGGAGCGCGCGCGCCCAGACAGAGGCAGCCGCGGCTGGGAGGACCGGTCTGCAGGGCGTGCACCATGGGTGGAGGGGCCGAGAGTGGAGCGCCCACTTTTGTTTGGTGCTCTGAGCTGCATGGACAGATGGGCAACAACAAACACAGCTGTCTAAGCTTGCTGGCGTCCGCTGCCTGAGCACCTTCCGTGCACAGCAGTCCTTCCAAGGTGTTGAAGAAATTCCCAGAGATTTTCAGTTACTTTAATTATATTTTCTCACCGCGCCCAAATGGTAAGACAAAGCCGTTCTCTGCCTTCTGCGAGCTGTGTGTAAACACGCTGCCTTAAATCACGGTGACAACTTGGTCTATCTGTTGGTTCTGTGCTGCCCCCCTCCCCCCCACTTCGGCTTCACAGCTGCCTTCTGGTGTGTCCACCCACAGGCAGAGATGCTCCTGGGGAGGAAACGGCAGCCTGCAATATGGGAAGAAAGGGCTTTTCCTAGGATATAAATATCCACTTTGTTCCCTGCTCCCTGCCTTTAAAAAATGCGCATGTCCTCTTCAAGGGACGAGACCTACACTGTTAGTTACAGGAAGCACTTTTCCCATCACCATCCTGAACCTCACGCTCAGGCTGCTCCCCCACTCCCTCATTCATTCATTCATTCATTCATTCACAAATTCAGCACGTAGTGATCCGGGGCCTACTCTGTGCCAGACACTGTTTTCAGTGCTTGTGATGATGCCATGAGCAAGAGAGACAGCGCCCCTGTTTTTATGGAGCTTGTAGACGGAGTGAGAGGACAGAGTCAATAAAAGAGTCAAGGACATGTACCAGACAGATGGTGAATGAAATAGAAGGAGTGAGGTGAAGAGAACGAGCAGGGCGGGGATGTCTGAGGAAGAGCATTGAGCTGAGACCGGGGGACAAGGCTCTGCACGAGCCAACCCGGGACGGAGCGTTCCACCTTAAGGGAACTGATGTGAGGGTGGAAAGGGCACCTCGCTCCCTGGGAAGCCAGTGTTCGCTTTGCATGTCTAGACCCCAGGCCTGTGTCTGCTCTCGCAACCGTGTCACTCATGGGTGCCTGCAGGTTTAACATGGGCTGCCTGAGGCATGCTGCTTTCCACCACTGGCCTGGCTTCCTCCAGCAAAGAGAATAACAGACTGACTTTCAAGTCACTGCCTTTCCTCAGTAGCCTGTATTCCTGGCTCAGCCTCTGGAACCTTCCCTGAGATCTATGTCTACAATACTTACTGAAGCTAGAACTAGCACACAATTATTCCTCCTAACCATTGCTAATAATAGAAATTGTAACCTTTAATCATCAGACACAGACCTCGGAGTGGGAACTTATCATGGGACTGATGTAATGTCCCTTTAAGAAAGGACACCGGTGGGGGCTGCCCAGGGGCTGAGTGGTTAAGTTCGCGCGCTCTGCTTTGGCGGCCCAGTGTTTCGCTGGTTCGAATCCTGGGCGCAGATGTGGCACCGCGCATCAAGCCATGCTGAGGCAGCATCCCACATGCCACAACTAAGAATATACAACTATGTACCGGGGGGCTTTGGGGAGAAAAAGGAAGAAATAAAATTAAAAAAAAAAAAAAAGAAAGGGCACTGGTGCATGTGTGAACAGACCAGCCTCCTGGTTTGCACTGATGGGCTTAGTCAAGAAGAATGGGGAACAGGAAAACTCTCTTTATAAATCAGTGATAGGGGAGAAAGAGAAGCAGGCTGCAGGTGGGAAATGATTTCCTAGACGTTGAGAGCTATCCTTCTTGCGATGCAGCAGCCCATGAGTGCACCTGTATGCAAGTCTCTGATGCCTGATGGAAGTTGCTTGGTGACATGGCATTTTCCTCCTTCTCTCCTCTAGGTGCCTGTCAGCCCTGGGAGCATTTGAAATACACAGCAATCACTTTTCTCCACGCAATTAAACTGAAAGGTGTAAGGAACAGAAGAAAAGACTCTGCAACTCATATTTAAAAAAATGGGTGTTGCAAATACATGAGATTTCTAGGCCGGCTCAGCTCCAGAGGCTCAACCGTCTCCTCAACAAGTAGCACCCTAGTGCTTCCTGCCTCCTTGTTTAAAACTTGTCCCTGGAGTCCGCCCAAGGGGCCCGCTCTGGTCTTCTCCAAGTTCTCTGTGCCCATCTTTGTTAGGATATGCTAGTCATTTCTTCTTCAAGACTAATCTTTTCAACCTCGTTCATTTACTCATGTTTATGACGTATTTATTCAGCATCTAATATGAGGCTGCAGTGTGCGAGGCTTGGAGGACACCGGGCTGCTCACCATTACAGACAGACTAAACATGGCTCCGCCCGACATGGAGCCTGAAGTTTACTGATGGACGTAGACATATAGGCGAGAATGACATGGGGGACAAGAACCTTGGTGGAAGTAAAACAGGAGGTATGGGGACCACAGAGGAGAGGGGAGATATGCTGCTATTTTGAAAAGAGACAGAAAAATCTCTCTGCCTCTGCTGGTCTCCTCTTCTAGGTGTTTCCATTGCCTTTCTTCTTTTGCCTGCCTCTGCAGAGCCACAGGCCACAAACCATCACTGTCCATCTGGTCGACTCACAGCCACATAGCCAGTGAGGACCTTTCCTCTCTGGCAAGTCCCTGTTCTGCATTCTTTTTGCCAAACCAATCTCCACTCCTAGCCTCCTCCAGTCACCCCGCAACAGATGACCAATGGTTTCCTGTTGACAGGAACACAGGGCTGCCGCCTCAGAGGGACAAGGATTTAGGGTCGTTTTCCCAGGAGTTAGGATGCCTCATGCTCCTTGTGACATATCTGGGTGAAGGGCTTAGGAGCAGAGCTTTGTGACTGTGGGGAAAATTCTGTCTCTGAAGCTAACAAGCCTGAGTGGGAATAAAACCTGCTCCCGAGGCTTCATTAGTCCTGAGCTCTAACCAGATGAGACGGGATAGAACTAATAACATTAAATCAACTATTCAAATCAGGAGATTTGCATGCATTTCCCAGCCCAGGACCTGGTGTACTTGCTAGAATTTTAATAATATGAACTGTGACTTCAGCATTCTGATTACACGTTGACTACTCTGAGTAGGAAAAATGCATTAATAAAGTCTATTAGATACTTCTGGGGAGGGGGTGAGGTTTTTCAAGATGTGTAGTGTATATTTCTGTGCCAGCTACCACAGCTTCTCCCTTATTCTTTGTGACTCTTACCCAGCCATGTTAAAGGCAATGAACTTGGAGTTCACACATTTCCTGCCTTCTAGGGACCCTTTTACAGACTCATGTTGCTAAGTCATCCACTGGTTTGAGACGGAAAATGTATTAGGATTTGATGTTACTCCTCCTTCCACAGACTTCAGAGGCAAACTGTGTCTCCATCCCTGACTCAGGCTTCTCATCTGATAAGCGGGCATGACGGCACCTGCTGAGCAGAGTCTCAGACGAGGGACCGAGTCGTCTTAGCTAAGGGCCCCGTGGGGCTGAGCCCCGCGCCCAGGTGCCTCTGCTTCCGCAGTGGTACTTCGAGAGTCCTCGAAGATTCCCTGGCCTCAGAACTCTCCCACTGGTCTTCTCCAGAGCTTGGGATTGTTTATTTTACATGTCATTATTACTGGTTTTTCTGTATTACCCAAATAACACATGTTCCTTGTAAAAAACAACAGAAAAAAAAAGCCAAAAGTATAAAATTAAAGTCATTGATAATTCCAACCTCCTTAGATTGTAAATGTGCTTGTTGATAGGTATTCTTCTGGACTCTTCAGTATGCACGCTACGTGTATTGTGTGTGCATGCATTTTAAATGTCGGTCTATTATACATAGCCTTTGATAATCTATTTTTTCTGTTGTTTCCTTATTACAGACTTTTTAGTATTCTTATGTGTTCTTCTGTGTCGTTTTAATGGCTGCATAATAATTCATTATACAGAGAGGCTTAATTAAATCTCTCTATATATTTAGGTATTTAAATATTGGGATATTTAGAGTTTCCAATTTTTCACAAGTCTGTAATAAACATTTGTCACAGTAAAATCTTTGCAAGGAGTCTCTAAATGTGCATTTTTAGGGACAGTCCTCTGGGTCAAGGCCAACTTGGGTGTCTTAGTCCCTTCAGGCTGCTATAACAAGTCCCATAGATTGGGTGGCTTAAAACCAACAGAAATTTATTTTTCCCGGTTCTGGAGGCCAGAAGTCTGAGCTCAGGGTTCCAGCAGGTGGAGTTCCGGGAGGAGCCCTCATCTGGCTTGCAGACTGGAACTTCTCTCTGCATCGTCACCTGGTGCAGAGTGGAGAGCAGGAAGACCTCTCTTGACCCTTCTAAGGGTGTTCATTCATGAGGGGTCTGCCCTTGTGGCCTCACCTAAACCTGATTGCTTCCCAAAGGCCTCACCTCCTCATGTCACATGCAGAGTAAGGTTTCAACAAATGAACTTGGGGGAACACAAACATTTAGTTCATAACGTTGGGTAACCTATGACAGGAGACGACAGATCCATAGAACCATAGCCTCTCCTCAAGAAACTTAGCGATCCTCTGCTTGCTGAAATGTGAATTAATAATAATAAAGCCTAGTGTAACTTCCCTTCCTCTCTTGTCTACCCCCGTCAATCTATTAATGCTTGCACAGCTCCAGGGACGAGCGTTATATTAGTACCTTATAACCCACAGAGGCCTGCACACATGTTTTCTTGTTCTAGTCCCAGGATAATCTATATGATCAATAGATATTTTTATTGTCATGTCTTTTTCAGATGAGAAGGCCGAGGATCAGAGGGGATGATGACTCCTCTAATTTATGATATGTGGTGGGGGGCAGGGTGCAGTGAGGGTAGAGGTCTTTTCTCAAAGCTCTGTTGTCTGTCCAGTGTTTTATGTTGAATCCAAGTCATTTGTCTTGCATCATTCTCACCCTCTTGTTCTAGTTCTTCTCGTGTGTCCAGAAGGAGCAAATCTGTTCTTTCGTTCACTGGTTGGTCCTCCCCAAGCATCTTTGAGGAAGGAGGCCAGTGTGTTTTGAATGGGAGAGAGGAGTGTGACTGGAGGTCGTGGGCTCCAGAGCAGGAAGAAAGGGCCCTGGCCGTGCCTCGTGGGGCTGCTCAGGTGTGAGCTGATGTGCCTGGTGGAGGACAGAAAGGACAGTGAGGGTGAAGGGTGTCCTAGAGTACACCTGCCAAGTGGCCCCGCTGGGATGGTGCCACGCTTGCTCTGACTCGGAGCCAGACACAGACCACTGTGATGAACGTACTTTCCCTTCATTGTATGGCATTCTTACCATGAGAGTATCAAGAAAATGGACACAAAGGCAGATCGCTACATAGGGAAGTCGACCTAGATGTCTTTGTTTTTCCCTTTTATTTTGAATGTTTTGCTTGATTTCCCTTCATTTGAGGTTGCCTCTCTGATGTTGCAGAGATAACATTTGCCTGATAACCTCAGCCAGAAAGCCATCTGAGAAGCAACCTTCCTCAGGACACAGAGCACCCACTCTCATGAGCAGAGCAGCCCAGGCTCCAGGACGTGAGGGTGCTTCGTTGGAGGAGGACACGGGGCCCCGGAGCCCTCTCATGGATCCGCTCTTGGTCTCGGCTGCCCCGTAACAGGCCTGCTCCTGGAGTTCTTTAAACCAACGGCTGTTTTCTTTCCATCAATCTGTGTCAGAGATTACAGGATTCTTAGAAGATTCTGTGTGCAATTCCTCTAAATATCCACCAAGAATCGATCATCTTAAATCAACGTGCAATTCAGATAGTGGCATTGTTTTTTATAAAGAGCGAAATTAACTCTGAATTGTCTCCCAAACTGGCATGTTGAGTGATTATTTTCATATTTTGGTGCAAAGCCTTACAACATATAGTTTTGCAATTAGATTTTCTAAACCACTTCTTCCACTTGGTAGGATTTAAGCAAAGCCCAGGTGGTTTGGGGCTATTTTTAGTCCTGATTAATTATTAGGCCAAGGTAATTCCAAGTTCAGCAGCTTATTTGGAGGAGACATGACACCTGGGCTCTCCTGGCAGCCTCAGGTCAGAGCCCACAGCTTTATAACCAAACGCTGCTCTCCCCACCGCTGGGGAGAGTGCAGAGCAGGCACTTTGTGACACCGGTGTCAGCTTTGCCAGCCAGAGCTGGTGAGTGCAGGAGAAACTGCTGATCCAGGGGCCTGCCGACACGGCTGATCTCCCCGCCATGAAAATAGGTCACTAACGACATGTGGCTGTAAGCCAGACACCCCGGCCAGGAGCTGGGAACTGTCTGCTGGTGGCAAGATGGCTTTTACTAGAACTCAGGAAAGGAAGCAGTCTGCTCGACTGTGTTGAGCACACCCCCAGGGTGCAGAACTCACACTCTCCGATGGTGATCTCGCTCTCTCTGGCCTTTATCTTCTCAGCATTCAAGTCGTTGACTGTTTCCGTTTGTCCTGTTTCCATTCCCACACACTGAGTATCTCCTGCTCCTGCTTCTTTCTCAAATAGCCAAGCTGATGTGATTTTTTTCCCCCCAAGGGGGAGGGAGCACAATGGAGACAGGGTGACATTCCCCTCTCTGATCCTCATATGGTGACACTGAGTGGTTCCGGCCAGTCTAGTCCATGTCACACTGATCTTCACGAAGCCATCCATCTCTGTGATTCTGGGAAGTGTCTGGTGTTGCCATTATGTGATAAAATCGCATTTTCCTTCATTTTGGCTAGTGTCACTCCCGATTTCCTATTATTCTTAGTAGTTCCCTAAGAAGAGAAGGGGAACTGCGGAGAGGAAGGCCCGGAGTTGCTGACGGGGCCTCCAAAGAGGCCTGCTGTGAACCAGTGTAGAGCTTAGACCAAAGCTTCCCAAACCAAAGTGGGCTTCAGCATCCTTTTCGGGGCCTGTTAAAACCCAGCTTGCTGGGCCCTACCTCCTGTGCTCTCATTCAGTGGATCCAGAAAAGGGGCCCGAGATTGGGCATTGCTAACCAGCTCCCAGGTGACCACACTTCGAGAAGCACTGGCTGAGGCAGGTCCACGGTGGCCTTGGCACTGCCCCCACTTGAGCAATGTCCATGTCCTCGAGCTTCTTCCACTAGACGGGGAGGCGTTCAGAGGAAGGACCGAGTCTCATTCATCTGAGAATCTCCAGGCTCCAGAACAGTACCCGACACGGGGGAAGTCCTTGTTAAATGGTGGTTGAATCAATGAATGAATGACCGAATGCTATCAGCGGATCTTCTATAAACAGAAGTATGTTTTCTGAAGGTCTGGGGTTCCCTTAAATGGGATATTAGTTGCAATGAATGTAAATGATTAAATGATTGAAATATTAAAAACACAATGGAGTAAGGAGAAATTAGACAATCTACTCTTCTCAGGCCTGTCCCGGTTGAACCAGAAGAGCTAGGTTTTAGGAAGAGGGTGGGCAGAGGAAAGGTGGGCCCATCACATTTGACAAGGTGTTTCACCCATAATGCATAGTAAGAGGTGAAACTGTCTACAAATGTTAAGCAGGTGACCTAGCAGCTCCCCCTGGAGCTCCCCTCCTCCTCCCGTGCACCTGGTCTCACAGGGCAGGCTACGAGAAAGGTTTGCTGTGGTTCGTGTCTTAAGGACTGTCGCACATACCCTACCTCACAGTTCCCTCTCTGTCAACACCATCCTGCTGGGAGTTTTCCACCATAGACCATGCTGCCCTTCTGCTTGGAATGTCTCCCCTGCCTTCCAACCAGCCCGAGTCTGGATAGCTCAAACTTCTCATTTGTGATTTCACTGAGCAGCCACCTCTTACAGGAAGTCTCTTTTGCTGCAGGTCCTCTGTGTTCCCACAGTCACCTGTGAATGCCTCATCACTGGTTCACTTATTTGTTTAACGATTATCTATTCAGTTTCCGTTATGTGCTAGTCATCAGGGATCCAACGATGGACAAGACATGCCATTTGTCCTGAAGTAGCTCATTGTCTAGTGAGGGGACACAGATAGACAACTAACTATAATTCAAACTGCAAAGTCTGGAGACAGCAGTAAGCATGGGGTGCTATGGAAGCACACAGAAAGGGCACCTGGCCCTGACTTGAAGTGTCAAGGAGAGTTTTCTAGATGAAGTAGCATCTTAGTCAAGATATAGAGGGTTGCATAGAATTTAGCCGAAGAGATGGGTGAGGAAAAGCAGTTGCAAAAGTCACGATCTGTCGATAGGATGGGCTGTAGACCATCGATGTGGTGGCTGAGACCATGTCGTGTTCACTAGTCCAGCCCCAGCTCATAGCTCAGTACCTGGTACACAGTAAACATCCCAAGGAAATGTTTATTGAATGAATGAATGACTTGGCCTCTGCTGAGATGGCTGGCAAGGGTACTAATTAGTAACCACAAAAGGTGGGAATTCATGGAAAGTGAACACTTGTTGGCTCAATGGCTCTCTATCCTGGTTCTTGTTTTCTCCTTCCTGTGAGCTTATCAGTGGGTTAGCAGACGCTAAACCACACGGGCTCCAAGTGCAGGTGCGTGCACGTCCTGAGTGCAACTGTTGATATGGTTTCCATGTGGCTGCAAAATGCTCCAGCCCAATGCTCTGAAAACAAATGTGCAGTTTCCGAGAGAAGATTGATGCAAATAAGGTTAGAGCTGATTGTGCATTTTAACACTGCTTGAAATCTGGAGAAATCAAAACATATTTTCAGAGACAGGCCTCTTTACTTTTCGTGACTGGACAAATTCCGATTGTTGCCGTGGTTGTTGCCGTTTTCAGTTGCCTCTCAAGGTGAGGTGTGGTCACGAGCCCATGCACTTGCCCTCTCATGTCAGTGAGCTCTGAATGTCTGAATCACCCTGGGAAAATGGGAAATGATTAACTCGAAACAAAAAAGTGCTTTACATTTTCTGAACGAATGCTAGTGATTGAAGTGCCAACTCCTAAGTGATTTGCAGAGGAGTTCACGAAAGAAGCAGAGCGCATCCCTGAGTTCTCAGAAATTGCTTTAGTGATGGGAACCCTGCCTCAAAGGGAGGGGTGGGGAGACAGAGGACCAGCGAGTGGGGGGATTTGAACAACCTGGTGGAGTTTCCTTGTGCCGTTCCCCTGTGCTCTGATTGCCTGGCCTGATGCCTGGCTGCAAAAAGATGCTCAGCAAAGGCTCATGGTTAATCATGGCTCATTCATTCACTAGCTCATTAATTCACTCATTCACCGATGGCTAACCATGATTCCCAATGGTTCTGTGCAACTGTGGGTACACTTTAGAATCATGGGCAGAGTTCTGAAAAATACCAACCCTAGGACTTCACCCCAAGAGTTTCTGATTTAAGGGGTGTAGGCTAGGACCCAGGCAGGAGCGTTTTTTTAAAGTTCCCAGGTGATTTCATCTGAAAGCCAGGGTTGAGACGAACGGGTAGTGGTAGATTAGGAGAGCCTCACTTCAGCTAGGGAGTGGCTCCTTGACTGCTGGCCCTTCCCCCACCATATCTCCAGGGACAAGTGCAAGGAAGGGAGAGAGAGCAAGGAGGGGTAATCAAGGGTTTAGTGTGATCCTTTTAAAGCCCCAGGCTGCAGAGGCTTCAGGAAACACAGATTACATGCACGTTGGTTGGTATTTTGGAATCAGAAGGAGAATATGGAAAATGAAAAGTTAGCTAAATATTTTTAAATGGTGGGGCAATGGGTTTCTGGCAAGATACTTCCAGGTCTTGAAACGTGTTTGCCAAGAAACTCACTGATCAGGTGAGAGGGCCTTTAAAGTGAAATTTGACGGGAACAGCAGATAAGTATTGGGGGTGGGAGGTGGGGGGCCTGTGGGACAAGATATCAAGGAACAAACTGCTACAACATTTACCAGAAAAAACAGTGGAGGCCTCCCAGTGACTCCCAGGAGAAAACCAGCAGGAGTTCTGGGCATAATGCTCAGATGGATGGTAAACACAAGTTTCAAGATTTTAGTTTAGGAACTGAAAATAATTTTTAAATTTATTATTTTAAGTATCACCACTGTTAGTGTGGGACTTGTGAGTGGAACACTCCACCAGCATCTGCCCTCTGGTCACTACAGTACTTGTGGGGAAAAGGGTCTTCCCAGGGAAGATTCCAGTACCCATTTTAATCATACACCATTAGTAGTTCTAATCTGTGCCAATCTCAGTGCCAAATTCAAATTCACTTAGAGAAAACTGTTTTCTAGTCCATCAGGAGGTCCTGGCTTTCTTTCCTTGACCACCACCATTCTGAGCTTCCCTTTGGTCGGCCCCGCTGGAGCAGTTACATTGACCAGCGCCGCAGAGGGGGGAACCACCATTGGCTCCATCTTGGAAAACCCCAAGCTTTCTGGCATAGGGGACACTGAATCCCTCTTGATCTCCTGGGAGTCTCATGTAACTGCTTCCTTCAAGACCTGCGGCATCCTGTGGGTGAGGCTGCGAGAGAGAACTTCGGTCCTGAAAATAGAGTCAACCAAGACTACCGCCCGCTCTGCCCTGTGGTATCCTGCTTGGCATCGGTGGGCTGGAGGTGAGAGGGTTTTTCCTGGCCACCCCTGTACCTCATGTACACAGCTCCTAGAACCCGTATCCAAAGTTCTGGTTTGTAAACGGGATATTGGGTCTCCCACAGCTCAAGTGTCTTCCAGGAGAATTCAGCTCCATGCCTGGCATCTTCCTGATGTAGTGCAGCTCCGAAGCCCTCCACACAGGAGTCAGTGTATTCAAACTAAAGGATTTAAACCAGGTGTGATCAGCGGACCCTAGTGCAAGAACCTGGCAGAAAGAGGTCGCTAAGGCCTTGAGCACCTGCTACAGCCACCCCTCACCAGTTTCAAAGGACCCAGAAGGGTGGGAGGGCCTGGCCTCCTTGTCCAGTGAATGCCTCTTCTGGCCCCTTTTCGTATTCACTCTGGCCTGATATCCCCGCATGAGGTCAGAGAAGGGGTTTGCCCCGACGGCACGGTTATCCTGAAGTCTCCTATCATATCTGGTGAGCTCTAGGCCTTTGATTCTCTAAGATCTGTGAGAAATGGTTAGTGGAAGCCAGGAAAGACCTATCTAGGATCTGCCGTTTTCCCCTTGTGACACTATACACCCAGCAGAACCTATATTTGAAAATGAACAAGGTCAACTCTGATTCTTTCAGGCAGTTCTGAACTCTGAGGGTCAAAGTTCATGTGCCTCCGAGGTCTTATAAAATACAGTTTTATTATCCAGAGAAGCTAGGACCTGCAAACATTGTGTATCAGCAGTCATCCTTCCTATAGCTACTGGACAGTAGCAGGAGCCCCCACCATCCTTTGTGAACATCGCCTAAAGCTGAGAGAACCCACCGGGCGGTGCAATTGTCTTCTCCTTGCCCCAGTTAGCATCTGGATCTGTACTATTTGCTCTTGAAAATCAGCACTGCAGACTGTTGTCTCTGGAAAGCAGTGTTGGGTATTCTAGGTTTTGGATTTGGGTCTCCTTTAGTGTCTATTCAGAAAGCAATAGTCCCCCCAAATCTAAATTTTATCTGAATTTTTATTCTTCACAATGCACTTGCTGGGAGGCTCAGAGACACTGACTACAATCTCTTAAACTGTTGTTCTCGGAAACTGCTATTCCTCTAGGCTTTCCCTAAACGTTCAGGGGTTTTGCATCTCAATTCGAGAATGCTCTCAGCCCGTGAACAGTGCGCATCACACTCACAGAGGGCAAACACTTGGCGTCTGGCTTGGAATGTCCTCCTTAGCCTCATCTGCATCTCCTCAGGTACAAAAACGAAACTTCCCGCCTTCTGGGGGACCTGCTTGGGACACTCCCAATGGAAGAAATGGGACAAGGCGATGCTTGAAAAGTTTCTCCTTCTGTTTGAGTTGCTTTCTGCACATGGAGCATGCACAAGAGGGAGAGCCAGACTGACTGCTCAGAGAAGCTGCCCACGTGTCTGGACACGTACAGTCAGCATGCTGGAGCTGCCCTAGGCGGCCGGCCACCTCCTGCAAACCTCCTGCATCGCTGTTCTCTTCGCCGACCGACTCCCATCGCCCACTCCTACATCTTCCCTGACTCACAGGCACGAGTGACTGAGAGGCCTCTGCACTGGAGCCACGGAATCTGAAGCCAGGATGATGGCACAAGACACTGGCTCTCGAGTGTCATTAAAACTCCATGACCAGCACCGCTGAGCTCCAGTCTCTCCTCTCCTGGCGGCTCCTTGTGCTGGGCCTTTCCAGATCCTGGGGGTGAGCGCTGGATTTTTTTTTCTCGCAAGAGTCTGCTCCTGGAGGCCCGGAGACAACACAAATCCTTGGCAAATTCCTTGTTTCCCAACCTTCTCCAAGTGGCCTCTGCCTCCGGAGTACTAAAGTATTCCTCGAAAGGTTTTCTTTCAACGACAGAGTGTTGCCGATTCTCTTCTTTCCATAACCATCGAATGCTGTGGGACTGCCATCTTCTTCCTCCCACGTGCTCACCCCCACGCCAGCGGCAGGATCCTTAAAGCCTTGCTGGAGCCGTCTGCACTGCCTGCTCCGAATCGTGCAGCTGTGCTGTGGGCCGAGCCCTCCTCTCCGCTGGCCACCAGCATCCTAGTGGGCGCCTGAGCTTTACCGTTGTTCTTTGCCCGTTTAGTTTTGTTAATTGAAAGAACCAAAGAGGCCATCCCTGGCATGCCAGCTAGACTTCCTGCGGCAGCCTGCTCCTCATAAATTACCTAAGACCTGCCTTATATATGTTTTTTCTCTCCACTGTCTTTTTCCCTACTGCTTTCTGTAACATATTATCTAGATCCAATCTGTAAGCAGACGTCATTCTCCTTCCCTCGATATCTGGTTAGAAATTTGACCTGCACAGTCCTGTGGCTGCTGCCACTCAAGAAGGCCAGCTGCAGAGTCTTCGCCATTGTCTCCCTGACAGGAGTGTTTGCCTTGAGATGTAAGTGACCTGCGACACTAGGTGCCCAGGCGTCCTACCAGCCCTGTCCCCTCCACATCCGGCCTCTGCCACTCTTCATTCTTGCAGCATCTCCGAGGTGCCTTCTGGCCACAACGGGGAGGTGTCCTCCCGAACCCCTCCATCCCCTCCACCCCATCCCTCCACACAGGTGCCGGAGCGGTGCTTCCTGGAGTAGTTTCAGCCTGTAGTAACGAGCAGCTTCAGCAAATGAGGGGCCTGCATCTCCAGTCGGTGGTTCTAACGCATGAACCCGGTTTTCAAAAAATTTTGCATAAAGAAAAGTCAACACATAAATATACAGCTTGATGAATTTTCAAAAGCTGAATATTCCCGTGTAACCAGCACCCAGATCAAGAAGCAGAATCTTATCAGAAGCCCAAGGCACCCTTGTGTTCCTTTCTAGAGGCTCTGGACCCCTAGCAGCATGGGTTAGTTTTACCCGTCTACAATCCTGGATAGATGGATGCATGCATATGTACTCTTATCATGTGACTTTTGCTCACATGATGTGTGTGCAATTTGTCCCCGTTGTTGTGTGGGGTTGTAGATCACGCATTCCATATACTGTGTAGTCCTTCACAATATGGACACACCGTATTTTTAAAAAATCCGTTTTACTATCTTGCTCCAGATTTGGGCCATTACAAATAGTGCTGCTGTGAACATTGTGTTACCCGTCTTTTCGATGGACAGAGTAGGCATTCCTATTGGGTCTACACAGGAGTGGAACACTGGGCCATGGGGTATGTGTTTGGGAGATGCTCCAAATAGCTTGTCGAAGTGCACAGGGGTTCCTGCCTCCCCTCTCACCAGCTCGGCATTTTCTGTGTTTGTATTTTGCCCGTCCTGGTGGGCGTGTGGTGGTACCTCCCTGTGGTTTCATTTCGCCTGGCTCTGTGGCCGCCTCTGGTGCACTTAGGGCATCTGATGGGAGAAGTCACCCCAGACATAGGCTGTTCTCACTTTCGAGAGATGCAGCCTTCCCTCCCCACTTTAGAAACAACTTGATTGCAGAGGAGAGCTTGAAACCCAGGGTGGTGCAGGCAGCTATGTGCTGAGGAAGCGTGTCACTGCTTACAGGCCTGGACACATGCCAGAGCATGGTTCCAGTGGCGCTGTCGGACTGGCTCACTCACTTGTTTAGCTACAAACAATCGTGGAGTCCCCTACGTCCACGCACTGTCTCAGTGTTGAGAAAACATCAGAGAACAGACCAGAAGACAGACTCTTAGGAAGGCCATGTTCTAGGGTGGGGAGACAGAGATAAACAAAAAGTCAGTAAAATAGCTTGTCGGACAGTGGTCAGGCAGGGCTGGGGGAAAGTCAGGCAGGGAAGAGGTAAGGAGGTCCGGTCCAGCCTTAGACAGAATGGTCAGGCATGGCCTCACTGACAGGGGACATTACAGTGCAGACCTTAAGCTGACTCAGAACAAGCAGTGTGGGCATTGGGGGAAGAACATTCCAGCATGTGCAAATGCCCTGAGGTGGGAGCACGGTTGAAGAACAGTAAAGAAGCTGTTGGGAACAGAATGAACAAGAGATAATGGGGTGCAGGGAAGGAGACGGTTGTGTTGGGCTGGGCCTTAGAGGCAGTTCTGAGGACTCTGGCTTTCCCTCGGCTCTGAGTGCAAGGTCCTCAGAGCTGCTCTGGTCCCAGCTCCGTGAAGCTGCCTAGTCTCACATCCGCCTCTCAACTGTGGCCGCTTGGTTCTCCTCCCACAGCCCAGGATGGGTCACATTAGTGTCCCTTCTCCATCACATCCTTTCTAGTAATTCAGAGGTCATTTGGATGATGCAACAGAAGGAGAGGGACCAGATGGAAGTGGAGGGTATTAATTTTTCTGCAATACAGTGAACAACACCAGGGTTCAAACACTCCTGAGGGAATCCCCTGGCTATAACCCCAACCAGGCCTCTGCAGCGCATGAGCACCAACAGGCACGGTAACAGTTACATCCGAAGGCTGTGGGATTGACATGTCCCACCAGCATTGTAGAAACCAAACCCCACTTTTAAGATCCGTCACCCCCACCACCTGTCTCTTGGGGCGACTCTAAGGGGGATCCAACATGTGCTTGATTCTGGAAAACCCAGCTGTAGCTCTTCTGGAAGGACTGGGAAAGAAGGTCTTGTTGTCAGAATAGATTGAGCAGGAGAGAAAGATCCGGGGAAACAAAGTAATAGTATGTGATAAAGTCAACAGTACGTGATAATCAGTGAATGTGTTAGAAACATCTGGTTAACCACTGGGGAAAAAGTAGGTTCTTTATTCTACAGCTAATACCAAAATTAATTTCCATAAAAGTTCTAGATGAAAATACAAGTGATTTTTTTTACAACATAGGTATGGAGACTTTCTACATCATCCAAAAAGGAACCCATCGTCATCATCCTCACCCTCCTCCTCCTCGTCATCCTCCTCCTCCTGATCGTCGACACTCTCTCGCCATTCTAGCGCTTCACCTGTATTGAGTAATTTAATCGTCACAACAACTTTATAAGTATTTACTCTTTATTTCTCTGTTCTAGATGATAAAATTGAGGCACAGAGAGGTTAAGTGACTTTCCCAAGATCCCAACAAGTGGTGGTTCCAGGATTCAAACCAAAGAAGTCTGAGTTCAGAGTCCACACGTCTCAGATTACTACACTGCAAAGGGAAAGCTGAGAGATTTGAACACGTGGATTAAAAGCTGTACGGAAGAAAACCAAGGAAGACAAATGATAATGAGGAAAATCACGGCACCTGTGTAACAGATTAAAGCATTGAGATCCTGTGCAGGACAATTTCTCAAATGTTATTGCCCAGAACACCAGTGTCCCAAACGATGCTAATGGGTGTCCTGTGGAAAAAAAGTGTCGATGGTCAATTAAGTTTAGGAAATGATATGCTAAATCTGACCATGGGAATCTTTACCCTCCCCTCAGCACACCTGTTAATATCTCCAAGGGCAATAAAGTTCCCTGAAATACAGTCTAGAAAATGCCGTCTTTGCATGTAATGAGTTTCTACTAAGCCGGAGGGAAAATCTGAATATCCCAATAGAAAAATGGACATGAGAGAGGACAATTCAAAAAAGAAAAAAATACAAATAGCTATTAGCATATGAAACATGCAACCTTGTTAGTAATCAGAGGAAAATAAAATGATATGGAGGTACCAATTTTTCTCTCTCAAATGGGAAAAAATTTCAAAAAGGTTTGTACTGAGTATTGGTGAGTATGGAGAAAAACGCACCCTCAGGAAGTGAGTGAGGCTGTAATTGAGTACAAGCTTTCAAGGGGGAGGGGCAACTCGGCAAAATGTATCAAAGGCCTTGAAAAAATATCTAAGGCTTGATGTAGCAAAGTTTGTTCATAGGAATTGATCCTAAGGAAATCATTGGACAAGTGGGCAAGGATGTATGTCCAGGGAGTTCATTGCAGCATTGTTTATATTAGCAAAAATGTCTATTCATGTAAGTTAAAGCGTGCTTACACATTGCAGGGCTAGGCACCTCTTAAAAACAGTGACGCTGATCCATTCTGTTCCCGTGGAACAATACCCAAAATATACATGGAAAAAAGTCAGATTACTAAATAATTTGTAATTACTTTTGCCCCCCCCTCTAAAATTATATACAGTAAAATGCTAATGGTGGTTGATTTTCTCAACTTGTGGGATTTGGGATGATTTTTTACTTTCTCTTTATCCCTTTCTGCAATGTCTAATTTTTTTACACTGATTACTTGTTATTTTGAAAATAAAAATGGTTATCTCTATTTTGAAACATGAGATGTTTATTATTCTGAAATAAGTCACAGATTAGAAAAATAAGAGGATTTCAATCCTTGTCAAATACTAAGTTCTTTATTATGCTGGTAAACTCAGCCGCAGTCCAATAGCTAACCGCAGAGTGAGGGTGAGTAGGGTTCATGGGGGAGAAGGAAAAGAAGCTTAAAAAATCTGGAGTCTGCAGCGATAATAGGTCTTCATAACAGGGATGGAGAGAGAAAGGGGAATTGACCTTCGCTTGGTTTAATTGCAGCGTTGAATCACCAGCTTGTCAGAGGAAAAGCCAGCACAGCTAATGGATCCTCTTGAATCAGGCAGAGAAACAAGTGAATGTCAAACAGAGCTTGGTGAGTGGGCTGGCAGAGCCACCCTCAGCAATTTCTGAGGGAATCTCAGCTCCTTGTTCCTGAATTTGTGCAACAGGGTCTGGGCCAACTCCTTCCCTTTTTTGACTAACCCAAAATGAACTCCTTATGTGAAAACTGGACCAGTTCCAAGACACCCAGCGCTCAAGGTTGTCAGCCAGCTGTTGGCGGCTCCCACTGACTAATTTTCTTTTCTCTTAAATGGTGCAGAAATACGTCGCTTTACATACACAGGGAAAAAAGGAATTGAGGGACCTAATTTGAAAATACTCCAAACCTCCCCAAATTAGCTTTAAGACCTGGTCATTTTATTTACCCTTTCACTGTGTCGCATTAAACCGTTGAGATGGAGGGGGTCGCGTGAGGACTGCCCCCTCTATGTGTGGGACATAAAGTGGATTCCCCAGCAAACCCCCCTGGAAAGGACAGGACTTGGATACCCACGAGAACCTCTCTCCTCTGCTGCTCTTTCGTCATTGGCAAAGCTCTCCGAGAACTTACTGCCCCTCGGGTTCCTGAAGCGGGTGCCTGGGGAGGGCTGCGGGGGCCAGCTGGCTGCGGGGGACTAGCTGCCAGACCTCCTCGCCCTCAAAGGGAGGTTCAGACCCAGGGCCTGTGGTCTTTGACTAGCCCGTTAAAGAATCAATCATTTTTGGTTTTTATGCTTTCATTTGAGTGACCAAGGAGACTCTTCCTTGTACAAATTTGTATTAAATTAGCATGGTAGCCAACTCGGGAGCTGGACCTGAAACCAGCTAGGTAGGTGGATTTTTATCTTACTGGGAGAACTTTCAAGTTCCAATGGAAAATGTAGCTTCCTATGGTTATTTAAAATAGAATCATAAAAATAGACATGTTTTAGGAAATAGACTACTTGGGGAAATGTATTACCCTTCTTCTCTATAGTCCAGTCTTGGTAAGAAGCAGCGTGTCCAGTGTTTGGGGTGAGAAACGCTGGAGCCTGTTTCTTCATCCCTGAAATAATATCTACTCTGTTGGGTTGTTGTAAAGATGAAATAATGTTTCGGGAGGACACAGCACTGGCCTGGCACAGACAGGATAGCGAGGCCAGCAGTAAACACCACCAGACCCCTAGGTCACAACCCAGTTAGCAAGCATCTTCATAGAATCCTTAAGTATTTAGAGAGGCTGGCTTCAGAAACTTTCTTTCAAAAACTGTTTCAAAATACCCTGTCCTTCTGGAAACACCACTATTTGCTGTATTGTGGGGTAAATTTGCCCACTCACCCCCACCCTCCCCCCCACCACACACTGCTGCTGGGTCTTTCCCTTCACTAATTCCACCGTCTGGGGCTCAAGGAGTCTCACTTTATAAGTGTTGGTGGACTATCGACAGAGGGCCGTCTACATGGGGCGGCTTGGATGGCTCAGAACTTTCTTGGGTCACCAGAGGATCTGTGGGGTGATGTGTGGGAACGCGACACGGGAGGCCCCTGCCCAGCCGTGAGGAGAAAAACAAGCTGGGGGCGAGGGATGTGTGCTCTCGCCAGGCGCCAGCCAGGCCTCCACTGGGCCTCCTGGAACTGGCCACCTTCAAATCTTTGTTTTAGCATAAACTTTCTGGTCTGCTTTGAGTGGAAATAGAAATTCTGGGAAATAACCTTTCCTTTCTCTCAGCCTTCCAGTCATAACAACCCCAGTTCTTCTGCAGGCGAAGTCCATCCTTTTGCCCAGTAGGGGAAAGGTCGGGAAGGGCCGGGAAGAAAGAAAACACAATGATTAATATTTCAAGATCTTATCTCCTACCCTTGCAATGGGAGCCTTTTCTTGCTTCTGTGGAGTTGTTGGGAAGGCAAGGAAAACAGAGATAATTGGGGGTGTGGTGGCTCCCTGGGATTTCTCGGATGGAGGATATTCAACTGGGGAGCCAGCGAGCTCTCGAGAGGCTCCGGGGGTGGGGCGGGAGGGGAGTGCTCCCTGCACACTCTCCTCTCTCCATGTGCTCAGGATCCTGGAACAGTCTCCAGCAGAGAACTTCTGCCTCCTTTCTCCTCCCCACAGCCCCGCCCGAGTCCTGGAAGAAGCAGGAAACCCCAATGTCTGAGGCCGGAGCTGTTTTAAGCCAAGGCTAAGTTTGTCAGCTGACTGCACAGCTGCCTCCTCCTGGACGCGAGGTGGGCACAGGGAGCCGTGGGGACGAACAGCGCACTTCACGACCCGGCCGCCTCCAGTCTCTCTCTCTCTCTGATTCACAGGTTACAGTGGAATTTTCCAGGAAGGCTTGATCTGGAGGAATCCTCTTGGGTCTGCAAGTCCTCTTTATGCAGCAGGAAAATCCCGCCCTGTGACCGTTTGTGGGCAGCCTCTGTCCATGCCGCCAACCGTCAGACCTAAAATAAGGAGAGGAATGGAGAGCTCAGCAGAGGAAAGCCTGATGACCATGTGGTTTTCACACCCTGACGAGAGTCACACACGAGTCACAGGCCTACTGATAAAGTGTATTAGGGATTGGGTTTTCCATTTTCATTAAATAATAGTATTATCAATATTACTATAAAAGGAATTTTGGAGCATCACTTCCCTGAGCAAGTCACTTAACCTCCTTATGCCTCAGTTTCCTCATCTGAGAAATGAAGGCTTGTACAATTTTTTACATCCATCTTAGTATTAACACTATTATTCTTTTGAGAAATATTCTAAAGTAGTTAAAAATCTTATGTTGGATGTTATAGACAAAATTTTTCTATTAAAAAAAAAAGAAGCTCTAGCTGACAAAATTTTAGCTGTTAGAGTATGTATTTATTATTTGTTTTCTGGGTCATGGTGAGTGTATTTGTTAAAGGTTAGAGCCACTCGATGTCCACAAGCAAATCTGAGAGCGTTTCACCCCTGAGATGCTGTCGCAGCGATGAAACACTGAGCGAATCTTGAAGGTCAGTCTCCAGTGGTGATGCCTGGAGTGAACGTGGGATGACAACTCTTCATTACTTAGGGCCACAGCGAAAGGTCTTGGGAGAACACCGGGGCAGGAATACAACACACAGGATTTACGAGAACTGTTGAGTGACCAAGACTTTCCAAACCACGGGAGGGAGTGAGCACCGCCTGCGATGGCGGGCACTGTGTTCATTTCCCGGCCACTCCTTCAGGGTTATTTCCGCAGACAGGCGACCACTGTGGTTGGAGGAGGAGTGGGAGGGAGTGGGGAGAAGACGCCTTCGTATCTTTGAAGGAAAAAGAAAAAGTTCCTGAAAGGGAGGTCGTCATTTCTTCTGCTTGGCTTGTTCTTCCTATTCAGCAGAACTTGCCAGGAGAATCGACTACCTGTTTCTCAAGGTCCCTCGGAGTCCAGGGGCAGCTTGGAGATGGTAACATAGACGCGGTCCGCAGAGGTTTGTTGGCGTCCTCTGTCTGCTGGGTGACTGTGCGCCTCTGGTGGGCCTGATCTGCATACATGAGTCAGAGGGCCGCCAGTGTTTAGACAGCACACAGTCACAAGCATCACCAGCTGTGACATCAGTAGACCTCGGAAGCAATAAAATCGGTGCTCATGGTCCCGTGGTGCCCATGGGGCCCTCTTGTTCCAGATAGCTTCTCTGAGGCTTTCGGATGCCAGGAGTCTGCCGTTTTCTTCCTCCTGCATCTGCATACTAAGGCTTCTTTCCTTGTCCTGGAGTACCCTGAAGAAGAGTGCAGCTCAACGCCCGTTCTCACCCTAGGCTGACCTTCATTTCAGACACAAAGGAGGTTTACACTCCGTCCTGGAGTTAACCTGTAGTTTAGCATCATTGCAAAACTCCACTCATGCTCCCTTCCCACCCCTCCTTGGCCTTCTGCTCTCACGGGCCTTAGGAATCACTTTATATCCTCCCCAAGAAATGTTTTTCTGCCTTTCTTGCTGAATCCAGGGCACGTTCCTCTCTTTGGCTTTGATTATTTTTCTACTAATATTTGTTGAAATTAAAAGAAAGTCAAGTCTTCTGGAAATTTAAAAGCATGTCACAGCAATTCTTTTAAAGCTTTTGATGGGAGTAACTGGTAGGACATTGAAGACATTCCATCATCATCATCACCCAAAACAGTAAATGCTCTAGATTGTACAATGTCATTCCATTTTGCCTGCAGGGAGTTTGCCATCTAGCAAACAGCTATTGACGACTATTTATTTGCTTGTCATGTATAAATCAACAAACTAGTGCCAACCAAGCAGAAGGACTCCATGCTCTCCCCGAGGCCCTGGGTCTGGGAACACGGGCTGGCATTCTCTCTTTACACACAACTCACACATGAGAATGCCAACTGCAGAGTTCCTTAGACTAAGATTATCAAACGGAAGCAGTAAAAGTTTAGCTCCTAAAAAGAAAAATAACGTTCATTACTAATTTAGAGAAATGGCACAGCCCCCTTTTATTAAAATTCAGGTTTCAGGGTATGGATTCTGGTCTGATAGTTGTGTCTCTTGGGGACCCCATTCTTCTCTTAAAGTTAGATTGAGCCCCACTAAAACCAGGGGGCAATGAACTGGTGTTTTAATTTTCTTCCTTCCCAGAGGAGTGATGTGGCCAAGCGGCCGTCTGCATAATGTACGCCAAGTTACCCTTCCAACAAGGCCACAGCTCCCTCCTCTGAGAGGCCAACAGCTACAGAAAGCATCTCCTGGGCATCTGGTGAGCCTTGCATACTTATTTACTTGTGACTTGAATAAGAGGTATGATCTTATTCAACCAAGCACACTGTAAATGAATTTAGATAGACTAGTTGCTAGACTAGGATTTTCTCGAATTGGCGAATTTGTTTGCTGCCCACAGGGCTCTGTGGTCACACACAGGGACTGGTCCAGGGCCTCTGCTCACCTTAACACTCCACACGGTCCTGCCCTCCTCCTCCTCCTGCAGGCATCTCATCGCTTGGCATGGAAATCGTGTTAAAGAGAAACTCTAACTCGCAGACCAAAAAAGCATAGCAAAGACCTTTAACAAAATTTCCAGAAGGAGAGGGAAATTCCTGAATCTAAATGCCGGGGATCTAAGAGTCAGTGTGGGTTTTCCGAGGTCTATTTATAGCAATTTAATCCAATCATGGGAATTTGAGACTGTGTACTTGTCATAAGTGGCTGAAAAATGAAAGAAAAGCAAAATATTATTTTTCCCACACGCAAGACTAGAAGGTAAATCTTCTTAATGTAAGAAACATACCTTCTTTTTTCCCTGAATCAGCTCAGTTGCCCGTCTCCCTCTTCCGTTCTGCCTGTGGTTTATAATTCTAAATTTTATGCCAGAACCAGGAGCCACGCTCCCTGAGGTCTGCCAAACAGCTGGAGGTGTATTTATTGTACTCTTTTCACCTCATACTCTCCTTTGTGTTCATGAATTTCCAGAAATTTTAAATTTTAATTTAATCTAAATTTTTGGTGGCAGCGATGGGACCATTGGATGGTTGCTGTCACTTTTTTTTAAGTATAAGAGGACGCCCTGAGTCTGAAGGAGTGTAGCCAAGTAGCCAGTTCTATATAAAGGGACAGGTTAGTGACAGGATGCTTTTATTTTCAAGCTCACAAGCTCCATCTGCCCTCTCTGCACTGTGGCTCTGAGGAAGGGCTTCTTCTCCCGCTTGGGGCCTCCCCTGCGCGTGGGGCAGCGTGGGGCTGGCATAACCAATGGAAAGCAAGTACCATCCCAGCCACGTGAGGGTGGTACCTTCATCACCTATCAAGTCCCTCTCCTGCCTCCTCTTTGCCTCCTCGCACTTGTGGGTACCCTAAACATGGATGGAGGATCGGAGCTGCTTTCTGTTATTTACCCAAAGAGAGGAAAGAATCTAAAAAGGACTTGAATGTGCACAGGGGATTTTTCTGCAGGGGTAGCAGTCATTTTAATTAAAAATGGGAAGTTTTTGAAATGGGTCAGTTTCTGAAGGACTGTCGTTGGCAGTTTGCCTGGAAATTAGTCTTCCTTGCCCCACAGCGGGGGTAGCCCCTCCTGGGAAGCAGAGCTGGACAATAAGACACAGAGAGACGCTGATGGCCAGCATGGCTGCTGCGCTCATTCGAGCCGGGGCCCACGCTCTGTAGGTCAGCGCTGGGAGCTGTGACGTGGTTGACTTGGCAGTTTGGGCTAATTTGTGGTCTTCAAAGACCCTAAGACTTTAGACTTATTTTATGGGGGCAGGTGCCAAAGGAAAATTGCTAGCTTGAGAAATGGATGCAAAAAAGAGCACAGGAGGGGGCACAGATTCGGGCAGTTTATTGGGTTGGGGTTGCACAGCGTAAATCAAGCCAGGTGAGCCTAAGTTGAAGACACCAAGCACAAAGGGTGTGAGGTTACAACTGAAAAGGTTACTGGTTTTCCTAACTCGCCAGAGATGTCTCTCTGACCGAGCTGTGTACTTCAGCAGGATTACGCACATACAGACTCAGAGGGGGATGGGATATTGTGGCAGCAGCTGGAAACAACAGCCAAACCAGGTCCTACAGAGACTCAAACAACTTTCTGTAGGTGAGTGTGAGACTCCCATGGGCAGCATCTCTGCAGGCAGGGCCAGTGTGTCTCAGGGAGCAGCTGCTGCTCAAAGACCAACATGCTGCAGGCAACAGTTCCGAGGTGACAGGAACTCTGATGTTAGACATTGGTGACCGTTTTGCGTGCATCTAAGACAACTGCAGCTCAGAGATGGCAGATGCATTGTCTGTGTCGCACTGCCCCCACCTTCAGAGCCCGTGAGCATCCCTTGTCTATCGCACCACTGCCAAGCGTGGAAACAGTCTCGGGGCCACTCTCCACACAGGCTGCAGAGCCACAGGGGCGGCCCTGGGAGGGGAGGTCTATTTGTAGGCTCTGCGGTGTTTCTGGTCTTCTCAGTGCATTTGTTTGCAAAGTGAAGAATAAGATAGCTGTATTCAGGGTTGTTAAAATAGAAACTCCTGAACCAGGTGTCAGGTCACTAGGTCCCTGGACAAAGCTGAGCAACACCCCCCACCCCCCAGATAAAATTATAGCTGATGACCAACTGACTAGCAGTTTGTCCCTGCAATGCCAGGCTACCTGGGCTTATAAAAAGGTGTCCACACAGGATGAGCCTGGCGAGAGTGAGTGGACATCAGCTTTTAGCAGATGTGAGAGAGCGATTCTGACCACAGTGACGGATGAGACACACACAGAGGTTTTCCAGTCCCTGGCAACTCTAATTCCTGCCTCCTTGGTTTCTGCTATTTCCCCTCAAAACTAGCTCCCCTCTTCTCTGCAGGATAGACTTGAACCCCTGAGCTTCCTCTGGGCCCTCAGTGACAGCAAAGATGTATGCCACTCTTTTTATGTAGGTACTTGGGTGGCTGTGAAACTTCTGTCTCAGGTTCCTCCTGTGAGAACAGTGACAAGGGAAGGGATCCTTGCGTAAGCTTGTGGTTGCCGATGTGCGACATGGCTGCAGTCCTCCAGGTCTAAAGACGGGATTTTTACCTTCTGCAGGGCTGTTCTTCTGTCTCGTCCACTTCTCCTGATGTTTCTCTCTTTCTTCCTTTTGCTCTCTCAACAGACCCTCAGATGGCTCTGAAAGCTATCTCATTTATCGAAAGGCTTCAGGGTTTAAAAATTACTATTAAATTCAAAATTTAATTATTACTATAATTTAAAAATTACTATTTATTGTTGGTAAGCCTAATATGTGACTTTTCCTGTTCTCCTATAAGTCAATAAAGACCCTAACCTCTGGCTAAATTGATAGAAAATTTACCAAACCATGTACCAGCGAGGTTAATTCACTGTTTTGGTTTGCTGTGTTTGTGTGTTAAGTTTCTTGGTTTCTTTGCTTTTTCGGTCCAGGAAATTGAAATACAAATCTTGAGATAGACGCAAGCAAAGCGTTCACAGTGCAGTCCATGAATTATTTACTTTCACGCCGCAGGCTTCAGTCTCATTAAGCGCACACTCACAGCCATCACGGAGGCCGGGATTCAATTCCCGAGCAGCAAAGAGCACATTAGCAAATTAGGGAAGAAGGAAGGATGCCAAGCGTATGAACATCTCCCACAGTGACACCATAGCTGTAACCACCCTTTAGAAGCATCCACTACATCAGGCATCATGCTCCGTGTGAAACGGCATGTTTGCAACAGCGTCCTAAGAATAGGTATTATTTTCCTTATGTTAGAGGTAAGAAAAGTAAGACTGTAAGAATTAACTTGCTCAAGTTCATGAGCTAGAAAATGGCTAAGATTGCACGCTCTCAGAATCCCCCCTCTTATATCTACATGAATAAATTTGGCTGTCGACAATAGATCTTATTAAGAACTGTCAGTTTCCCCCAGTTTACAAAGGTCTCTCATATATGTTGTTTCCTCTCATTCAAGCCTCATACCATTCTGTAAGTAGATCTTTTTTTTTTTTTTGAGGAAGATTAGGCCTGAGCCAACATCTGCAGCCAATCTTCCTCTTTTTGCTGAGGAAGATTGGCCCTGAGCTAACATCCATGCCCATCTTCCTCTACTTTATATGTGGAATGCTGCCGCAGCATGGCTTGATGAGCGGTGCTTAGGTCCGCACCTGGGATCCGAACCGGTGAACCCTGGGCCGCCAAAGCAGAGCATGTGAACTTAACCACTACACCACCGGGCTGGATCCTGTGAGTAGATCATTGTAATCCCACTCCACAGATGAAAAACTGAGGCCCAAATTAATGAAACGATGAGAGCGAGTCCATCCTAGGACAGTTGTGAAGGCATTTTGGCCAAAGATCAATATTTGATTTCAGGAGGGGAAGAGAACTGAATTGGCTCTTCTCCAGAGAATTCTGATTTATCAGATATGAAAAAAATAAAAATAAACTTAATAATCCCCTGAACCTGGGGGCCCAGTGAGAAGGCAGGAGAGGGTCCTAGGCCAGGGGGACTGCTGTTGGTACCAACCTGGGTGCGTGCACACTGGGGGCTGGTGTGCGTATGTGTGTGCGGGTGCACATAGATGTTATCCCAGGGAGTGCTGATGTCTTCCTTACCCCAGCAGCACCAGGAAAGGCCATTCTATCCATGGGTTGCAGCTGGGACCGCAGGGTGCGTCTCATTGTCTCAGACTCTGTGCAGGAGAGAGGCCCATCATGCTTTTATGGGGTCAGCTTGAACCTTGCCAAGAACGGCCAGGCGTTTATGATCCAGCCTTTCCCTACACACATCACCCACCAAGCCCTTCCAGTGTCCCCCAAAGCTTTCACACTCTCTCCGTGTAGACGTGGCATCGAGCCCCCCTTCAGACTCTGCGTGGTGACAAGATTGAAGGGTCTTTTTATAACTCAGGGTCTGCAGGCTACAGCTGCTTTAGAGAGCTGCCTGGTGGCCAAAGCGGGAAATATCTGTTAGAAGGTGGCTTTGCCAGGGGGTTTTCTCCGGGGACCATTTTCAGCAAACCCGGAGAAAGAGGCCGTCCCTGAACTGCCCATGCCCAGGTGCCCTGTGTACTCTCCATTTGGGTGTCGCTGATTCTGGGCAGTCCCTCCAAATCTCTGGACCATACCTGTTCCTCTCTATTCGCCACAAGAACTCACTGACGTGAAAGAAAATACCCACGGATGGCATTATGTCAGGGGTCAGAGTAATGTGACTTTGGGGCTGTGCTAGAGGAAGTAATTATCCGAGTTTACTCTCTCCTTCCTGGCCTCAGTCCCCTCCCCATCACTATACAGTTGCTTATGAAGTTGGCTCCCTGCAATGGCTTGCAGCCAGAGGTACCTGTGCTGCCTCTTAGAATCATTTTCCACCGGACCCCGCCTGGGGGCGGAGGGAGGAGCCAGCCAGGGTGTGTGCCAGAGGGTTATTGTTAGTACAGCCTGTGTCAGCTTGTTTGTCACATGTCACCCAGCCTTGCTGGGGCAACCGCAGGATAACAGCCCTAATCCAGCCACGCAGAGAAGCTGGAACCTTCCGGAGCAGAGCGCCTCTCCTTTATGGTGTCTCTAACTGCCACCAGGCGCTTCCACCCCAAGTCAGCCTTCACCTAAACACACTCCACTTAGGAAAAAAAAAAAAAGAACAGAGGCGCCTAGAGGGGTTAACACCAATGAACAGTTGGAAACTTAAGAGATTTTTTTCCTCCCTGACACATTTTAGAGTTTAGGAAAACCTAGAAATGAAACGCCTAAAAAAAGCCTGTTTCTCTCTGTATTTCTAAATCATTTTTGTATCTTTGAAAAAATGTGTGTGTAATCTTCAGGGCAGGAAGGAGAAGAATGCATCTGCCATTGCTGACTTCCTATTTCTAAAGATAGTATTCTAACATCTCTACAGCAAACTTGCGACTTTGATATTAGACAGCAGACAACAGAGTTTTGAAATAATGCAATTCTGAGCTCCTCCACAGCCCCTGTTCTCATCCATTTTCATCTTCCCTGAGATGGGGGGACCTTCGGAATCCTGAAGAGGGGTTTAAAGATTCAACCTTCTTTTCTGGAGCCTGGTTGAAGTTGACCCTGCCCTGTCTGTAGAGAGCAAGTAGAATTTGCTAAACAAAGGGATAGTATAAACTCGTTTCCATGAGGACTGCAACATTTATGTAAGAAAGGGCTTTCATCACATTTTAAACTATTTTAACATTTGTTTGAAGGCAAACAATTAGTGGATGGATTACAAAACAGTAGTCCAGATAAGACCCATTTTTTAGGGCTTACTTGAAAGTACCAAAACTTCCTTTAGAATTCTATGATTTCTCACTAATTCACACCAGGATTCCTTCCATTTATTTCCAATGGTGAGATTTTACTGACCATTGAAAATAGGCCGCTCCTGGGAGGAGGCTTCCCAACTAGGGGACAGTCTTGGCGAACTCTGTGGGCTCCCAGATGGCACAGCAGAGGTCGACCAGCATCCGTGCTCTCATCCGTTTAGCCTATAAGTGTCTTTTAGCACCTCCAGGCACTGTGTTACATGCTGCTGAAAATAGAAAACAAAATATACACATCGTCTGGGCCTGGTCTCTCAGAATTTACAGTCAAATAGGGAGGAGAGAAATTAGCATCCAATAAGCACTTTGATGAATGTGATGGACTGAAATGTGTCCCCCCTAATTTCATATTGAAGCCCTAACCGCCAATGTGACTGTGTTTGAGAGAGGGCTTGAAGGAGGTGATTAAAGTTAAACAAGGTTATAAGGGTGGGGCCCTAACCAACAGGACTTGTGTCCTTATAAGAAGGGAGAGACACCAGAGCATCCTCTCTGGGCACGTGCACAGACAAAAGGCCATGTGCAGACACAGCAAGAAGTCCGCCATCTGTAAGCTAAGGCGAGAGGCCTCACCAAAAACCAACTGTGATGGTACCTTGATGTTGGACTTCTAGCTCCGGAAGTGTGAGCAAATAGACTTCTGCCGTGTAGGCCTCCCAGCCTGTGGCATTCTGCTATGGCAGCCAGACAGACTTACATCACAGGGGCAGTTCAGGTTTCCCTGGAGGCACATGGAAGGGGCCTCAGCCAGGTCTGGAGCAGAGCGTCTAAGCTGAGACCTGGAGGAGCAGCAGGAGCTGGAGAGGGCGGGAGGAAGGAGGTGTGTTCTAGATGCAGGTTGCAGAGTACGTGGAGGTACAGAGGCAAGGAGAGCATGTCCTGGAGATATGAGACAGAGGAGAAGAAAGTGCAATAACTTGGAGCATAGAGGGCAAGGGTGCTGGTTCTGGAACAGATGAGGTTCTGCAAGTCCAAAAAGGCTGTAGAGCATGACTTCTCAGGAGTGCTCCCACAATCCAACTCCTCTTCCCTCTTAGAGCCCGGTCTTCCCCTTTGGGTTTCCATCCCACCATGTTCTCTTGAGCCCCTTCTTCCCCTTTGGGCTTCCATGCCACCACGTTCTCTTGACCGTCCCACCACGTTCTCTTGGTTTTCCTCCTACTTCATTGGTTACTCTGTCTCCTTTGATGTCTCCTTTCCCCTGCTCGACCTCTAAATATAAAGAGTCCCCCCAGACTTAGTCCCAGGCCCTCTTCTCTGCTCTTTTTCAAGTCTTTCCAATGTGATTTCATCCAGTCACATGGCTTTAAATTGCATCTGTATACCTATGACCTCTAAATCTCTTTCTCCTGCCTTGACCTCTCCCTCCAAATGTGAATGCGTATATCTATTTGTTTCCTTGATATCTCCCTTTAGTCACTTAATAGACAACTCAGACATAATACCCAGTTAGGCAGGATGCTATTGGTTAAGCAACAGAAGACTCCAACTCAAATGGCTTATTAAATAGTAAGGGCATTCTTTGAGAGTGGTTCCTGACCTGGGTAGTTCATAGTGATGGTACTGTATGGAAGGGAAAAACTTTCCCTTTACCCTCTTATGTTGAGTGATAGAGTCCTGCAAATTAAATTGACAAAAGACAGATTAACAGGAGAAAAAATTTATTTACACATACAATGCAGATACATCCAAGAGTGTTCAATGATGAGTAACTTAAAGGGGCGGTTAGAATTTGGGGATCATATATCTAATTTAGTAGGGAAAAGAGAGAAGGGAGAAAAGGCTTCTATGGGAAGGACAAATAGGATTTTTTAGGAAAGACACAGGAGCTTTTAGGAGAACGAACAAGAGATAAGCAGGTTTGGGATGTCTGTCCATACAGGTGTGAGTCATCTTCCTGTCTCCTTGTAAAATGTCTCTGGAGAGGGGATTTATGGTAGGCTTGCCCTTGGTCTCTCTCCTGGAAACAGACCCACCTCAAAAAGGGAATTTACAGTAGCCTCAATGCCCAGAAATTTCTGCTTTCAGCCAGAAATGGGAAGCTCCAGGAAGCCTTCTTTCTGCAGCAGTTGAATTTGAAATGTCTTTGACTTAAAATAATTCTTATGCCAAAGTGGCATATTTTGGGGTGGCATCTCCTGATCCTCTCTGCTACTGCTTTCTTGTAGTTGGTCACAGTTGTACAAAGGGCTTCCCATATTCTGAATTGGGTCTCGGGCTAAATCTGGAATTGTGAGTCACTGAAGGGTCCGGGTTAGTATGGTTTTTCTTAGCTCTAACCTAGCCACTTTATGGTGAATCTATTTACCATATGACTCAAGTTGAAGTCAGGAGATATTTTTGGCCTATGATAGTACCTGTGATAGCCTTTGTCCTATGACTTTGTTGTCCCCTCCCATTCTGACCTTGAACTCCTCATGAGACTTGCTTTAGCCAACAGAATGTAGCAACTGTGCCACAACCAGAGGCTTAAAAAGTGCTTATCCACTCGAGTTTGCTGTCTTTCCTCTCTTCAACCCCTGCAATTACCATGAGGACAAACCCAGGCTAGCCTGCTAGAGGATGAGGGACCCATGGAGCAGAGGGGAGTTGCCCTAGTTCAGCCCATCCTAGACCGGCCAGCCCCCGCTGATTGACCAGCTAACCAAGCATGCATGAGTGTGCCCAGATAAAACCAGTTAACTCAACAACAAACAAATGAAAAGATGACCAACACCATTAGTCATTAGGGAAATGCAAGTCAAAGCCACAATAATATACCACTTTACACCCACTTGGATGGCTATAATAGTAAATAAATAAGTTACAAGCGTGGGTGAGGACGTGGAGAAATTGGAATCCTCATCTATTTCTGGTGGGGACGTAAAATGGTTCAGCCACTGTGGAAAATGATTGGGCCGTTCCTTAAAAAGCTAAACATAGAATTATCATAGGACCTAGCAATTCCACTCCTAGGAATACATCTAAAAGAAAAAGGTAGATTTACACACAAACAGCAGCACTATTCATAACAGCCCAAAGGTGGAAACAACCCAAATGTCCATGGATGGATGAAGGAAGAAACAAATTGTGGTATGTGCACACAATGGAATATTAGCCATAAAAGGGAATGAAGTCCTGATGCATGCTACAATGTGGATGAACCTTGGAAACATTTTGCTACCTGAAAGAAGCCAGACACAAAAGGTCACATGTTGCATGATTCCATTTACGTGAAACTTTCAGAACAGGTAAACTAGGGAGACAGAGTCGATCTTCTGTTGCCAGGAGCCGAGGGAAGGACGGAATGGGGAGTGACTATTTAGTGGGTACAGGGTTTCACTGTGGGGTGATGAAAATATTCTGGAGCTAGACAGAGGTGGTGGTTGCACAACTTTGTGAACGTACTAAATGTCACTGAATTGTTCATTCTAAAATGGTTAATTTGATGTTATGTTAATTTCGCCTCAATAAAAAAAAATAAAGCATTCCAAAAAAAATCAGTTGAGTCAAGTCCAAATCAGCAGAACTGCCCAGCCAATCTGTAGACTGGTAATAACACATGGTAGTTATTTTAAGCCACCGGTGTTATATAACAATAGCTAGCTTATCATATGTGTGGAAAAGTCCTAACCTTTTTGAATGGGGAGGCTGAGGGGACACCTTAAGAGAGGAGCTTCCAGGAGAGGGGTTTCCCCAAACTATGTCTTCCAGGTCTGGCAATTTTCATCCGTGGATTTCCTGAGACGGGAAATTTCTAAACTGGGCATGCTTTCCATAGAACACGCTGCCGTGTCCTCACTGAGTACAGCGCTCAGTCTGGGTTAGTTCTGCTAATAGACACCCCTCCTCAGATGTGCAAAGTTACACGATCGTACACTTTCATCCCTGTGTGGAAGGCTGTGGTGGAACAGTGCTGGAGGGCCGCTGTTACTGGACTGAGAAGTGTGCAAGCTTTTCAAAGAAGCAGCACAGGCTGTCCCACCAGCACAGGAGGTGGGACCTTAAGTGGGGGCAGTCACAGCTGCACATGGAATGGTCCCAGTGGAGATGAATTTCCAGCAAGTTCTTTGGCATTAGCTCTTTCTTCCTCCTCACATCCTCTGAGGTCATGGCGAGCTTCTGGACAGAGTTTCACACAGTGTCTGGTCACTGCTCCCAGGCCACAGGGGTGCCCTTCATCTGCCAAAGGATTTCCACCAACCCCGAACTGCCCACTAATCTTTATACTCTGTTTCCTCCACTGAGTCCTTGAAGATGCTATCACAGTTGCATTTTAACATCCAGTTTGGTGTCCTCTGTTGTTTCCTTGTAGAAGGTCTGGTGCCATACCTTACACATCTCTTGACACACACAGAGGTCAGACAGAGAGACCCCAAGGAAGAAAATGACACTCACGACCGTGCACGCTCCCCTCAGCTCTCCTTGATGAAACTGGCCGCAGCCTCTGCCGTGGAAGGTGCTCTGATGGAAGGATCTGCCGGCTGCCTCCCAGGGTGTGAGAAGATACAATGGTTCTCAGAGCACGGGGAAAGTATAACTGACCAACGTAATACAGTGTAGTATTGTATGAGGAGACTCTGAAAGCGCGGTAGTGCTGGAACGAATGCAGCTCACTGGTTAAGCACATAGACTTGGGAATCAGACAGACCGGATGCAAAATAGGGTGTGTGATTCACAAGAGTCAATTACTTAACCTCTGTACGCAGTGCAATGAAGACAATAACACCACCTCGTAGTGATGTTGCAAGGATCAAGTGGGATATAGCGTGTGAAATCCCCCACAGTACTCAGTACAAGCACTCAGTGAGTGTAAGTGATGATCATCATGACGATTTCTTAAGATAATGCTCCCCAAAATATATTCTACCCAACAATAGCGTACTTGGAAATGTTAATGGTATATTGTGAAAAAATAGTTTCAGAAGTCACAGAGAAATCAATATAGTAAAGGCTCGCAAGGGTTGTGCAGTAAAGAAATCAGTTGCATCTTGTTTAACCTAGCTTTTTCCAAATTTCTTTGAAGAGAGAATCTTTCTTTTCTGGTGGAACATCTATTAACGGCTGTGGATCACTGGTGCTTCCCAGAACACTGTTGGGATGTTGCTGTTTTCTGAAAATAATTTTCAGTTGTGTGACTAGTTAAAAATCCATCCCCAGAAAGCAAAACGAGAGTTAAACATAAAGAAGCTTACGTGTAGGCCTGGAGCAGGGCTGCGGCTGGCTCTCGGCCTCAGTCAAGTCTGGGAGAGGAGGGGATCATCATCCCAGCCAGCCGTCTGCTGCGAAGGGGCAGCGTGCGCGGTGGCAGGGCAGGCTTTTAAACTCTGGATTGGAACTTACCGTTCCCACTGCTGGCCTCCCTTTGAAACAGAAGCCACCCAGAGCTCTCTGTGGCAACGCAGTCCCCAGAAGAGAGGGCCTGAGCTCAGCACCGTCCTCACCGAGACCACCCAGGCCAGACCCTGACTTTATTCTCCAGCCAGGAGCGGCCACACCTGTTTGTACTTTTGTTTATTTGGGCTTGTTTTGTAGGAAGCCACATGAAGCATGAACTATGTCGGCCTGTGCTCCACACAGCGAAGCTTTTGAAGAGGAAAGTTACCGCTCATCAAAGAATACAGGATGGATTCCTAACGCAGGATGACGCATAGAGAGCCCTGGGCTCAGCTTGGATGGCCGCCCCTCTCAAAGAACAGCTGGTATTCATGCTTGGGACTTTTTCTTTTTTCTTAAGGAGGAGGTTTACAGAGAGTTACAGAAAGTAGCTAGGAGATCCGAAAGAGAGAGTAAAATGAAATGTCATGTTTTTGTAAGGTAAACAAACGATTTTTTTAGCACAATATTGAATTGATGTTTAGCATAATATTGAATATAATGTAAATATTGAGTCGACAGAAGGGAATTTACCAGGGAAGGAGGCACCAAATTACTTTTGTGCTGGGATAGTTTGTATATCTTGCCCCTGAGGACACATTAAGTCTCATGCTTCATGAATCGCTACATGGCACAGAGGCCAGGCGATGCTTATCCACTCACTTATGAAGTGAGCAAAACTGAAACTTCAACACCAAATTTTAACAAGGGTCACAAAAACAGACACTCCTCCCCAAACAGTTAAAAACAAAACTCTTCAGCCACAACAGACATCAATTTAGGAATACAAATTAAGATGAACTGAAATACTAAGAAATTCAATTAAGCAGCATCTGAAAAAGACTGCCATCTGACCAAGGATGGCTTACCATAGGAATGCAAGGAATGGCTTATTAATAGGAAATCTATAAATAAAGCATATCATTTCAATAAGTCAAGAGAGAAATTATATAATCATCTTAGCAGATGGTACACATTTATGATCAAAAATATACTAAAGTGGAACTGGAGAATAGCTCCTTAACGGTGCTCAGTAGAGATACTTCATGAAGGCACAGGAGAGCCTTCCCACCGGAGCTAGAAATAGGATAAGGATGTCAAGTCTCACCTTTACTCTTTTATATTTTCCTGGAAGTTTTAGTGACTGAAATAAGATAGAAAATAAACAAATGAATAACAGTATGACCGTTAATTTTACGTGTCAACGTGGCGAGGCTATGGTGCTGAGATGGTCAAACACCAGTTTAGATGTTGCTGTAAAGATACTTTTAGGGGCTGGGCCGGTGGCACAGGGGTTAAGTGCACATGTTCCACTTCTTGGTGGCCTGGGGTTCACCGGTTCGGATCCCGGGTGCGGACATGGCACCACTTGGCAAAAGCCATGCTGTGGTAGATGTCCCACGTATAAAGTAGAGGAAGATGGGCATGGATGTTAGCTCAGGGCCAGTCTTCCTCAGCAAACAGAGAAGGATTGGCAGTAGTTAGCTCAGGGCTAATCTTCTTCTTCTTCAAAAAAGATATTTTTAGGTGCAATTAACATTTAACTCAGTAGACTCTGAGAAAGCAGATTACCACCATAATGTGGGTGGACCTCGTCCAATCAGTGGAAGGCCTCAAGACAAAAAGACTGAGGTCACCAAGGGAGAAGGAATTCTGCCTCCAAACTCAAGACTTTGGACCCAAGCCTTTACCCTCAGTTCCTCCCTGGGTCTCCAGGCTGTTGGCCTGCCTTGCAGAGTTCGGATTTGCCAGACCCCACGACTGTGTCAGCCAATCCCTTAAAATAAATCCCTCTATAGAATACGCACACATCTATTGGTTCTGCTTCTCTGGAGAACCCAGACTAACGCAAATAACAACAGTTAATGCCTGCAAAGGCTTCCTACAAGCCAGGCAGAGTTTTAAGGGCTAGACACGTAGGTGTGAAGTCATTCAATCCTTACAAGAACCCTGAGAGGTAGTGAGATTTTTGTCCCTATTAGGAACCAATCAGAATGGAATACTCTGAGAACTCACAGGAATGTTCTGGGCTAATTAAAGGAGAAGAACCAAAAGCCTCAAGTTCCTACCCTTTTACTTTGGGGTGACTCCAACCGGGTCTTTCTGGGTAAGATACTGGTGCTCGGGGACCATGCGTGGATGGTGATGGCGGTCCTATCATCTTGGCAGTAGCCAATTGACCTGGACACAGGCTGGGAGGCAATGGTCTGCAGTAACCTGAGGGGCCTGGCTGGTACTGGACTTGTGCTCTGACGGTCCTGTGTTGGTCTGCTATGGCTGCTGTAACAAACTGCCACAGACTCAGTGGTGTAAACAACACACTTATTATCTTACACTTCTGGAGGTCAAAAGTTCTAAAACCAAGGGGTCAGCAAGGCTGCGTGCCTCTTGGAAGCTCTGTGGAAGAATCACTTCCTTGACTTTTCCAGCTCCTAGAGGACACCTGCCTGCCTTTCCTCCATCTTGAGAGTTAGCAGCATAGCATTTTCAAGTTTCTCTCTTTCTCTCTGACCTCTGCCTGCTTTGTCCATTGTCTTCTCTCTCTGATTCTGACCTTCCCACCTGCCTTTTCTAAGGACCCTGTGATTCCTTCGTGTCCACCAGGATCATCTCCCCATCTCAGGATCTCTACCTGGATCACATCCGCAAAGTTCCCTTTGCCACGGAAGGTAACGTGTTCACAAATTCAGGGATCAGGATGTGGACAACTTTGGGGGTGTTATTCTGTCTACAATGCATACCAAGCATAGGTGTGAGGACCCATCGTCTCCTCCTTATGGAGAAGTGTGCCTGCTAATGGCACAGGGAGAAGCTGGCCTCTCAGCTGGTATTACCGTCGTGACTCACGTCAACCTTCAGTGTTTTCCTGTTTCCTGTCCTCAGGCAGAAAGCACAACCCAGTTTTAGAAAAACTACCACAGGAGAGGGGACTATCCTTGCAACGCTGCCTTCTAACCTTCCTATGTGTGCAGAATGTAAGAAGCTTCTACAAAACCGGGAAGAAACATGGATCCATATTTTTCTCGTCTTGCTGTAGGCAAGGCTATTCCAAATATTAAAACAAAGACCAAATTCACAGTGGAAAAAATGAATATGACTTACCTAAAAATTCAAAAGTTATATAGGTTTTAAAAAGATAGAAACAGAGAGTTACGGTTTCTGGTTCCACAGGTAAGAAGCTTGGAAGTCGCCACTCTGTCCAAACAAGTAAAAAACCGAATGAACTGAAAAATCAACTCTTCTTGGATCCGTAAGAGAGGGGAAGACCCAGGCAAACGGCGGCCCCCATGGCGGGAGAACCAGCTGGGTGAACACCAGGGTCCCAGCGCTGGGGCGGGGACCCCTGAGCTGTAACCGATGAATTGTTGGGGACTCAGTGTGGGCGACTCTGAGAGTTAAAACTCCAGGGGAACCTGTCAATTTTGTGAGTTCTACCTCCAGGAGCTCGACCGGGTTCTCACAGTAAATAGCGGAGGAAAGTCTCAGGCTTCCAGCAGCGTGGGGGGAAGGAGCCGTCCTGAAACAGGCCAACGCTCTGCTCTCCTTAACTAGGCTGCCCTTGGGGGAAACGAGTTAACCAGAGCCCAACCTGCTGGCATCATCAGAGCCTAACTGAGCTGGGCAACGGAATGCCCAGCCCCCGCTGGCTCTAGCCTTCCACGTGGGGAAGGAAACGCCCAGCTTCAGCCCAGGCTAGCCAACCTGTCCCACCTGAGAGGGAGACTGAGACGCACGTGTGAACTCCCAGTGCAGAGGCACAGGCTCACTGGGACCGAGGCCTAATCATAGGACTCTTGCTCCCCCACCCCCTCACCACCGCATCACTAAAGGCCCGCTTACCGCAGTTCAGTTTACCCGGTCCATCAGGTCCAGCTATCAAGGAAAAATTACAAGGCACACCAAAAGCCAAAAAACACAATTTGAGGAGACACCACAAGCATCAGAACCAGACATGGCAGGGATGTTGGAATTATCAGACCAGGCATTTAGAACGACTATGATTAATATGCTAAGGGCTCTAATGGGTAAAGCAGACGGCATGCAAAAACAGATGGCAGTGTAAGCAGAGAGATGGAAATCCTAAGAGAGAACCAAAAAGAAAGGCTGGAGATCAAACACACTGTGGCAGAAATGAAGAGTGCCTTTGACAGGCTCGTTAGGAGAGTGGACGCAGCTGAGGAGAGAATCTCCGAGCTTGAGGATATCCCAACGGAAACCTCAGAACTGAAAAGCAAAGAGAACAAAGACTGAAAAAAACAGACAGAACATCCAAGGACTGTGGGACAGCTATAAAAGGTGTCACATACACGTAGTGGGAATACAAGAAGGAGAGGAAAGAGAGAAAGGAACAGAAGAAATATTTGAAACAATAATGACTGAGAATTGCCCCAAATTATTGTCAGACACCAAACCATGGATCCAAGAAGCTCAGAGAACACCAAACAATATAAATGCCAAAAACAACCCCAAACTCTGACACTTAGGCATATCATTTTCAAACTATGGAAAATCAAAGATAAAGACAAGATCTTGCAAGAAGCCAGAGGAAAACACCACCCTACCTACAGAAGAACAAAGTTGAGAATTATATCTGACTTCTCCTCAGAAAGCATGCAAGCAAGAAGAGAGGGGAGTGACACATTTAAAGCGTTAATAGAAAAAACTCCACTAAGCTACAATTCTGTACCCTGTGAAATTATTCTTCAAAATTGAAGGAGAAATAAAGACTTTCTCAGACAAACAAAAATTGAGAGAATTTGTTGCCAGTAGACCTGCCTTGCAAGAAATGTTAAAAGAAGTTCTTTAGAGAGGAGGAAAATAACAAAGGTCAGAAACTTGGATCTACCTAAAGAAAGGAAGACCATCAAAGAAGGAATAAGTGAACGGGAAATAAAAATGTTTACTTTCTTCTTAATTGATCTAACAGATAACAGTTTGATCAAGATAATAATAGCAACAATGTATTTGCTTATGGATGGTTATGTATTTGTATGCTTGTGTTTAAGTGAAACGAATGACAGCAAAGGTACAAGTCACAGGAGGAGGAATTAGCATTATTTTGTTACTATAAATACTCACTCTGCTCGTGAAGTGCTATCGTGTTATTTGAAAGCGGGCTTGGATTAGACGTAAGTGTATATTGCAAATTCTAAGGCAACCACTAAAAAAGGTAAAAATATAAGTATAACTGATATCTTAAGAAAGGAGAGAAAATGGAATCATAGACAATGTTCAATTAAAACCACAAAAAGCAGAAAAAGAGTGGAAGAAAGAAAAGGAACAAAGAAGAAGGAAACAAGTGGAAAACAGTAACAAGAATGTAGATATTAATCTAGCTCAATCAGTAATCTTTGGACATCAATGATCTAATTACACCAATTAAAAGACAGAGATTGTCAGAGTGGATCAAAAACGAGTCAACTATATGTTGTCTACAAGAAACCACCTTAAATATGAAGACATATATGTTAAAAGTAAGTGGATGGAGAAAAATACACCTTGCTATTCTTAATTTTCTGAGGACACTCCATACTGCTTTCCATAGTGGCTGCACCGGTTTGCACTCCCACCAGCAGTGTACAAGGGTTCCCTTCTCTCCACATCCTCTCCAACATTTTTTATTTCCTGTCTTGTTAATTATGGCCATTCTGACTGGAGTGAGGTGATATCTCATTGTAGTTTTGAGTTGCATTTCCTGGTAGTTAATGATGTTGAACATATTTTCATGTACCTGTTGGCCATCCGTATACCTTCTTTGGAGAAATCTCTGTTCAGATCTTTTGCCCATTTTTCAATTGACTTGTTGGTTTTTTTTGTTGTTGAGATGTATGAGTTCTTTGTATATTTTGGATGTTAACCCCTCATCTGATATATGGTTTGCAAATATCTTCTCCCAATTGTGAGGTTGTCTGTTCGTTTTGTTGATGGTTTCCTTTGCTGTGCAGAAGCTTTTTAGTTTGATGTAGTCCCATTTATTCATTTTTTCTTTTGTTTCCCTTGCCCGGTCAGACATGGTACTTGAAAATATGCTGCTAAGACCGATGTCAAAGAACATGCTGCCTATGTTTTCTTCTAGAAGTTTCACGGTTTCAGGTCTTACATTCAAATCTTTAATCCATTTTGAGATGATCCAGCTATTCTACTGCTGGATATTTATCCAAAGAACTTGAAAACACAAATGCATAAAGATATGTGCACCCCTATGTTCACTGCAGCATTATTCACAATAGCCAAGGCTTGGAAGCAACCTAGGTGCCCATCTAGGGACGAATGGATAAAGAAGATGTGGTATTTATACACAATGGAATACTGCTCAGCCACAAGAAATGATGAAATCTGGCCATTTGTGACAACATAGATGGACGTTGAGGGTATTATGCTGAGTGAAATAAGTCAGAGGGAGAAAGTCAAATACCATATGATCTCACTCATAAGCAGAAGATAAAAACAATGACAAACAAACACATAGCAACAGAGATTGGATTGGTGGTTACCAGAGGGGAAGGAGAGAGGGGGGAGGGCAAAAGGGGGGATTAGGCACATGTGTGTGTGGTGATGGGTGGTAATTAGTCTTTGGGTGGTGAACATGATGTAATCTACACAGAATTCGAAATATATTATGATGTACATCTGAAAGCTATATAATGTTATAATCCAATGTTACTGTAATAAAAATAAAAAATTTTAAAAAAGAAGGAAAAGTGAAAAGAAAACAGTGAGAAGGCATTACAGTGAACCTCTATAAAGAACATTAAGAAACAAACAAACGAAAAATACACCGTGCTAACACTTATCAAAAGAAAGCAAGAGTAGCCATATTAACTTCAGGAGGCAGAATTCCAAACGAGGAACGTTATCAGGGATAAAGAAAGGCATTACATAATGATAAAGGGGTCACTTCTCCAAGAAAACAGCAATCTTTAACACGTAAGCACCTGACAAAAGAGTGTCAGACAACATGAGGCCAAACCTGATAGAACTGCGAGGAGAGAGAGGTGAACCGACTGTCAGACCTGGAGACTTCAACACCCTCCATCAGAAATGCACAGATGCAGCGGGCAGAAAATCAGTAAAGACTTAGCTGAACTCAACAGCACCGTCAATCAACTGGATGTGATAGGCATCTATAGACTACTTCATCCAACAACAGCAGAATACACGCTCTTCTCAAGCTCACACGGAGCATTCAGCAAGATGGATGATGTCCGGGCCATAAAACACACCTTAACAAATTCCAAAGAACATAAATCATGCGATGCCTGCTCTCAGACCACAAGGGAATGAAACTAGAAATCAATAACAGAAAGAGAACCAGAAAATCCCAAAACACAGGGAGATTAAACCACATGCTTCTAAAGAACGCATGGGTTAAAAAATAAAAACAAAATTAAAAGACAAACAATAAACTAGAGAAATATTTAAAAATGTACAGCAAAGAGTTCGTATCTTTAATGTATAAAGAGCAGTTACAAATTAACAACAGGAAAAGACAAATATGTTGCAGGCAAATGGGCAAAGGAAACGGGCACTTCACAAAAGACGATATCGAATGGCTTATGCACGTGCGAAAATGCTTAACCTCATAAGTGTAAAGGGAATTTAAACTAAAATAACTTGACAAATATAAAAATAAATGACAACTATTGCTGGAAAAGATGTGGTGAAGATTTTGGGGCCCCTCCTGGCTGCTGCTAGGAGTGTTTATGGTACCACATTGCTGGGGTTCCCCTTGGCAACACATATCAAAAGCTTAAAAGTTATACACACTCAGTGACCTAGAAATTCCAATTAAAGGAATTTTTCTGAAGGAAATCAGGAATACAAGCAAAAATTGAGCTGCAAAGATTTTCCACATACACCACATGTTATTTATATATAGAAGTAAAAGGAAAGAGATAGTCGAAATATCTGACAAAAAGACTGGTTAACTATATTATCATCAGCTATAAAACAGAGTCTAATGCAATCATTTAAAATGAGAATGTTATCCATTCAATCTCATTTATTGATCAGGTTGTTTTTCTCACTGAAAACAAGGGCAGGGCCCTTTAACTGCTGGACCCTTTAACTGTGTGTACTCTTCTAAACGTTTGCTGATTGACTTATTAATATAAAATATGTTTTCGCACAACAGCATGCGAAACACTCATAATTTAAAAAGAAAAAAATGCAAGATAAAGAACATTATGGAGAATATGATGTAAAAACAAACAAACAAAGAGATTAGAAGAAAACACACCAAAATGTTTATACAGGTTATCTCTGGATGATGAGATTGAAGGTGATTTAATTTTTCTCCTTGTACATTTCACAGTTTCCAAACTCACAACGACCATGTATTAATTCCATAATTAGAAAAATTTCAATAAATAGTAAAAATGTAAAAGGAAGAGTAATAGTGCGTTTTGTTAAAATAACAACTTGTTCCTCCTGATCTTTCAGAACTGGTTACTCAGAGTGAGGTCTGTGGACCAACAGAACCTGGAAACTCATTTGAAAAACAGAATTTCTGCCCCACCCCACTACTGTGTCCGAATTTGAATTTTATCCAGCTACCATGTAACTGGGATACACTGAGAACTGAGTCTGAGAAGCTCTGTTTGAGGGTGTCCTCAACTGATCATTTTACTACTGCATTGGGTTGGCTAACGACTATCAAGATATAATATTTGGCATTCTGTACAAAGACGTTAATGCGATCTCGAATGCTTTGCTGGCATTGCAATAACTTCCACACAGTTTTAGTAGTTTGGATGCAATGATTCGGAAATGCCTGGGTGAAATTTGCCCTCAGACCGGCCTCTGTCCTCGCTCCTGCTGCCGGCTGGCTCGCCCTCTGATCCGGCAGCTGCTCCCCTTTCACGCACCTGGTGCCTCGTTCACTCAGCCCTGATTAACTGCCTAATGCAGCTCTTGCTCCGCTGCTCCGTCATGCTCCTCTGCACGCTCCCGTTCCAAACAGTAGAATATCTTGTCACTTCTGAGACTGCCCAAACAGAGATTTTAAAAAGCTTATTGCTCACGCTTGGGGTCAGGTGGACAGCAGTTACTTTCACAGAGCTTTATTTGTTTCACTCATGGAACACTGATCAGGCAACTGATTAATAGGATAGTCCATGACTTTGTCTTAATGAAGTGGCAGGGGATGCTGGGGTGGGGGAGGCATCATGTAGAAATACCACGCAGCGAGCTGATGGGATCCGTGCCTTTGAGGAGACACAGACTGGAGCAATAACGGTGCCTGGGGAAAGCCAGGAAGGATTTGGGGAGGAGGCGACCTCCTTCTGTGTTCCCAACTCCCACCCAAATGAAGTCACTCCCATAACGGATACACCCCCAGCTGTGCACACATCACTCTTTTAATTGTCATCTTCCCTGGCAGACGGATAGTTCAACGATGGCACAGAAGGTGGGTGCGTAAGCCATGTTTGCTGAATGAAGGGACACGATCTGAGTCTCAGAGGGAGAGTTGGTCTCGGCCATGAGGATGAGTGGGTGTTCTCTGGGAGGAGGAAGTAGAAGGCAAGAGCACTAGAACAACACAGTGGGCTGTAACTGTCATTGGCATGCCTTCTCCAAACGGTGTACCAGTGGATCAGGGAGACGGTTCCATTTTGTAGATCTGCCGTAGTTGGGGTTATGGGGAATAAAACGTTTTGGCTGGTTAGCTGTGACAGGGTTAAAGTTAAGCGGCAGCCACAAGCACATCTTGGAACACAGTTCTCTCTTCACAGAAAGGGCTGTGATGGTGCTGAAGCTGCCCAGGACTCCCCACTGGCGCTATATTTGTGGCTGTCCCCTTCAAAGCAGGGGCAGACGTGCCCTGAGTGAGCAGGCAGCACGGCTTAGAGTCTGGGGACCTGGAGCTTTCAGAGCAGGAAGCAGAGCTAGAGAGCTGCCGAGATGTAAGCTGTCTGCAGCACGACCAGGAAAAGGAAAAGCTAGGCTCCTGTCTCCAGCCTCTCCTCACCAATTTCTCAATATCCTTTGGCATTTGAACAGGCTGCTGCTGCTTTGGGGGAGAGTGACGTGCACAGTGACATTTGTAATGATGCCTTCCTGATGACTGCCTTCTGTTTATCAAACCATAGCATGAAGGTGGAATTATTCCAGAAGATTTAAAGTATGTGTGTGCCGAGGGCAAGGAGCTCACCAGGTTTGGGAGGTGTTTCCTCCGGCTGCTGGAAAAGGCCTTTCACGCAGGGCTCAGTGTCCTCACCTATCTGCCCTGTGGGCGGGCACTGGGAGCGTCTGGCTAGACAGTCCAGGGGAAGAGGCATGCCCTGTTAGTGACTCCTGTGCCGTTGGGAACCACAAGCTGGAGGTGAGTCAGCCGAAGGGAAGTCTGCAGGATCCTGAATTGCTGGTTTCAGAAACCTGCTTTCCGGTGAAGCAGCCACTCCCCAGGGCTGTACCATCATGCCTTGGGACCCATGGGGCTGTGCCAGTCATGAACTCTGGGTCACCCAAGAGAAATCACACCTCAGGTTCAGTAGGGGTCACTGCCTCTGTGACTCCAGCAGGAGGAGGTGGAAAGAACGTTTGAGATGTAGGAATCTGTGCTGAGCAAGGACGTTGCAGAGCTGTTAGCCTCAGTCCCAAACCAACTTCATTCAAACCTCTAGGGAAAGTGGGTCCCCACACGCGTCCAGGGAAACTTGCTGGCCAAGTCTCATGTGACCAGGATGTATAGAAACCAAGTAGGGAGGAAGAGCTTTATCACTTATTTTTCACCCAGAGCATGAACTGCCATTTCTCATTTCTCTTCAGTACACCAGACTGGTCACATTGCTCAAATATTTTTGGAACGTGGCTCCAAAAACTCAGTCCTTGGCCTCAGGGAACTGAACGTAAAAGCTCCCTTTTGTAGAAAATGTTTTACGTGCTCTTGAACATTTTTACACATTTCCAGTCTCCCATCTTGGGAGGTGCCTGGGGTCCATACTGTGCTCCTGGGATGCACGTGGAAATGAGGGGAGCCAACAAGGGCCTTCGCTGCAGGGGACCTGGTACTCGAGATTCTGGTGCCGCCCCCCGCACGTGGAGACTCATCTTCGCTCCTTCGTCAGAGGCCTGGAATGCTGCCGCCTCTGGAGAAGAGGCAGACCGCAAGGTTTGGCAAATTCACTTTCTTCGACATCTGGGACTCACATCTCAAGCTTTTTGTGGGATCTTGGGTGCAATATCTTTCTTGGTTTGGTCTAAATATAACCTTCGTAGGCAGAAGAGGAATGCTTAGAAAGCACACAACTTGCTGATGTCAAGGGGAAAGAGATCTAATTTCTGTGATACCATATAATTCAGCTTGCATCCCACTCCTATGGGTTTACTCAGCAGCCATTGTTCTAATTTTCATCTGCACACTGCCTAAAATAATGAATCTTTGGGTCTACAGCAGCTTCCCCTTCGGCAATCCTGCCAACAGGTTCCTGGAAGAACCCTGTCTCGCCAGCCTCCGCTGAGAGTGCTAAGGCTCTGCATAGGCCCAACATGAAGGAAAGGACCACATTCTGGGGAGCGTGCTCTTCCAAGGGGCCACTTCTCCTCATGCGCACAAGACCCCCAGGTGGGCTGCTGGGGGCTCTGGGAGGAAGAGAGCTCTGGCCAGCCCCTGATACATGTTACTCCTCATCTCTGAGCCTGGGGTTTTGGGAAGGGAGAGCGGTTTCTTTGCCCCACCCCCAGTTCCTTATAATTGTTAAAATATTATAACAAGCGTACTAAATGGTCTTGAAAAAGAAAGAAAATCAGTAATGCCACAGTTATTCCTGCATACTCTGTTGTTCTTATCTATGCATCATTTACAGATTATATCAAAATATATTCACAATTTTCCATGCCACCTTTTTTGGCTGAACATTATACCATAAACACTTCACATTTCTATGGGTTTCTGTTTTTCATAATTAAAATTTTAATAGTACCTCATTTCCACTGAAGAAAAGAATGACAGTGAATTGAACTGCTTTTCTGTTGTTAGACTTTGACACAGCTTGCGGGTTTTGTCTTCAGAGATGACACCTCCATAAGCATCAGTGGGCCTATAGCTTATTTTTCTTTTGTGTTTGAATACATTTCCGGGAGTGGGATAAAGTGTTAATGGTTTCATGGCCTCTGATATGTGTTGCCATACTGATTTCTTTAAGGATTGTAAAGGTTTATATCTGTCCATTCTCTGTGGTTGAATGATGCACAAACCAAGGCAGGGATGATAATCAAAATGTATCAACTAGTTGGGGCATTGGTACTGATGGATCCAAACTGAGACCAGCAGGTCAACCTGCCTGGGCACACTGCCTAAATATTGGCCCTACTCGGACAGCAAACTTTGTTGCCTCCAGGACACCCTTCCCCTCTGTTCTCTTTCTCTCAACCTGGGTTTCCTTCTCTATTTCTATTCCTCCGGTTCTCTCCTGCTCTTTTAGCAAGGCAGTAATAGTAATAGCAATAGCTGACGTGTTATGGAGTGTTCAGTCTGCCTTCACATGTCTTAGCCCAATTAACTCTTGGAACAACCTATCGGTGGTTTAGTCCCATTTTATAGATGTGAACACCGAGGCTTGGATGGTTAGGTTACTTGCCCAGGCACACAGAGATGAAACATGACACAGCTGAGATTCAAACCCAGTCTGGCTGGCTCCATAGTTCTCAGCCAGGAGGCTGCCCAGACTGCAGGGTGCCAGGCCGCTGGGTGGGTGGGAGGACAGAAGGGGAGGGAAGTTGAAATCCTGGAGGGACTGAAAATGGGTTGTTTCGGTTTCCTTTTTGCCCTTTTGTTTCCTGCATTATTAAACTTTTTCATTAGCTTCTCCTGGTGTCATATTTATTTGCAGCTGTTAAGCATTAGAAGACTTCAGAGGGGGGATTTATTTAAAGCATAGTTATTAAAATGTCTATTTTGATTTAAGGATTTCTTCTGCTTTGTATTAGTGGCTTGTCTCATATCTCTTTAATCTGCAGTCGTTTCTAATAAAGAACATTCAGAACCTACCAGCCAAAGCACTTTAAGTGATTCTTGCCAAGTCTCATTTAAGCATATCATCTCTTGGCTGAATTATCACTCAGCCATAGCCCTGTCCTCTTATCATTTATAAAATTGGCAACCTGTCCATTGGGGCCCATTACAAAGTCATCTGCGTACTGTGGGACTGTGTCTTCTTCACAGTATCCCACATTCTCTTGACTGGAAGAGACCCCTGATTATTTCTTCCTATAATGTACAGTTGTCTTCAGTTGCATTTCCACAAGCTGCACTGTAGATGTCCACCTTTGAAGTGGGGATGGATGGTGCATATTCTGGAGGAGTCAAGGAGAAGCTGTTTCTGGTTGTCAACCTCATAGATCCTTGGAAGAAAATTAGAAACCAGTAGAGGAGGATTGTGTCTCCTGGATGTGTCCCTCAGAAGCTTTGGGTGTGGAGAGAGAACCATGGCTACTGAGGGGCAGGGCTTGGTGGCACGTGAGGAATAGGCAGAGTGGGCAAATTCCCTATCTTAGTTTAAGTTCCCCCAGAGCAGAGACTGAAGTAAGGAATCAAGTGAAGGTAGTTTATTTGGGAGGTGATTCTAGGAGGCAGGGGTGGAAGAACGGGGAGAGCAAGCGCAGGAGGACGAGTTAACATGAGGGGTATTCAAGGTGGTTGACGTAGACTGGACCTCTCAGAAGGATACGGAATGCCTTCTGGAATCTTCCGCCTGAAGGACAGGAGGCTGGAGCATCTATTCAGCTCAAGTCCCTGTTGGTTGCCCTGGTGTAGTGGTGCTCACGGCCTGCACCCCCCCACGTACCTGCCTACAGGCCAAGAGGGTGCCTCTGGTGCTAGAGAGGCAGCAGGAGGTGAGGGTGAGCTCCAGGGAACTGTCCATCACAGCGGCGGCTGAAATCCAAGCGAGCCAGAGGCAAGTAGCGTAGTCAGCAGAGGTTTCCACTACACAGCCACAAAATGAGATGCGAGGCTCAGGTTTCAAAACATATCTTCAGCTTGACCACTTCTCCCCAACTCTACCATGATCGGGTCCTGGCCGCCTTCATCTCTTACTTGGACCCACCTCTCCAAAGCCTCTCATCTGGTCTTCCTACTCCCTCGCTTGCTTCTTATGTTTCTCTTGCCTCAAGCACCCCTTAAAGCACATCCTATCACTCTCCTGTGCAAAATCCTCTAATGGCTTCTCACTACCCAGAGAATATGATACAAAATCCTCATTTGGCCATGGCTCCTTCTCCAACTTCATTCCCAGTGACTCTTCCGCTTGGTCACTCTGCTCCAGCCACCCGGGCCGTCTTAACCTCAGGGACGAGTCTGCCTCCTCAGCCTAGTGTGATCTTCCTCCGACCTTCACTGGGCCGGTGGTCCGCCTTTCTCCAGTGCCACCTGCTCAGTGTGGACTTCCCTGACAACTCTTCCTGAATGAAAATCCCACGCTCTGACTACGTTATCCAGATTTCTTTCCCTTCATAGCCCTTGTCTCCCTCTCAACTAGCTTGTATGCTTATTGCTTTGTTTATTGTCTTCCCGACTAGAATAAAATTCCAAGAAGATAGCAGTTCACCACTCTGTCTCCAGCATCAAGAATAGTCCCTGAGATATTATAGGTTCTTAGTAAATATTTGTTTAATGAATGAACAAAGGAATGGCTCAGAAGCAGGATGCCTCCTCCTTTAGATTTCCCCCCCAAAATGCTCCATTAATGTGATCACCCCAGTGATCAGGAGGGCATTGCTTCTGTGCATAATTAGTCATTTTGTCAAGGCAACGAGAACCCCTATGGGAACTGGTAGCCTGGGGTAGGAATGAAGTAGGTGGCACTTCCTGCAGGGGAAGGTGGGCAGGCAGGGACACGTGGTCACGGGTCCGAGCTTCAACTGTCACTAACCCGTGGTCTGTTGGGACCAGCTCTGCTGGGTGGGCTGTGTGAGAGTCGGGGCTGGTCCTGGCGAATTCTATGCCTCTTGCCTCTTTTCTGACTCCTCCCTCTCTCCCGCCCCCTCAGGAAATGACAGAGAAGGAGAAGCTAACCATCTGGGGCTGTGGGAAGGTCTGGCAGAGAGAACGTACTTGACAGTGACAGCACTTGCAAGGCCTGACTTCATCTTCCCGTATCCAAGGACCTACTGAAGCGACACAGACAAGGGCCATTTATGGAAGTGAGCACAGCGTTGCAAGAATGTGCTTTTGGGAATTTTGACAGAAATCTGCATTTTGACGGAGATACGGGATTTTCGTTAGGAGGCAAAGTCACTCTCTGCGCCCCTTCTTTCCTCACGCACACACCAGATGCCCTTCTACCAAGACCAGGGAAATGTGGCACTGCCCCGAAGACTGCCCTACATGCTAAATCTTCCACATTTTCCTCTTCAAAATCCACCTGTCTCCCTTAAGGCTCTGTTCATGTCTTAATGGGCAAAGGCCAGCATCCCATCCGCCTACTCAGTGCAACAGCAGTGACAATGTAACAGCAGAATTCTCGAAACAACACCTCCAACTTCCTTTTCTAGGTCAAAGAAGTGATTCTAAATATGGACATCCCAGCCAAAGAGGATGGGCCACTGGGGAAAAGAATTTGGCGCTTGCAAGATTTCTTGGTGTTGGCAGTTGGCTTCTTTGGGGCCATGCTCTGGGACCTGACTTTCAAGGTCCAAATCCCAGTTTTGCCATTTGGTTAGTTGTGGGACATTGGGGATTTGTTAACTTCCTCATGCCTCCATTTCATCTTCTGCAAAATGAGCACAATAACTGTACCTTTACCATAGGGTTGGCATGAGTGTCAAGGGAGTTAATATGTTTGCAGTGCTTAGAAAAATGTTAGCGTATGCTAGGCTTCAGAAATAATGACAGTGGTGACTTCATAGAATTCACAAAGGGAACCCACAATCAGGCCACAATTCTTACCACTGGCTTTGTCTTTGCAAAAGTCGCTTACCTGGCTTCTCAGTCTACAATATTGCCTTCAAGCTGTTTTGATATGGAATTTCAGAATCCATCACTTTTCTAAAACATCCTGTGGCCTTTTGTTGACTAGAGAATGAAGTTCCATGATGGGGTACTTAAGGCCCTCTCCAGTCTATCAATGCATTACCATTCTTGTGCTTCCAAGTGACAGGAAACAATTCAAACTGGCTAAACAAATGGGGAATGTGTTGTCTCCCGTATCTGAAAAGTCAGAGGACAGGTTTTTTAAGACATGACAAGATCCAGGAATATAAATGTGTGGGCCTTTTTCTATGGCAGGCACTGTCCTCAGAGAGACCCTTGGAAATTCCAAGTCCATCATCCTTACAGCCACCAATCCCATGGAAAGAGAATGACTCTTTCTTAAAATTCCAACAAAATGCCTGGGATTTAGTCTTGGGACATTGGAGTCATGACCCCCACTCTGAAGCAATTACTATACCCAGGGAGATGCAAGACAGTGATTAGCCAGGTGATGATTACAGGCCCCACCCTGACTCCAGGAGTGGGGTCAACTCCGCTCTTCAGATCCTAAGCATAGATGGGTTTCCCCAAAGGAACTAGAGTTGCCATTACGAAGAGAACAGGAGTGGATATTGCACAGGCAAACGTTCACAGATGTTCACCAGAACTTGCTCTTCCTGCATTTCCGACCATTCTGTGAATACAGGCTGTGATTTTCTATTCCCAGACCTTGTACATGATGTTTTCTTTGCTTGACATGCCTGCCTCACACCTCCACTTATCAAAGTCCAAAGGACACTTTAATTATGCTTCCTTTATGTAGCCTGCTCCTTGACAAGCACAATTCATTATCTTTATTACAGCCCTTATCATCATCCAACTTGTACTATGTTACATTGTGTACCCATCTTTCTTTTTTTACTGGATCATAAGCTCCTTGAAGGGGAAAATCATGCTTCCTACCATGTTGCCCATGTGTACATATCTGGAGATCAGTGAGGGATCAGTTACCTGGAAGTCAGTCCCCCACCATGTGGAAAGCTTCGTGTTGACTGTACGATACCATAATGAAGGTTAGTTGTCATCATCATTATTTTCTAATACTATGTTTTCTACATTGTAAGTTTCTAATAAACATTTGGTTCATTTGCTAGAATATCTAATGGTAATCAGAAGTGATTTTCAGCATTCTCAAAATTCTTCATATTCACTCCAACTCTTTCTAAACCCCAGATTAACATTCTTCAGGTGCAGAGATGTGCCTTCTCTCAAGATGCTTCCGGCATCCCGGCTGAGCAGACAGTTCTGGTTTGTTTTGCGTCTGCACTTCGATCAAGAGCTTTGGCATTGCTTCAGTTTTATTCCTGAGCAGCCGTTTGCATTTTCGTACTCTAGCTTGTATCTTACGGACCTTAATCAAGTGCAAAGCTTCAAATCTTTAAAGAGCCTCCTAGGGCCAGTGAGTACATCTTCAGTTGCTCTTGACGGTCTGACACGCTGTCACAAGTGTGCCTGGCACTGGCCCGGGGAGACCAAGACCTCTGAGCTTGATCCAGTCCTGTGGATTTGGCTTCGGCTTCCCTCAGAGCCTGAAGCTCGTTCACCCACCAGGCAAGTGAGTGTTGAGAGTCGCTGGGTGCAGCCAGGCTGACCCCTGGCAAAACCTGGAATGGGCCACGCTCCTCCCTGTTTCCCCTCCCCCGTTTTGTACACTCCCCTCCTTTCCTGAGAGAAGCCCACACTCTGCCAGCCTGCCACAATGGGGATGCCATCTAGGCTCCATTGTTTCCTCTTTCTCTATTCATAACAGTTCTACTTGGTGACACTTTCTTTGGGGCCAGTAATCTTTCATTAGATTAGTTAGAATTATTATTTCTAACCAATGAGTTATGCTTGTCCTTGACTTGATATGTCAGTCCTTCCAGATCACACATTGAATTCATACTTTTAGTGGGACTGGCTAGAAACAACCCTCAACTCAAAGGAAAGACAAAAATGAGATGGATCTCAGGCCACAGAGCAGCTGTGGAAGCAGGACAGGGTGGCATATGCCTTAGCAGCCCTGTATGGTAAGTGAGCATCCCTGAGAAGAGCGAGCAAGAACCAGTGAGAGACCAGAGCAGCATACGCCCATCAATATTAGTACCAGAAACTCATCGAAAACAGAGGTTGCTGGGTGCTCCACTGAGATAATGGTACTGTTCCGATTTATATTTTAAGAGATTAGAACCTGGGGTCCACTGACAAAATCCTGTGGGGACAATGCTCTTGGCCGGTTTGACTTCCCAGCATGTTTTTTGCCAGTCTTAATAGCTGTCACTTCAACCGTGTGCTTGTTATAGGCTTTACATCTATTAACCCACTTAATCCACATCTCAACCCGCCAGGAAAGCCGATGACAGAAATGATCCTGTCTTGCAGATGAGAAGATTGAGACTCAGAGGTGTTGACTTCCGTGTCCCAAGGCTTCCGAATTAGCACATTGTAGAGTTAATACTCTTTTTTCCCCTCTTCTTTTCCCTGAAGAAGCCCCCCAGTACATAGTTGTATATTCTAGCTGTAGGTCCTTCTGGTTCTATGTGGGGCGCCACCTCAGTGCGGCCTGACAAGCGGTGCCAGGTCCATGCCCAGGATCTGAACTGCCGAAACCCCGGGCTGCTGCAGCGGAACACAGGAACTTAACCGCTTGGCCCCTAGAGTTAATATTCAAATCAAGTCCTATCTGATTCCAAAGTCTTTGCTATTAACCACTGCCCTCTTGTCCAATCCTGTCAAGACAGGCAACTGAAGCAGTTTCTAAGTTGTCACACAGATCTGTCCATAACCAACTTGCTCATCTACAACGTGCAATCACTGGTAGTTGGTGGTGGCCTGGGAACGGTATGGATGGAGCAGTGAGCTATGCCTGGGGGTGGTGCATTTGAGTGGCATGTGGAAGGATGAGTAGGCATTTAGCAGGAACACGACAGGAGGAAGGATGCTTTAGAAAGAATTACATCATTTCACTTTCAGACTCTGAGAACATGCCCAGCATAAGAAGGGGAGCACAGGGGATGGCAAGTGGCCCTAACCTGTGGCCCCCCCCATTCGAGGTCCCTGGAAGAGGACTGTGAGGATGAGTTGATCTGGGGTAACACGACACAGCAAGGAACCTTATGGGGAGCTGCAATCTGCAGAGAGAGAATAAGAAAGAGTGATGGAGATTTGGCTTTTGTAACCAGAGCTTGGGGAAGAGAAATGCCGGGGAGCAGATTGTGAGGAAGGCAACTTAGGTCAAAACAACACGGAGGAGGGTTAGACTGAAGCAAGGACCCTTCCCCAGAGCTTTCAGGGAGAATTGTCTCGGTTAATCTGTCTCAACGAGAAAAAGTCTTGGTTTGTACAAAGTGATGTTAGCCAGCGGCACCTAAAATAACAAAAACAAATATTCCAAATATCTAACCATAGGAGAAGTGTTACGTAAAATTTGGTGTATCAACTCAATTGAGTCTTACAGAGCCATTTGGAACTGCTGTGTAGAAATACAGAAACTGCTTACCTTAAAATAGCACAATACAAAATTACATCCACACTCCAAGTGTCTTGGGAACTAGAAGTTAATGTGCAAAAATGAAAGCGGTTGTGTTGGTTGGTGTCATTACTTTTACTTTTCACAATTGAAAAGGGATAGATTATCTCAAAGTGATTTTTCTGAGGCTCTGTCATTACACTGAGAGTCATCATAACTAATTAATTTATTGGCTGCAGCCTATGTTCTAGACACTGTTCCGTTTCATGATTACCTCATTTGATCCTCATCGCGGCCCTGCCAGGGGAGTTTGGTCATTTGGGGAAGGTCACTGGAGGCCAGTGCCCGAGCTCTCGCAGGTGGAGTGAGGACATAACCCCAGGCAGCTGGACTTCAGAATCCACAGTTTTTACCACCACGCCGTGCTGTGTGACCTCAACAGCAAGGTTCTTTTGGCATGAACAGCCTTGCAAGGTTCAAGGTGACCTAACGTCATTCTGAATTCCTCTCCAGGGCAAATGATGTTATAAAAGTAGCCCATTAAGACCCCATAGGGGCCAGTGGGCGTAGTAGAAGCCTACACGTAAGAGAAGCTGGATTCTCTGTTCAGTTTAACCATGGAACAGCCTAGCTAATTCAGGAAATTTCTTCGAGTCCCTGCCTCCAAGCCATTCTTTAACCTCTCTGCACACTGCTGTAGCTCCTTGTATACACAAACCCCATGTATCTAGTCACTCTTAACAGAATGGAGTTTTCTCTGTTAGCTGAGGGAAAGCAATTAATTCCTGGGGTAGATTTAGAAGCAAACAGCATTCGCTTAAAGAGTTCCTGGGCGAGCTCTGTTAACATTGTTTCCCAAACTGTCCACGCCGTGCCCAGCCAAGGTCTGGCTGTGTGCTGCAGCCAAGTAGGTTACCAGGGGCTTTCAGACGTGGCAGTTTGTGACCACACAGAATCTTACATTTTGTAGCTCCTTACGAGAATGCGATGACACTTCCACAAACATTAGTTTAACTGTTCTCTGTTAGGGGTTGAGTTGTGTCCCGCCTGAAATTCCTATGTTGAATTCCTAATCCCCAGTCTGTCAGAATGTGACCTCATTTGGGAAAAGGGTCATTTCAAATGGAATTAGTTAAGATGAGATCATCCTGGAGTAGGGTGGGCCCCTCCTCGAATATGACTGGTGTCCTTATGAAAAGGGGACATTTGGAGACAGACATGCTCAAGTGGAGAGCAGCATGTGAAGAAGAAGACAGAGATGGGGGTGATGCAGCAGAAGGCAGGGAGCACCAGAGGTGGCCAGAGGCCAGCAGGAGCTGGAAGGGAGGCTGGGGACAGATCCTCCTCCTCAGTCCTCAGAAGGAACCAACGCTGCCGACAGGTGGTCTTGGACTGCCACCTCCAGACCTGGGAGACAATAAATTTCTGTGGTTTAAGCCACTCAGTTTGTGGTACTTTGTTATGGCAGCCCTAGGAACTAATACAGTCTCCAAAAGTAGTGTCTTAAGATAGAGAAACTATTATTTCCCACATCATATAAATAAACGTCAACACTTAGTAAGTTCAGAAAAGCGTCAAGCACTTTATGTGTACAAACTCAATACTCACAGCTCTCCTACGAGGTGAGGGGTTTGACTTCTCTCCGTTTTGCAGCCAGAAACCAAGGCTCAGAGAAGTTAAGTAACCTGCCCAGAGTCCCCCAGCTAAGAAGCACTGGGGCCAGGATTTCAAACTGAGGGTTCTTTTCGTGATGCCACATTGCCTCCCTGAAGGGGGGACGAATGCTGGAGAACTGTGCACAGACAGAGGGATGAAGTGACAAAGACACGGCTGTTGAGAAGGAAGTGGAATCTGTGCGCAGGCTGAGACGACACAAAAATGGAACTTTGAAGGGCACATTTCCCGAAATATATTTCACAGAAAGGAAAGTGTTACCCTGACACGTGGCATGAAGAAACGGTTCTGGGGTCACCCAGGTGGGAGCAAGGCTCTTACTCCATCTCCTGCTCGGAGATTCATGGTGCCCATTAGCATTTCAAATACTCTGACATGTTTGCAGAAAAAAGCTCTACTTTGTTTAACCCAGCACTCTTCAAACTTATTTAAGCCTGGAATCTCTTTTTTTTTTCTTTTTTTTAAAGATTGGCACCTGAGCTACAACTGTTGCCAATCTTCTTTTTTTTTTTCTGCTTTTTATCCCCGAATCCCCCCCAGCACATAGTTGTATATTTTTTAGTTGTGGGTCCTCCTAGTTGTGTCATGTGGGACGCCGCCTCAATGTGGCCTGATGAGCAGTACCATGTCTGCGCCCAGGATCCAAACTGGTGAAACCCCAGGCCGCTGAAGTGGAGCACATAAACCCAACCACTCGGCCACGGGGCCGGCCCCTGGAATCTCTTTACTACTGTTTATCTCTACTAGTAAGAACAAGTTCTGCGGGCCAGAGAAGCTGGAACAAGCAGCCCCAGGGATGAATATAGAGGAGTCAAGGTCCTAACTTTACTGTTTCCTTTCAGCCCAATCAACTCTTTTTCTCTTTCACAACAAGACTTTTAAATATCTATTTATTTTTTTAAAATTCAACATCAAGCATACAAATAACATATAGAGAATCATATAAAACACTCTTGTTAATATCACCCAGCTTAAGAAATACAACATTATGAATACAGTTGACACCTTCTGTGTACCCTTCACAATGGCCTTATCTTCCCTATAACCTCAGTGCTCCCCAGAAGGAACTCCCAGCACTGTCCTGAATTTCTTATGTGGCATTCTCATGCATATCCTTATGCTTTCACTACATATGTATATGTTCCTAAACAATATGGCGTGGGTTAACGTGTCTTTAAACTTTATATAACTGCCATCATAATGCATACACCTTCCCGTAACTTGTCTTTTCATTAAACATTATGTTTGTGAGCTTTTTCCATGTTGACATATTACCTCCAGGTCATCCATTTTTACTGTAGTGTATTATTCCATTGTATGAATATGCCAATATATATATATATTTATGCATACTCTTATCTATAGGTATTTAGGAGATTTCTCATTTTGCTATTACAAATAATCCTGCCATGAATATTCTCATGCTTGAATTGAGAAAAATATGAGCTCCTTTATATGTAGGATATATATGTAGAATTGCTGGGTTATAGGGTATGTGCATACTCAGTCTGACTTGATATTGACAAATTGCTCCCCAAAGTAGTCGTGCAGAGTTCAGTTCCTGCCCAGCACAAGTGAGAGTTCCAGCGGCACCACATTAGCTCCTGATATTGTCAGCCTACAGCATCCTCGCCAAATTAATGGATGTGAAATGATGCATCACTATGGATTTAATTTGTGTTTTCCCATTTACTAACAAGATTGATAGTTTTATTATATATAATAAAATCATAATATAATCGAATTTATCTACATTTTCATTATGGCTTGTACCTTTTGTGTCTTGCTTAAGAAATCTTTCCCACCACTTAAGCTGTGGAGATACTTTCTTATATTTTCTTCTAAAAGTTTTGCTTTTTACATTTATATCTTTAATGAACCTGGAATTGATTATTGTGTGTGATATGAGGTAAGGATCTATTTTTTCTTCATCGGATAGCCTATTGTCATAGCACCATTAGTTGAATGTTGATTATCTTCCCCACAGAGAATCTTCAATGCCACCTCTGTCATGATATTTTATTATCATATGAGTCTCTTTTGGATCATAATACTATATCATTATTTGTTTATTTCTACACCAATATCATACTGAATTAGTTAGTATAGCTTTGTAATAAGTTGATTTCTGGTATGGTAGATTAATTGCATTGATGGGTATAATCGATGGCCTCCTTGTATCTTTGTCCTTAGCAATGTAACTTTGCAGCTCCTGCATCAAGAAGTTGAGTCGATGTGGTAGAAGTGACAGTATGCCAGTTCCAAACCTGGGCTGCAAGAGTTCCTGCACACTTCCACTCCCTCTTCGGGAATATGCCTTCACTATGAGAATAAGCTCAGGCTGGTAGGCTGACGACGAGAGAACACGTGATGCAGGGTAGAGTCAATCCAAGGTGAGACCATGAGAGCCCAGCCAGCGCCCAGCCATCCCTCCAGCAGCCCATGTGGGCGAGCCCAGCCAAAAGAGCCACTTGGCTTAGATTGCCAGAGCTGCACAGCCAACCCATGGACTTATACACTGAAATAAACACTTCTTGTATTGTGCTGCTGTGGTTTTGTAGTTGTGGATTCCACAACATAATTGTGCTAAGCAAGCTGACATATAGAATGTCTCATATCTTGTTCTGTTATTTAAGACCGTCTCAGTGGATCACAGCCTTATGTGCTTCCCTATATAGATTTAAAAATTGGTTTGTCAGATTCCATGATGTGCTTTAACCCTTTCACACATAACTCAAGTTCTAGGACAGCATCCTTTGCAGCAGAGAGCCCTGTCCAAGGTTTTACCTTAGATTATCCCCAAAGGTGATGCAAATTAGATCATTTGTTGCTCCATTTCTGTTAAGTTGTTAATTTATTTGTATTTGCTTTATCGTATTATAATATCATTATCATCAGACGGGGGTTCTGTTGCCAGGGCGACCAAATGTGATGCATGAGCTTTTAGCTTTAACTAAAACCTTAACTCTCTTTGGCCACATTCCACATGCTTTCTTGGCTCCCCTCACTGTTGAGGTTGAAAGAATGGAAGACATTCTACAATTCTGGCAGCTTCTTATGTTTTATATGTATCTACCTCTATACTCATTAGCACGTACATCATTCTTTAAATTACTACCTTAACTAATTTCATTTCTACTGTTTGTCCTTGATAGCTCCTTTCCTTCAGCATAATACTGCACAATATTCATTCAACATGTAGTTGATGGTCACCTACCACGTGCCCGGCAGTGGGGTTACAGATGTGGTCTGCACCGTTCCAGAGTTTACCAGGTTAGGGAGACAGGGACGTATAGATAAGCACACAGACAGACAATGCACCAGTATGGCAAGTGCTGTGAAAAACAAGTACAGGCCAATGGGTGGGGGCTGTTCCTAATTTGGGTCAGTGGAGATTTCTGTGAGAAACAAAATTGGAGCTGGGATGGAGAGATAAGTTGGAATTAGCCAGGATTGCAGAAGGGCGCATTGGGCAGATGTACAATGTGTGACAAAGCCTTGAGGTCTTGGGGGCATGATGGGTTTAAAAGGAAGCCAGTGTAGCTGAAGATTAAGATGTGAGAGTGGGAGGGGCTTGGGCTGTATCTGGAGAAGTGGGCAGGGTCAAAAATCATTGCAGCCTCCAAGGGCCTCTGGACCACCAATTCAGGAACTGAGTTATAAAGTCTGGGATGGTGAAGTCATCCAAGAGAAGCTCGCTTCTCCCCATAGTTCATACCCACGTATGAGGAAAGCAGTTTTAGAGATGCGCAGTGTGCTCCCCAGTGCTCAGGGCATGTATCCCAGGCCCCTCCAGGTCTAGGTCCATGCCATGTCCCTGCTGAGGTGGGAGAGAGACTCGTCACGGGCTTCTCTGGTGCTGCACTCACACCAGGGGAAGCAGAAGGGAAGCCCAGAGGCGTGTTCTATAGCACCACCTGCTCCAGGGCCTCATTCTGCCTACAGTAGGTCTCTCTTGATCATCCTCCCTGGGATTTCAGTTACTGTAACGGCACTGGACCCCGTGCATGTCCAGCGGCTCTCTGACGCACGAGCCTGAGACTGCCGTAAGAGTAGACCCATCCTTACCTGGAGATGACTTAGTCTAGGATCGGGCCTGGGGAAATGTAGTTTTGCTGTCTTTGTTTCTTGCCACCTGTTGGTATCTTCTTCCTCCTTTTTTTCTTCAAGTCCCTAATTTTTCTTTAATTCTAGGTCCTCCAACAACACGCATCCTCTCAGGAAACAGAGATTATTGGAGAAGGCATTTAAACATTGGTCATAGGATATAAACTAGTTAGGGGTTTTTAGATCCCAGCTTTTAGAGCTGGGGCCCGTGACAAGGTCCACGGTTCCCCGCTCACGTGACGCGCAGACTTCTGTGAGCGCGCTTAGTGGACATTTTTAGTTCTAGCCTGCCCAGCGTCATTTCCTCCCTCTCAGTAACATCAGGGCCCTGATTTCCCTTTTGGGCCTTGATCTCCTCCTAATAGTGTTCTATCTTGGGGGCACTGCCAGTCAGTCAGCTTCACTTCCGTTAGCCATGGAGGCGCCGGGGCTCTAATCTAAGGCCAAGCAATTCCTCTCAGGAAATCTTGCTTACAGCAAAGAGAGAGTGGCTTGGACTGATTCACTTCACTGGCTGCACACATGAAATTGTGCCCTCCAGAAACTACTTCCGGCTATCTCCACCCCAGAGCAGCTCTGCTTCCTCTCCCACCCCACTTCCTTCCATTAAATCCCTCTTTTGCTTAAATTAGCCAGAGTCGCTTCTGTTGTTTGCAACAGGAGAAAAGTCCAATTCACGGCACGCATGCGTGCATCTTCCTGAGGCGCGGGACTCTGCGGGTTCTCAAAGGCATCCATCATCCCACTAGATTAGATGGTCGCTTCTCTCCTTGAGACCCCAGGGAAGAACTGGATACCTACATCCTTGCCAATTAGCAGATGCTTGAGTCACAACTCAAAATTGTGGAACTTTTGACATTCTCTTGCAAAGTGGAGTTATTTGGGGCAGAATGGGTCTTTCTCAGGAACTCATGAAATAATTGTAGATAGCTCCTAAATCAAAAGACTAGCCCTGCCTTTACCCACAGTTGAGTTTTGCTTTCTGATTAAAAACATCATTCCTTCCCCACCACCCTGGTCCACACCTGTCCTCACAGCAGATTTCTGTCCAGTCAAAGAGCTCTTTCTACACGTGGAAGAGTCGTGAGCCGCTGTGGGAGTCAGGACAGAGTAAGTCAAGCTTGTCTCTAGGCCAGCATCCCTCCAAGTCCCAAGTAGGAGGGCTGGAGCTTTCAAAAAAAAAAGGAGGAACAGGCAAATGGACCCACTTTCGCGTCCAAACCAATAAAACCAGAGATAGTTCCAAGATACACCCAATTTTTATGCCTATCCCATCCCCATGCTCCTCGTTGCTAAGAGAAAATCGCCTCAGCTTTACGCAGAGGACATCATTTTAAATTGGGGGTGGCTGTTCCAGCCGCCACTACTTAATCACATGTATGTGCACACACTCACTCACTCTCACTCTACGGCGCTCCCCTTCCATCTTTGCTTTCCGAACATTTAAAACTGGGTGAGTTTAGGAAGCAGAGTTAGTTTGTCTTCGTCTGCTTCCCACAAGACCTGAACTACCAGCAACAACGGTGTCATCATAATTTGTTTTGGTTCCTTGAAGAAAATGCTACTGGGATGTCATAGTAGGCACAGTGGCAGATCCAGTTGGCTTCAGTGAGAGCTGTGTTTGAATAAGGACTTAGATTCAGGGGAGAAGCAAATACTTATTTCCAGTAGAACTCACATGCGCCTCCAGTGGGAAGAGGTCACAGCAGGGTAGCGTTCAACCACCATCATTTTACATAACGGAACCCGAGGTCCACTGACTTTCCGAAAGAGAGCGTGAGGGCAGCAGCCACCTAGGACCCTTGCCGTCTCTCCTAACTCAGAAAGTTAATCATCAATTATCCTAAAAATCTATTTCACAGTTCATCAGAATATTGTCCTTAATATAAATTTGTCATTCAAAAACCTCCAGAGTACCAAGCCAGCGCTGGGCACTCTATTGGATGCCATTAGCTGACAATGACGGAAGAACACGCATTCTGATTGGATGAGCAAAAAGTTACCTGTGAAGCAATTTTCTTTCATAACTTGTATTAATAATAATAATAAAAGCAGTTACCACTTGCTGGGCAACTGGTACGTTCTTGGAACTCTGTGAGGTGCTCCATGCATGTGAGATCTAATCCTGCTGGTAACTGGAGGATGCCAGCCAGGTGTCATAGAGAAGAGCCTGCGCTTCGGGGGAGAATCACGCCTTGTACAGAGCATGCTCTTTCAAGTTATCTAATTCCACTTCCAGGAAGGCATTCTGAGGCTTTCCCTGAATTAAACTCTTTTATTACCCTGTAGATTATAGATAACTGATAGCAATGTAGACGATTCTCGTCTATTGAGACACCAATACATACTGGCTGTGTGGAATTAAATTGGCTTCTCCACCCACTCACCCCCTCATTGGAAAAAGCCAGTTTCAGGCTATCTGTAAACTCATTTCAACATTCCTTTACAGCATATAAATTTGTGCTTCTTATATTTCTCTTTTGAATCAATTTAACATTTCTCTGTTAGATAAAATCTTTAGCACGTGTTTATTTCATTTCTGTAGGAGAGTCATGATTTTATCTTTTTTTAAAAAACCCTTTAACAATATTATTAACTCTATTTTACAGATGAAGATATTGAGGCTCAGAATGAAATGACTTGGTCAGGATCACTAATGATCAAAAGACCTAGCCAGGGTTAATGCCCCACACCTTCTGGCTCCACAGCTTACGTGCTTTCTTCTAATTATGCCCCTGCTCTGTGCCAGGCATGTGGCAGGCGTGCGGGAATATTCTTTTAAGTCACTCAGCTATTAATAGCCTCTTCTATGCTGGCACTATGGGGTTACAAAATATTCATGATATGATCTCTGCTTGCCAGACGATAATCAAGGTACACAAAAAAGAAGAAAAACGCACGATGCAGGGAGAGAGGAGAGCAGGGAGTGGTAGGGGAGCTCCGCCTTAATCTTGGAAGGCCTCAGGAAGTGAAAGTTCCTCTAAATGGAAGGGGCATGAAGCAGAAGGCTGCAAATAAAGCCAACAATTTGTCATCTTATGTCCGGAAGTCTCGAGTACTGTCACTTAGGAAGCAAGCAAGGAAACAGGTTGATACCCCTGCTTGCACATTTGTTATCCAACGACCTAAAAAAAATGTGGCAAGCGAAGCAAAGCCTCTATTCTAATCTCTTAATCGCTTGCATATTTAACTATTTTAGTTTCCATTGGCCCAAATTTAGTAGGGTTGTGCTTAAAACTGGTTGTCATTGTAGGTTAATTTCTAAACTCCTGTATCGCATACAAGTTCAATGTAGCCCCAACTCACTTTTCACCTCTTCTGGTATCCTCCCTACTGGCCCCTCTCTCTCTCACATGCACCCCGCACAATCTAGGTTTCTGACTCCCCCAAGCCTCGCAGTCCCCACCCGGCCCTGCTCTGCTGCAGCTCAGCCTGGTTTAAGCTTTGCCTGTAACACGCCGCATTCCACCCTACCCCACCTCCGCAAGCACCCACTCCTCAATCAACACTCAATTTAAGAGTCACTTCCTCATGAAAAGCTACTGGTCCTGATTTGCAGAAATCAGTTTCCCCCTAAATACATGTTGCAGCGTGTGCTGCCCAAAACCTTGGTTGTGCCTTGCTGTTTACCCGCGTGCTCCTGGGGCCAGCGCCGGCGGTCGGGTCCTCCTGCGCTCCCTGTTTCCCACACCGCCTGGGGCAAGGTTCCTGCTCGTAATTGAGGGCATTGTGCATCAGTGAGTCGGTGGACTCATCCACGTGATCGACGAGGTGATGGGGTACTGGAAGAGATCCCAGAGAGCAGCACATTCGAACCCTTCTCTCCACTGCTGAGGAAACTGAGGCACAGGGAGGTGGCCTCTGCCAATGTTCGCAGAGGGCAGAGGTGGCAGCATCGCCAGAACACGGGACTCCGCCCCTGAGTTCAGCACGGGTTCCAACAGGCTACACTGCTTCCCGGGGAAGTGGGGCGGGGGGCGGAGGAATAGCTCCCTTGGAGAGAAGGATGCTTTAGGCTCTGTTTTGGTTTTGTGGTGCTTTCATAATTTTGGTAAAGATATTTTTAAGCCAGAGCCCAGGGCGGTTTAGCTTTCATTACCCCACTTGGCGTTTTCCTCCCGTCGGCGGAGCTGCCGGGAGCCCGTATCGGAGCCCCGTGACCACATTCCCCGCTGGGCCTCAAGCTAAGTCAACACTGTCAGTGAAAACAAACACCGGCAGGTGTGCAGCACATGGGCGGGAGGGCGTGTGCTCCAGGGGAGGGTCGGTAAACCGGCGGGGAGTGAGCCCCATCCAGACCACCACCCCCTGTTCCCACAAGCCGGGCCGGGAGGATTGCCAGAGGCCCCTGAGGGCGGCGGCGGCCCCTCCAGCTCTGGGGCGCCTGCAGGAGGCTGCAGCAGCGGGTGTTCGCAGTTACACGGAGCCTCCGTCAGCACCTCTGGAAGCTCCGTGGGGTCTCGGGAGAGGTCCCGACAAGTGGGCCGGTGTGCACGGCTCCCGGTGTCCTCAGCCGCAGCCCCTGGGGGACTGGAGACCCGCAAAGGTCTGTGCAGGAGGAGCTTTCGGAGAGCTGCGTCCGAGGAAAGGGGGATCTTGCCCACCCTGTCCACAGCCTGCCACCCTGAGGAGCAGACCTGGCTCTGCCGAGAGAAAAGGGCTCAGCTGGAGGCCGCCCCATCCCCCCTCGCCCACCATAGGATGATGAGTGACACCATCAGTAAAAGGAACCACCGTGCCCAGAGCACTGTGTGCTGGGCTGCCCTAAGCACCTCATGGGTGTCACCGTGTTTAATCTGCACCTGGCCCTCGGAGTTGGACACCCATGTTAGTGGCATCTTGGCCTTACTGATAAGGAAATGGAGGGACAGAGGGAGAAATTAACCACCCAAGGTCACACGGCTGGCGGGTTTGTGGGGAACCACAGTTCAGTTCCAGGCAGTTGGTCTCAGAGTCTGCAGGCCTGCAGAGGTTGCTGCACTCCGGCCGTGGGTCTGAGGGCTCCTGTCCTTGGCTGGACAGTGGAATCACCAGCGCCAGGGCCCACCTCGGAAGACACGGGTTGATGTGCTTTGGGGTAGTCTGGGTGTGTGTATATTTGTATGTGTGTGTTTTGTAACCCAACTGGCCCTAGGCACTTGCAGCACAGCTGGCAGAGGGAGGCGTTTCCTCCCCACCATCCAAGGCCAATATTGAGGAGGAACAGGTAGATGATGCGGGAAGGTCAGGGATGGATGGGCTGCAATTCCCATCTCCATCTCTGCCATGCCGTGGTCCATTTCCTGGACCACGATCTCAAACGGCCTCCCGCCATCTTTCACTAGTGTTCTTTTCCCATCTGGGGCTTTGCATGTTTACACTGCAGGCACCCGCCAAGGAAGGGCTGGCCCGGGCGTGGTGCAGTGACTGAGGCTTGGGGAAGAAAGCCAGAAAGAAGCAGAGGTGACCAAAAGGGGTGCTAGGGAGACAAGAAAACTAACAGATGCCTTTTCCCCTTTTGCGAGGACCAGGCTGTGGACACGTGCCAGGGGAAAAGCCGGCAGGGGGTGACCACTGGCACAGGCCGTTCCTAGAACTCACCAGGACTCAAAAGAATTAGAATTCCCGGAAAGCTGTTTTAAGAGAGAAACTTGCACTATAATTCACATCTCTTGGAGCTACTGGGGGGTAAACAGGGATCTAAAGTGCACAGCACAGGGATCTGCTCATCCCAGGGACCAGGAGCTTGGGGCATAAATGCTGGGAAGTGAGAGGTCCCCCGCCCTTCAGTGGCGCGTCTGGAATCAGCCTGTGTTAGTCACCAGTTACACCCTTACCCCGTGGGGGCTGCTGACATTTGACACATATGTTTTACAATTATGAAATTCATGTCCATTAAAGACAAGATGTTTTAAAGTAGAAAAAAACCCTACTCATGATTTTGTCACCTAAATGTAACAATTATTATTTAGAATATTCCCTTATGTTGCTGTTTTTCCTGGACACAATTTTTTCAACACCATGTTAGTCATAAGGTATATGCCATATTGTAGCCTGCTTTTTCACTTAAAATAACAGAAGGTTGTTTATTCCTTGCGTCAGTTTCTTTATTTCCTTCATCATAATAACAGTGACCAGTTATTGCTGGGTTTCTGAAAATTGAATAACCTACAACTCATTCTACGGGAAAAAAATTTTGAATGAACATCCACTGCTGGTAAGAATTGTTTCTATTGTCACTTAAGTGTGTAAAACCCAAAACCAGGTATAAACTTCCTTACTACTTGCAAATAATCAAAACCATTTTATGTGTTAGAACCAAAACTACAAAACCAATAAGTTTAAAGTGATAGTATTAGTTAAACGTGACAGCCACGTGGCCGCGTGATTTGGCTGCTCCTCGCTGCCGTGGTGCGAGCGAGTTGTCTGCTTGGTTCCTGTGGGACCAGCACTGTGCATCTCTTAGTTCTCCTTCCACGTCTCTTTGTTCTGAACTCTTAGCACCTTCGTGTGCACAGCCCGCAGGCGTCGCAGACCTGCTCTGGGCGTGCTCTATCAACTATATCAACTTTACCAATGCTGTTTTTCTTCTGTTCTCTCTAGATCACGACAATTCAAGTAGTACCACTTGGTGCCACAGTAATTGTAAACACAGATTCCAAATCGAGCCCTAAAACCTAACCCAAATGGTTCTTTTGGCTCATCTAAAATGTGGCTACATTAATTTTTTTAAATTGTGGTCGAAAGGTACACATAAATGTGAAACGTTTCATAGAGAACTCGCGAATCTAGAGGATTCATCATCTGCCATCGTGGGAACACTGGTTTATCAGAAGCCTCTCTTCTGCCAGGTGCGGTGCAGGTGGCTGATCTGGAACCACTCACTCACCATAACACCATCTAATTCCCATTTCACAGAGGAGGGAACTGAGGTTTGTAGGGGCTCTGAAACTTGCAGAAGGCCAGGAAGCCGACGGGCGGAGGAGCTGTACTTCTCATCTCTGCCATCCCACCGTCGGTTCCCTGGACACGACCTTACACGGCCCCCCGTGATCTCACACAGAGTGTTCTTTTCCCATCTGGGGCTTAGTGTGTTTACACTGTGAGGACCAGGGCTAGAGATAAATGACTGCTTTTTCCTTGAGAGAAAATGTAGCCACTGTCGTTGGTGGCGTGTTTATTTAGTTACAAGCTAACCTGGGGAGGACGGACCCTTTAAGATATTCCAGGAGATCTGGCAGTAGCTCAGGAGGTTGGCGGCAGCTTGCCAGCTATTAAATGGTTCTGAATATACGAAGACTTGTAATTTCCTTCTCCAAAGGGCTTTGCCAAAGAGTCCAAGCCACGTGGCATAATCCCCGAACACACATTGGCACATGCAGGAGCTCTGTCTGTGCAAGTGGGTTCTTGGAACCAATCAGACTGGCTTGGTATTTCATCTCTTGGCCCAAGACCATAAACCGGGACAAATAACCCTACCCTGCCAGGCACCAAAGTTCAGAAAAACACATCAGCCATGGAGAGAGAGAGCCAGCTTTATTCTCTCAGTGAGCAGACTGATGTATCTGTTTAGACTGGAGGCCTTGGGGCTCTCGGGAACCTGGGCTGACTTCCCAGTGCCCAGGCAGGCATTGCCCCAGATCCCTGTGCGTAGAGGTGAATCCTGCTCTGCAGGTCTGCGGGGACCAAACTGGTTTCCAAACCTGTTTGGCTTCCCTGCAAGGTCCATAGCTGTCAAAGCAAAACAAAGCGAGGGGCTGGCGATGGCAGAAAGGCCCCAGCTCATCCATCAGCTGTGCGAGCATCAAGCCCAGGAGGTGAGGCGGGAAGCTGGCTTAGTGGCGTGGTCCCAGGTGGCTAGTCACTTAGCATTAGAGGCTGGTCTCAGATACAAGAGGTTGGACCTGGTAATTTTTTGTCCGAATTCATGCCATTTCTTCAACAGTTGGCAAATGGACTTGAGGCAGCAGATTCAGGTGGGCAAAATAAGACATCCAGGAGGGCCATTTCATGTCAGGAAAAAAGTGACCTGTCCTGCCTTGGTTCAAAGCACATCTGAAAAAGATCACACTAACATTTTTTTTTTTAATGATTTTAGTTTTCCTTTTTCTCTCCAAAGCCCCCAGTACACAGTTGTGCACCTTTAGTTGTGGGTCCTTCCAGTTGTGGCATGTGGGACGCCACCTCAGCATGGCCTGACGAGCGGTGGCATGTCTGCGCCCAGGATTTGAACTGACGAAACCCTGGGCCAATGAAGGAGAGCACGCGAGCTTAACCACCTGGCCACGGGGCGGGTCCCCACACTGACGTTTTAATGAGGGGTGGGTGGGTGAGGTGAAGAGGAGGCTGCACAGATTGCCAGGTGGACCACATCAGAATTTGAATGTATCCTTGCAGGGCAGCATCGAGCTTGATCAGTAGTTCATCAATACATTCTGAGAGTGGGAAAGACCCCCCCACAGGTTCGTTTCCTGCCTGATTCCTAAAGGGCTGAATTCGGCCCTGCATGTCTGACTCACGCGCCTTGGCCACATGGAATCAGGCAGTTGATTCTCTGAGATCAAGTTGGCCATCTGGTCTTCACGGAGCCTCTTTGCTGGAGGTTTTCTCTGGTGGGAATCCTCTCACTCCAGCTCCTCGCAGTCGGTGCTCAGGCCTCGGTTCACGCTTCCCTTCTCGAAGAGCTTTCCTTACCTCCCTCTGCTCCCAGCCACTCTCTGTCACGTGTCTTTGTTTAAACTTCACATATGCTGTAACTACCCCATTCATCTGTTCCCTGTTTGTTCTCTGGCCCCCCGCCACCCACATATGGATCTGCTCTGTCTCCACTGTATCCCCAGTGCTTACGACAATATGGAGCACGCCGTGGGCATGCATGGAATATCTCCTCCGTGGAACAAGCCCTCGTGAAGCACTGACCATGTGCCAGACACCATCCTGAGAGCTTTATGAGTATTAACTCAGCGATCCTCACAGCAAGCCTGTGCGGTGGGGCCCATGCTCGCCTCTGTCTTCTAGATGGGAAACCACAAAGTCACTTGCCCACTTAGGATCTGGACCTGGGCACTCTGCCTCTGGAGCCTGTGCTGCCTCTCCAGCATTTTTGCTGAATAAGTGAATGAGCATCTGTCATCACCATCAGCTAAAGACTCGCAGGCTCATTATAAGCTCCAAGTCCAGCAAACACAAATATCATGATCCTAAAGTAGGTCTTAAATATGTGAAACAGAGCATGCAAGGTTAGGAGTCACTAGGTTTAGGACGTCACTGTCTTAAGCGGTAATGGGTACGGAGCCTCATTCTTGGCTCCTAACTGCAGAGATAGCTCTGCAACCTCTGTAGAGAAACAGGAGGTTGAATCCTGAGTGATACGGACGCTGTAAAACACAAGTATTTTTCTCTTTAAGCTGCTACAGCCACGGAAAGATTGCTCAAATGGCTGGAGGATGCAGCGAGACTCAACGATGTTTGGGAATCTTGGTGGGTTTTATAACTTGTTGAGTATTTCAAAAAGTGTTATTATTCATAGAGCTCTACCTCATATATTTTGGTTGATTGATTTAAATGTATACATTTTCAATCAATATAATAAATGTGTGTACACTTATTTAAAAGATCAAAATACTTAGTTTGCATACACACTTGGGAAGTTCTTGAGAACTTTGGAGACAGAAAGTTTTATAACTTTTTCAAAGGATTTCACGTTTATCTTTTTATTTTCTTTCAAAACACCACTGAGGTAGGCAGAGCCTGAATAGTGTCATTTTCTCCAGCCTGGTTGACTCCCAGGTCACTGGGCTGGGCTCCCATGGTTCTCTTCCTGCCTCTGCGGCTGCTCCCTGCAGCCCCCTGTGCTGGTTCCTATGCGTCTTCCAACCTTGACACGTGGGCGTGACCCGAGACTCAGCCTTCGGACCTCTTCTTCCCTCTACACTCGTCCCCTGGTGGCCTCAGTCGTTCTCTTGACTTTAAGTACCATGTTTATGCTAATGCCGCTCAGATGTGTATTTCTAGTTCTGTTCTCTCTCTTCAGCTCAGAACGGTTAGACTCTTTGTCATCTCCATTTGGTCACCTAATGGGTATTTCAAACTTAATGCTCCAAACTGGGCTTCCAAAGTTGCTCCTCTCAGGCTCCCCACCTTGGTAAAAGGCTGTTGCCAGCTTCTAACTGCCTGGCCAAAGACCTGGGGCCACCCCTGACCCCATTCTCTCTCACACTCCCCATCTGATGGGTCACAAATCCTGCCGTTTCTACTTCTCAAATATAGGCCATCCAGAATCCAGCCTTCTCTTCACGTTCCACTGTTGCCACCATGGGCCAGACCACCGTCACCTCTGCCTGACTGACCCCAGGAGCCTCCTAACTAGTCCCCCTGCTGCTCGTTGCTGCCATCCGGTCTGTTCTCAACGATTCTGCTGTTGTCAGATCATGACCCTGCTCTGCTCAAAATTCTCCAGGGACCTCCCCTGTCCTTTCACTTGGAGTGAAATCTGTAGGTCTTCAATGACCTATGTGACCCTCCGTGCTCCAGTCCCTTTCTGCCCCGAAGAATTCCCTGCTTCTTCCCCCCTCTCCTCGCTCCTGCCATTCACGCCTCCTTGTTGCCCCTGTGATGTTTCCCACCTCAGGCCCCTGGCCTTTGCTCCTCTCTGGGCCTAGAGTGCCTCCTCCAGATATTTCTGCGGCCCCTCACTTCCTTTAGGTCTTTATTCAAATGTCACTTCCTGGTGACATTCCCTAGGCACCCTATTTAAGATTGAGATGTAGCCCCAGTCCTTCCTGCCCTCCTTCCGTGCTTTGTTCTCCTTCTTAACGCTCAAATCACCCTGTAGCATCCATGTGTGTTAACATAAGCCGCATTTCCTCCCTGACCTAAAGATAGCGCTAATAGCGGTGCTGATCTCCTAGAGGCGTCTCCTAGAGGCGTCGTCAGGATTAAGGAGGCCCGCCCATCGCGGAGTAAGCCCCCCCAGGGGTTGCCACCCTCCTGCTTTGCCTGCAGCAGATGCCAATACGTTGCTTTTGAACACGTAAGTGCCTTCACTGGCAGCCAGCATTTCCAGACTTGTCTTTGTTCTGGAGCATACACGTGCTTGAGGGGCAGTGTGACACTCAGAGGACGCCTGAATCGGCTCCTGACCGTTACAGCTGCTCAGCTGGGTCTTGTCTCAGATCAGTGATCCCAGCCAATCAGACTTCAGTGGAGGTTTTGAAAACTAGGAAGGGTTTCCCCAGAAGAGCAAGCTCTTACACAGGAGCGTGACCTGAAGGTGCATCAGCCGTCATGCCCTTGGAAGCGCTGTTGGCAGTAGTGTGTTTCCTTAACCGTGTTTTCCGAGCTGAGCAATTTGAACGAACACGTTCCCTTCTGTCTGTCATGTTCTCGCCAGTCCTTTCACGAATTTATCTGAATAAAAGCAACTTCCCCTCAGTGGTGAGTTAAAATAAGCCACTTTCACACAATTGCTACTTCATTGTGCTTTTATCCACATTCCTCCATGCTTTTTAATTATGTATAATTACAAGGGAGCAGGGAGTAAAATCTGTTTAATCTAAAATGAAACACGCTAAGTAGATAATGTTTCCAGGTTTTTTTTTTTTAAGGTATGACTCTAGCTCAGGGGGACCAGGTTCAAGAGTGCAGACCCAGATTTGCAGAAAGCGCTGACGACATGATTAAACGTTCTTTCTTTCACGTACGTGCTATTACTTTTTAAAAATTGTCGTGCAACTTGGCGACTCAAGTAGTGACATCTGGGGTGCAATTATTTCAAATGCCAGTTTTTTCCTCCTTATAAAATAATTGCAATTAACTGCAAATAAGAGTTAAACTTGATGGCAGCATATGGTGGCTTTGATATGACGGTATGTTTTTACTGCAGTTTTCAATGTGCGTGTTTTTGATGATGAGCGAGTTTATTAAAGCTTGTTACAGTGATCAGATTGAAATGTGTGATACTGGTCAAGAGGCCCAGAGCTCGGCAGTTAAATCAAATCTCAGGCCCTGGAGACAGGCTTCCTGTACCTGCATCTACTTCTACCTTTTCATTAGTTATTCCCTCTTAGGCAATTTACACAACTTCTCTGAACCTCTGTATCTTCATCTGTGCCACAAGGATAGAGTACTAGCTATCTCAAAGGGATGTTGTTAGAATTAGGTGAGTATATATAAAGTGCTTAGAACAGAGCACTCAACGACTGTTTATTATTGCTATCAGTCAGGAAAGGCCAGGTCACAGTGCAGTAATAAGTAACTGAAAACCCCGGGGGACTGAAATAACAAAGATTTATTTCTTGCTCAAGCTGGTGTCCCTTGTGGAGTAGCCATTGTCTCAAATGCTGCCAGTGGCGCATTGTTGAAAGTGGCCCTGTCACTTCTGCTCCTAACTCTTGGCCAGAATTAGTTACATGGCCGCACTTGACCCCGAGGCCAGGAAGTGCGCTCCTACCATGAGCCAGGAGGGCAGAGAGTGAGCCCTTTACGCCGTCCACGGTTCCCGCTGTTGCTGTGCTTCTGCAGTGGAAGCATGTGGGGCTCTGTTGGTTGCTGGCTACGATGTGCTGCATCAGGAGCTCAGGAGAGCTGCAGCTTCAGGGAAGGGCGGCAGCGGGGTGGAGCGTGGAGGTGTCGTGGGGTACAGCAGGCTGAGCAGAAGGATCTATTTAGCTATTCTGTGTCAATCTGAGCCATTGAACCATCTGCAACATAACTGACTTATAAGTGTTCTCCATCAAAAATTAAAAAAACGGTTCTAACACTTTAAGCGTCAGCTCAACGACGACATTGGAAGCACCTCCTCCGTTCGAAGCTCCGCAAGGTTTCCCGGGGCCTGGTGGCTCTGAAGTGTGCTTCCATGTAGACGTCCCCAGGCCTACATTTGTTTGCTTGCTTGCGCCTCTGGGGCCAGCCAAACGCCAAAAACAGATGACTCCCACTTACCTCTTGATTGCCTGTGCAAATGGTTGGTAATCCTGAAAAAGGTGCATTTGCCTTCGATTGGGCTTCTTCTGCTTCTGCTCGGTGGCCATGATCCCTGCCCGTCACCCTTCTGACCCCCCTGGGCTCCTCATACACAGGCAGGGTCGCCCATCTTATTGCCTCTGGTCTCTATTCCGTCCTCCCTTGGGTGAACGGGGCACCTGCTTGGGGGTGGTGGTGATGGTGGCTGATGGCTGGGTTTTGGTGTCCTTTTCAGCTCTTAATTGATTCTGAGCTTTCCCATTGCTGTAGCACTGATGGAGAAAGGAACAGTGCAGTTCGGATTTCAGAAGTCAAGGCTGGTTTGAAGAATGGGAGAGCAGAATATACTGTAAGAATATACTGGAGAGGAGAAACCCCACAGTTATTGTCACTCCCAGCCCCAGCTGCCATGATAACACATGCCTCCACGCCTTTCCTTGTACTGTCCTCCCACCAGCCCGCACTGGCTTTGGAGGCTGAAAGCCTGTGTTTAAATTATAGGCCTAACATTCATTGTAGCTGTGCGACTCAGGGGAAATTACCCAGCTACTCTGAACTTCCATTTCTTTTCCTTTTTTTTTAAGAAGATTAGCCCTGAGCTAATATCTGCCACCAATCCTCCTCTTTTTTTGGTGAGGAAGACTGGCCCTGACCTAACATCTGTGCCCACATCCCTCTATTTTATGTGGAACGCCTGCCACAGCATGGCTTCACAAGCAGTGTGTAGGTCTGTGCCTGGGATCCGAACTGGCAAACCCCAGGCTGCTGAAGTGGAACATGCACACTTAATTACTGCACCACTGGGCCAGCCCCGAACTTCCATTTCTTCATCTGCAAAGTCACATTTAATAACGCATGACATCAAGGGCTGTTATGACAATTAGATAATACATGTCAGTTCTTGGCATTGTCCCTGGCACATTAAGGTTCTAAATTAATTGTGGTTGTTATTAATTAAGACCCAAATTAGGTTTTATTTCTTCTAGGAACTCTATCCCTATACTTCAGATCCTTCTATACAATGTATTGGTCTTCAGCTTTGTATTAATTAGGCTTAATTCCTGTAACAAATAGACCCACCATATGCTACCTTCATGTAGCCAAGGTTTATTTCTGCTATTACAGTCCAGGGAAAAGGGTCCAGGTTGGGGTGGGGGAGGTGGGAGAGGGTTGTCTCTGATCTGTAGGGTCATTCAGAAACTCAGAGTGATGTTGCTCTGCTCTCCTCAACGTGTGGCTTCCAACGTCACTCTAGTCGTTGTCTCTGCCATTTGACCCCAAGGCAAGGAAGAAACATGGAGGAGCACATGTAGGATGTTGTGTGATCCAGGTGTCCAACTCTGTCACAGTCCACTGGAGGGAAATTAACCACAGGGCCACAGGTTGCTGCAAAGAAGGCTGGGAGTCATGCCCCAGCTGGGCTCCCACCGCTCCGCTGCCAGGGGGTGATCGGCCCCGTCAGAGATTCACGTCCTTCCAGCTGAGTTAGGAACCTCTTTGCAATTAAACTATTGGCTCCTTGAACTAGAGACCATGTTTTAACCTTAACCTACAAGGTTAGGTTCAGTGACAGACACGCTGCAGCCATACTAAGGATGCTTTTTGATTTCTCCTAAATGAATAGGAGGGCTATTTTTTAGCTGAACATCTCAGATTTGGTCTCCCTTGAATCTGAATGCAACTTTTGAGAAAAATGAACTCAAGTTTTAACAGGGTGCGTTAGGGATTACATGTCTTGGACAATTCATTCTTTGGAATAATTCAAACAAAGACCAACAGAAACACTGAGATTTTTCCAGTGATATGTGAATTCCCTTAGCAATTATCATTACTAAAGTTATTTGCTACAATTATTTACTGATGCATTATAGCATTCATTAGGTTCTCAGTGTTATCTTTCCATCATCTTTTAAAACTATGCATCCATGTATATTCTTTTCTTGAAAATAAACAGTACTTATGAAACAAAGTAGAGAAGATAAATCATAATTTTGTAGGGCTTCAGACTGAAAGACCTGGTGTTATACTTTTTTGGAAAACCTGTTATTTTAATCTGAAAGGCTAATAAAAACACATGTTTGGATTGGTAAGACAATTTTCTTACCTTGATTCTGATAGGAGGGTGCAAACAGGAGCCAAGGAAAGTAGAGGAGACAGATCGGTAGATTGGGTCTAAACAATGATAAAGGAAAGCAAAGGATTTTAGACTTCCCCTCCTTAAGGCACTTGTGCCCGTTCAGTTGTTGTCTCTTAACCTACCTTTTTCCTCCACACTTTGTGACGTCAACCTCCACCCTGTGAAGCCCTTTTCCGCTTTGCTGCCTCCTTCTGGGTCACCTCACAGTGCATGTGCGAGAGAGACCAGGAGGCTGGAGGGAGCAGGGCCTCCTCCCTTCCATTGTGCCCTGCTCCATCAGAGCCCTCTCGCAAAGCTCCTTTGTCCCGCAGTCACGTTTCTTTCCAGGAGCAGCGGTGGAACCCAGGCTGCAGGGTTTCTAACACTAGGATCAGCCTCCTGACACCCTCAGAGGTGTCAGCAGCAGCCCGTCGATTCCCTTTCTTCAGGCATCTGGGTCCCAGGCTCCTAGAGCCCATCCTCCAAGCTCAGAGGAACCAGCACCAGCCAACCAGCTGCCCTCCAAGATGGCTGAGTCTCAGCTCCACGTGTCCCATCCCTGAGCTATTCCCTTTTAGTAATTCCAGCATCCTCCCTTGGTTCCTCCAGGCCAAGGATGGGCAGCTGCTTCCGGCCCCTGCAGGAAGCAAATCCCATTGAGCTGTTTCTTTTAATTTTTAGTAAAATCATCTCATTTCATCCTGCAACAACCCCATGAGGAATGGGAGATGTGATGATCTTCTCTTTACTGATGCAGAGACGAGAAATAGACAGAATTCCTGTCCAGGGTTCCACAGAGAATATGGATAAGCCAGAACTCAAGCCTGTCTGACTCCAGGACCCACCCTCCACTTCACTAAGATTTTTGTTTGTTTTTACTTCATATATTGGTTTGTGAAACAAATTCAGGACTAACTATGTGAAAGCCATTGAGCTCAGAAGGGTGGAAATTACCGAAACGAGCAAGCCGTGGCCTTGCCTTCAAGGAACTTGCCATCTAGAAGGGCCAGGAGATTAAAAGAAGTATTAAAATACTAGCTACAATACTAAGCAGTTTGCAAAAAAGCATCCTCAGAGCCGCGAAGTGTCCTGAGGAACACCCCAGAGGGAGAGACGAGATGGGGAGTCTCCAGTGCGGAAGGAGAGGCTGACCAGAACCCCCGAGAGCGTGGGCTGGGGGGAAGGGGCGCGGGACAGAGGAGGGCGCCTAGAGAGGGAGGGAGGACTGTTGGTGAGGTGGATTGGGGCCAGGTTGCCTGGAAACCAAGCTGACTCTCCAGAGAGCTTGCTTCACTCCCACACTCTTTGCCATAAGTAAGCAAGAGCTTGAAGGTGTTCGATGGAGGCTAAATGGACGAGACGCTAAAATCTAAAACACTTAAGACAAATAAGGACCTACGTGTAGCCCGTACGATGTGCCAGGCGCTGGTCTAAGCACTGTAATCTCTACAACAACCCCAAGAAGCAAGTATTATTATTATCTCCACTTGACAGTGGGAAACATGAGGCACAGAGAGGTTCCGTGACTTGGTCACTCAGCTAGTAAGTGGCTAAACTGAGATTTGATCCCAGCCTCTGGCTCTACAGTCTCATGGTCTGGTCTTGATCACTATGATATTAGTGCCTTAAAAAAAAAGAATGAAAAGAAAAGATAAAGAGAAGGCCTTCGGAAGTTCTCCCCTAACGCAAGTAGAGCTCAGGGGGCCTCTCCTCTGTCCTTTCTCCACCCCAGGGCACGGTGTGATTTCAAGAGGCCGAGGCTGGCCAGCGTGGACTTGTGTGTCTCCCAGAGAGGCCAGGTGGCCTTGAAGGGAGGACAGCATCTTACCCACCAGACTGGACTCGGTGTCCAGTGAGTGCCTAGCCCAGAGTGCACTCCAAGCATCGTTATCGTTCAACTGTGCTCTCTCTGGGAAGAGGTGAACGTCATAAATGATGGCACACAGCTCTCTATTATAAAACAAGGCACATTTCCTCTAATACAAGTTTGCATTTAAGGAAACTTTTCTTCTGAGTTGGGTCAGCCCTTTCAAGGTCCAAAGAAATAAAGCTGTCTGTGACTTTTTTCTTTATGTTGCTGGCCTGGCAGGGTACTGATTTTAGTAATAATAAAAAATCATGTCTTTTCTAGATGCCAAGAAGAACTGATGGAAATGTGGCAAGTGCAAATGGAAGGAGATTTACTTACAAGGGGAGAAGGTCGATGCAAACCAGCCTCAGTGTTGAGGTTTAGAGACTCAAGTGGAAGAATAGCACTGCTTCATCTTTTCTGAACTACTTTGATTTGTGTCTCATTTCCTGAGAATTTCCCTGGAAGAGAATTAGGATGTACTTCATAAAGCCAAATTGAACAGGAATTAATCTTTTCTTTATGATTCGGAAGCTAATTTAGGATATTGTATAACATAATAACCATTATTATGAATATTAGATGGTTTTACAAAAACTATTCTGATTATTTGAATTTGAAGGTATTTATATTTTAGCTAAATAAGAGTTTATTAGGTGCAAATTTTGTGTAGAACTTTTGGAGGTAAAATTTACTCCAAATTTCAGGATAATAAGAAATAATAAAGAGTATGGCCATTTATCAGCGTGATTTAGACTTGGGGGAGCACTTAGGGATAAGCAGATCTTGAGAGCCTTCATTTTCTAGGCTCACGCAGGAGAAAGTGCTTCAGACCTGAGGCTCAGGACCCCCACTCCGGGCTCTTTCTCTGATCAAAATCTGTCTGACTCCATCAGCACCCCTGACCCGCTGGCTCTGAGATGGCTCACCCGCCTGTACTAGGAACCTGGAGGAGCCCAAATCTGACGCCACTGCTTCCACCCTTCCATCTTCCCCTCAGTATCACGCTGAAAAAGTATGTTGGCGTCAGACACAATAGTACTTGTATTCAAATCAAGAATTGCAATGTCATTTGCATTTTGCTTTGCGCATATGCTGTGGGGAAAACGTGAAGGTTTCAGAGCTTATTCTGCATCTGTACAGTGACTCTAAATCTAAATCTACATCCAATTTTCCCTCGTTGAACTCGGTAAGCAATATTTTTAGGTAAAGTTAATTTAATGCCTCTGAATAGAAAACCAATTAAGGGCACGTTTAGCCACACTGAAGTAGCCGCTGGGGGCCGTGAAATCCTCTCTTGGTTCCCCATACTTGGTACCCAGAGATGAGGAGGCCTCTGTGGACACCTTTCAGGTCCTTGTGTAAACCATCCCTCTCCCCCGTGTTGGTGTCCGTGCCAGATCTGCCTTCCCATCGCCCTGCAGAGTGGTCAGTAAAGCCACAAGAGGGCTCCAGGCCGCTCAAGTGGTGGCCCACAGCTCTAGTTGTTATTTTCTTTTGTGCCCACCGCACTCAGCCTTATCAGATGGAAGAGCAGCCAAAAGTTCATCCACGTCTCCCTTCGCTCAGGGAAGGCAGGGATTATGGCTTAAACTGACGATTTTTTTAAATAACTCCATTTGCAAGCTTAGAGCGCACAATACTCTTGTTCCAAGTGTTATCCTACCCACTAGCCTGCTGATCTGGTATTGTGTGAGCTGCAAACTCTACTCCAAAGGGAGGTGATTTAAGGCTACTGAACTGGCCTGCCCTGCAGTGGGAATCAACCCACCGGTCCTGGTGGGCCTGAGACACACGTCTAGGACCATTTTCGTGTTCAGATGAAGCAACTGGCCAATGATTTCACAATCCCGTTGGTTTTCTGCCGGTCCATTCATCCCTCTTAAGTATCTAAGTGGGGTTTTTCTCTCCAGCCTCTAATTTTTTTCAAGGTCATCTGAGAAGGTCAAGAGTTGGCGAGTCCAAGAAAAATGTGGCTGGAATGGAAAGTACCCCAGTTTGGCCGTCATTAGAGAAATGCAGAGAAAATGATGAATGAAGACAGAAGTGTGTTTGGATAAAAGTAAGAGGTTTTGTGTAAGAAGACAAGTTTAAGACCCAGAGTGGGAGTAAGTGGGTAGGTCATGCTGTATTAGTTACAATTAGTTCATTGGTTGCAATTAGCAGAAAATGGTTAGTTAGGCAAAATTTTTTTAAGAAATTGTTATACTAAAAAAATTTTGAATGGATGCTGAAGTATCTAACCAGCCACCAAGAAGAATTGCTTGAGAGAGTTGCCCCCAACAGAGGCTGACTCCAGTGACCTGCCCTCTCTGAATTTCTCACGGGTTTGTGTGTGTGTGTGCAGGGTGTGTGTCTTATGTTCTGAATGACCTACACTGGATCAGGCATCCACCTGGACCGACCCACCACGGCCAGGGATCAGTATGAACTCATATTCTAGATGTGGCTGCTGAGGCTCCACCACTGGGCTCAAGGTAGAGCCCAAAGAAGCTGGAAAGCCAACCATGAAAGTGTCTGCACACATCTTTGCTTGTTTCCTTCGCAGTTGAGTATTCATAGCAGTTTTCTAGAGGAGTTTGCCAACTAAGCAGCAGGGAGCAAGGAGAGGGCCCGAGAGTCAGTTTCAATGATAAAGCATTGTCATTTGCCAACTTCGTCACCCTGGCTTTACTGTACCTCAGTTTCCTTATCTGTAAAACATCTACCCTACTTGCCTTAAAAAGGCATTGTGAGGATGAGAGGAGTGGTAGGTGTGCAGTGTGACTTGCAGCACACCAGAGGGACTGGGCCTCATTAGGTGCGATTCTGTAAGGAGTGCTGCTATCCGGCTGTCCAGTCCAGGCACCAAACACTGACGTCACTTGGGGAGGTCGACCTACCCAGACCTGTCAGATTCCTACTTAGAAAAAGCCTGAGGGATTCTTTACCTTAAGAATTTAGGAAGAAAAATATTTTTATTAATTCAGAATGATTGCACGTAAGCTGTGGATTGAGAACCGTATCAGATTTACTAAGCAGTATCTTCAGGATGGCTATAAGGACTAGCACTAACGGGATAATACATTCCCTTGGATTCCTTCTCCTGAAGGAGGTGACGAGAATATCTTTGATCTGGTCCCATCTGTCCCTTTTCTGCTTTCCATCCTCTGATTCACTGATGGCTCTTCCTGTACCCAGAGAGGTTCTGAGTGTCCTTTTCTGGTGGAATGCTGCCTGTCACAGCCGCGGAGGATTCTCAGTTTCTGCATCTCCCTGTTCAAAGTTGTCTGAGTCCGCTCAGGCTGCTATAACAAAAATCCCATATATGGGCTGGCTTATAAACAACAAACATTTATTTCTCATTGTTCTGGAGGCTGGGAAGTCTGAGAGCTGGGCCGGCAGATTCTGTGTCTGCTGAGAGCCGCTTCCTGGGTCACTGACAGCTGTCTTTTTGCTGTGTCTTCACAGGGTGGAAGGGGTGAGGGGTCTCTGGGCTCTCTTTCCTAAGGGCACTAGTTCCATTTATGAGGGCAGAGTCCTCACGACCTAAGCACCTCCCAAACGCCCCACTTCCAAATATCGTCACATTAGTTATTAGGTTTCAACATATGAATTTGTGGGGGAAGGCACAAACATTTAGTCTATAGCAAAGATGTAGCCTTGTGTTAGAATCTTTGCCAATTTTTTTTCTGTTCTTTCCAGCTGCTTCTGTTCTTAATTGTGCTGAACTTAGGAGGTTCCTGTTTCTTTGATGTACTGTTCGGAATGCATGTTGCTGGTAACTAATTGTTCCGGGTCGGACTTCTCTGTCTGGGTGGAGCCCAGTCCTCCATCCTTCTCTAAGCTGAGCCAACTCTGATTTATACGTCTGTGAATCTCCACTGAGCTGTGGAGGTGGTTGAGGAAGGGAGGGGTTGGAGCAGAAATGCTGTTGGAAACAGGACAGCTTGCCCTGACTTCAAGCTCAAAAGAGAGTCAAATTCTGGCTGCTGTTCAATGTGAAAATTTGGGCAGAGGAGCGGAATGAGGTCTTATCGCACATAAATGTGATTCTGCCTAGAATCCCTCAGGTCTCATTACTGGCTAAATCTGAGGCTCTGAAGACGGTTTCGAAGGTGGGAAGATGCAAACCTGGATGCTCTCCAGCCTCAATGGCATCCCTCGAGTGGCTGGTACAAAGATTCGCCCCCTGCCCTTGGGGCAAGGACAAGTCACTTCCAGATGGAGGCAGAGCACCAACAGAATCCTGCCCCTGAGCCTCCCTCCTGGCTCTTGCATCTGCTCATTTCAGACCCAGTGGTGTTTAACGCCCAATGCCACCTGTGAGGAAGTCCAGCGCCTTCCAGAGGGACTGTGGCACAGGGGCCCTCCAGACACACTTGTATGCAGGAGGAGTAAGCAGCATCCACAGGCTGAAGAAATGGGACTTTGGCAAAGTTTTACTGACTTCCCACTTCACTATCTTTCTGCGTTTCCTGGGGTAAAATTCCATTCTTCACTTTTCCACACCTGTTCTGGGAACTTAGCATTGCCCCTTGACATGCAGCTTTGAGTCAGGCCCAACAGAGGCGCTGACCAAGAGATGGTCCTGGGTGGAAGGGAAATGTGGACATCCTCAGGAGACCCCCGTATGCCTCCTGGGTCCCTGTGCTAGTGGAGGAAAGGTAACCCCCAAGCTCCCAAACCAAGTGTTTCCAAGAAGGCAGTTTTAATGCAACTCTTCTGCTTTTCCCTAAGTATTCGTCCTTCCTTTCAATCCCCACAGCTTGCCACTCTGCCTTCTGGAATGCTGAACACAGGAAGAAAATAGCAAACCTTGGAGCGGATGGTTTGGGCATATTTTTTTCTTGATTTGTTTCCTAGGACTTTCAGATGAGAAGTTATACTTATTTTTAGTTTAGTTGGGTGAGGTCTAGCTAGTTAAGAATTAAGACTCTGTTTCTAGTACATGAGCAGACATCAGAGAGAGGCCAGGATCACAATTTAGTTGGGATAAACTGGGTTATGTTGTGCTCACAAAGCCCCTCAAACCTCAATGTTTACTACCACAAGGGTCTATCTTTTGCCCAAGCTGTCTATCCACCATGAGTCAGCTGAGCTCTCTTCCATGTTGTTTTCATCCTGGGCCCAGGCTGGTGGAGCAGTGTCTATAGAGAAACATGGATGGTGTTGTCACAGAGCAGAAAAAAGCATGGCGAGCCATGCACTGGCTCTGAAAGCGCCTCACAATAGTGATACCTGTCATTCGGCTTGCACTTCATTGACCAGGACGAGTTTCATGGCCACACTTGAGTTCAACAGCGTACGTTTTATCCTCCTGCAGGAGGGGGACCACAGAAAGGGGCTCTAAAATATTTGGCGAGATTATGGTAATACAATCTCCCACATCCAAGTGTATAAAATGTTCAGTAATGATAAAGATACATTTCAGATTACTGAAGGAATGGATAAAACACGTGGTCCTGGGAAGATAAGTCAGTTATGCAGAAAAAGAAAGTAAAACGGGATCATTATCTTATGTCATATGCAAAAGGGGAATGGATTAGTGCTAAGGAATTTGAAGAAACATAGATCAATAATTCATAATATGGATGTTGAGGGCTTCTTTGTGTATAAAACCAAAGATGGAAACTACAAAGGCCAAGATGAGTAGAGCTGACTATGTGGAAATCAAATCCTTCAGGAAGGAAAGTAGATCAGAGACAGAATGAAAAAGGGACAATGAACCGGATAAAAGTATCTGCTATTTCAATAGTGAGGAGTCAATATTATTACTGATAGAAGTGTTTTTACTCATCAGAAAGAAGAGGTGTGCTCCAGTTGGTTGTTCTAATGGCTGGTATCCACCCAGAACTGCCCGCCCTTTCCCATCATCCCAGACCTATCGGTCTTTCCAAAGTGTCAAAGAGGCCTTAACCCACGCCAATGAGATGAAGAAAAGGACTCTTGGAGCCCCCATTTCTCTTTCCCAGAAAGTATTTATTGCAGCCCTGTGGAAACATGGTCCCGACCTGTGTAATACAACCCAGGTGAGCAATTCTAACTCAGAAGGAAGGGTGGGACCTTCACCAAAGACCTCCCCTGTTTTCTTCTCCTCACTATCCGAGGGGCTATCGCCCAGGTCTTTGGTGTGTCCAGGAGAGTGGGGTGGATGAGAGAGAAGGGGAAGTGGGGCCCCCTGGGTTTTCAGATTCCCAGCTTTCCTCCTTCTGCCATCGGGGATTTGTGTTTCTCCCAATATCCCAATATGTAAATGATTGATAATTGATTCCTAAGCAACTCTTGCCCAGTGTCTTGTGAAGAGTTTTTAAAAGCAGTCAGATTTCAGCCTGGGAGCTTCCCAAGAACATATTCTCCTTCATTCCACGTGCTATTAGACTTGCTACCCATCTCCGGTGCAGAGAGCAGAAGTCATAAGCACAATGGCTTCCTATATTAACATGAGCGGCTCCAGCAGATGGCAAGTGCTCAGCCTCAAAGGAGGACAATGGCCTCAGGCAGAAACACAGCCAGATCCTACCTTGTTCAGTGAAGTGTCTGAAATCCTTAGAAGTACTCCAGATTGCTCCATAGCAGCCTCAACAGTTGCCCCCTCTCTTCTCTGAAAGCCTTCCCTTTCTGACTGCCCCCAACTGCATGGATTCTAGATCCTAATTTCTGTTCAGCTAACACATTCTCATCTACGGTCTATGACTTTCTGGATAAATATTGACACACACATTTTGCGTTGTTAATTGCCTTGTTTTATGAACTTTAGCCAGTTTACCTGTTGGTATCCCTACTAACCTGTAAGAATCTTGAAGGCAGGAGTGGCTTTGTTCCCTACTGCCTTCAGTGTCCATACAGGGCCTGGCACGTAGTAGGTCAATAGATCGTTGCTGAATGGATTTGTTGCTAAGTGTTTCCTCTCCATGAGGGCAAGCAGTGCCTTGGTCAGTGCTGGGCCATAGCGTTGGTTGACCAGAATTTCCGGTTGTTGAGGCCTGGGCACCCTCTTCTGGGGTCTTCTGTGTGGCCCTCTGATAGCCGGGCTGCGTCGGTAACGACCACAGTGGGAGAGTTCACTCCCATGAGGACTGCATCAGCACCACGGCTGTACGTCCTGGAAGAGCTCCCTAATGTAGGACAGCCCAGGTGCCCCTAAGTGCTGACAGCCATGGGTTGCATGAGTCACTGGAGCCTCACTCATATTTAGTAGAAGTGAGAGTAATCAGGTCCAGTAACTTAGCTTCTCTGTGCCTCAGTTTCTTCATTTACAAAACGGGGATAACAATCTTATATCACTGAGTTCTTACAAGAGTTAAATGAGACGATAGAGGAAAGCACTGAGTGCCTTCTGCACAGCAGGCACTGTATAATTGTTACCTACCACTGGTATTGCACATGTCACCAGTGTGTGCTGCAGTGTCTCCTGGGCTGTGCAGCCACAGTCCATCCCCTGAAAGGACTTAATCTTACCAATGGTGGATCCTGAACACATCCAAAATCCAAAAAACAAGTTTAATAGATTTTTGCTTTTGAACCAGATGTCCCTGCAGCCACAGTCAAGGGGGACCATGCTTTGGGCTTCCTTCTCTCTTTTGGTTAAGATCCTCTGCCCCATCCTGAGTCCGGAGTACATCCTGTTGACATCCAAAGTGACACCCCATGTGGTCAGGGCTGAGAGACCATTGTTTCAGGGTCCATCCTGCAAGGACAATGTTGGATTTCTACAGGCTTCTCTAAGAGCAGGCCAAGGACGTTTAGAACCTGACCACATATTACCCCCTTCTCCATTGGCAGCTTCGTCTCCCTCTGGGCCATTGCAACCCTGCCAAATGGACTCTCGGATTTTATTCTTGCTCCCACAGTGCAGTCTCCCTGAAGCACCAAATCAACTCCAGCCCTACTCTCTGTAAACTCCCCCACGGCTTCCAGTTGCACCTAGAATAAAATCCAGCCTTTGCCCTAGTTTACAAAGCCCCATGTGCGCTGGCTGCCATCTAATTCTCTGGACACTCACACCCTCTATGTGTGCTCCTGGCTTCGGCCACATAGACCGCCATTCCATCGCTTCAAATGCAAGATGCTTGTTCCTACCTCTGGGCGCTATCCTTCCTCTCTAAGGTTCCCTCTGCCTGGGGTGCTCTTCCCCGGTGTCCTCATGTGGCTACCTCCATTCTTACGTTTCCAAGCTTAGAAGTCTTCCCCGATCAATATTTAAGGACCACCACCTTCCCCCACCACTCTTGCGACCCTTGTAAGGTTCTATATCCTTCGTAGCAGCTACTGCTCTTCACCGTTGTTTGTGGTTTACTGTCTTTCTCCTCCCACCAGAGAGAAAACTTCATGACAACAGGGCCCTGTCTGTCCCAGTGTTTGACACTGCATTCCCAGGGCCTGGGACGTAGTGGGTGCTCAATAACTATTTGTGGAATGGATAAATTCCATAGAGGATGGCAACTGTTTAGCAGACCTTTCTTTTGCTCTCATGACAGCATAACTTTGATGGCTTATTCTGCTGCAAATCTCCTCCTCAGCCGGCGAAGGAGCAGGGAGAACGCGGCAGAAAAGCACAGCTTTGCCACAACCAGAGGCTGATGTTTCCACTTATCATCCTACAGCATCAGCCTCCAGAGAAGATGCTTCGTAGGGCAGGATGCTGTGTCTCCTACAAGAATGCACAGCCTAGTTCAGAGATGCCAGAGGTACAAAGACGCCTGGTTACTTTTCAAGGGTGTCGTGTTTTCTTTTGGCTCAAGCTCATATGAAGAAACCTGGATAAAATTCTATGCCGGACAACCTGGTAGTTGGCAGAATGCCCCCACTTGTAAGGGAGCTGATTGCAACACATTAAAAGTAATCCTCTCTTAAAAAATTAGAACTTTAACAGATAAATTCAAATAACCTAAAAGTCTACAATACCACATCATCCCAAAGAAGGGATCTGCTTGGTACGGTGATAAATATATAGAATATGGATCTAAAAAGCCTGGATTGAATCATGGTTTCACCGCCAAACCAGCTGGGTGAACAGAAAACTCGTTTCGATTCCCCATCCTCGTGTGGCAGCCATGGAAACACACTGCTTGGATAGACTGCTGCAGGGGCATCAGTGACAGATGCCCCACCCTCTTCTCCATCCTCCGGGTACTGCCTTTCTGGATCCTTCCCAGCCAAGCTCCCCACAGGCCCTTCCCAGCTGGTGACCTGGCACAGCAGGAGATCAAGGCAGGTCCATTCTGGATGCTCTTGAGGACCCTCCTCAGCCCGACCGGAGGTTTCTTGGGACCATGCTGCAGGCCTAGACCCTTCCCACGCCGTCTGCTGGCCTCCCCCCTTCCTCACAGGGCTCGGACCCGCAGCAGGCCTGAAGTCTCGCCCTCCCTACTCCTGCTGTATCCCCCAAGAAACGGCTTACGTGTCTAACTTGTCTTGGATTCTGCCACTTGGTGGGCCAGACCAACGTGCTCGGTTTTCTCATTTGTCACACGTGGTCCTCCGTCTAGGAGGGTGTTGCCACACTCTTTGACTTACTCTCCTTTGGAATTTGTTCCCAAATCACCATAAAACTCTATTGTTATTAGGACCAGAAAATAAGGCGTGCAAATGGCTGAGCTGGGGTCTGGCATACAGCTGACACTCAGTAATGGAGAGGTGGATCTGAATGGATGTCTTCTGCTTTCAGCCCAGTTCCTACATGAAGAAAACCTCCTCTGCCTTGAGCTGCTGTGTTACTCCAATGACAGACCAAACGTGTGCATGGCGAGGGCACCAGTGACTCAGAGGCACGAGAGTCTGATTTTTTAATTGCTTAATATCATAGGGGAACAAATCAGAACCTCTTGGACTCTTTTGTGCCTAGTTTATTGTTAGCATTGTGTGTTTAAAAATTAACTCTGTGTAGAGGAGAACACTGCATCCTTCTCAGGTCTTAGGGCCTCTAAGGGTCTAAACTGGTCCCCGTACCTTCTCCTGCAATGGTGGGCCCCTTGGCTCGCACAGTCAGCTGCCCTGTATGTTCTGCTGGGGTGACCACCTCTTTCCTAGCACCTTCTTGCTGGGGGTGCTTTGGATCTTGCTGGCAAACGAGCTGGCGAGTTCAGAAGACCCGCCTTGGTTGGAGCCATGATTGGAAGGTTTCTGAGAGTCCCAGCTCCACCAGACCCCTGAGCAGAGTCCCCGTTCCTCTTGCGTTTATTCTCTCTGTTTTGCTTGGTGCCTCTGCAGACCCAGAAGTCCTGGGGAGTGAGGTAGACGGGGCCTCCTCAAAGAACGGCTTGAAGTGACCACATTTCTGGTCCTTGGGAGAGGCTGCCAGACAGCAGCGGTGCTGACCACGTTCGTGAGGAGAACCTGCATCTTGAGCACTGTCTCCCCTCCAAACACTGCCTGGGGACACCCATCCTCCAGAAAACAGTTCCTATTCGTCCACGGTCCAGGTGGGTGCCGCCAGAACCCTCTGGTTCGTTCCTTAGGCAAGAGATGAAGTTTGTCACCCAAATCAGCGCAATTCTCAGTGACAAGGACAGCACTGCTCCTCCATGAAGAGGTCTTCTGACATGAGTTACATTCTCTCCATATTCTTAGGCATCTTTGAGACTCTTCATTGACTTTTATTGGAATTAGAAGCACCGTTCTTAAGAATAATTACTCAAAAATAGAGACAAGAGTGTTGTAAACAGGAAAGGAAAGGGTGACCGAGAAGCGGAGACTTTCCCGGCTGCTTTGGAAAAGCACAGCAATCGTGGGAGGAACGATTCCACGTCTTGCAACTGAGGGCTCTTTGCTCATGGTGGAAAGGAGCTGTTCTCACAGACACTGAAAAGACCCCAGAAGGGAGAGAACAGCGCTTGGGGGCAAATAGGGAGGCAGCCACTTCCTCGGAGAACGTTGGTGTTTTTCCTGTAAAATGAGGCTTCCTTTTCTTTTGTGCAGATTCTAGTGTTGACTTGGTGATTACTGAGATCTTAAAGAACAGCGTGAAGGCAACACCAGGAGACACTTAGAGAAGGAAGTTGGGGCGGCATTTCTGATGTCCCCACTTCCCTCTGACTGGCAGAGCAGGCCCGGTGTGCAGCCCAACCCCACTCCAGGCTCAAAAGACAGAACGTGGCTCAGAAAGCCCCTGAGTGGGGATAAGCCACCTGCAGTCAGGAAATGCAGAAGCTCTGAGCATCGGGAGAGAGAACAGCACAGGGCGAACGGCTACCTAGTCTGCAACACGCCAGGAGTGATTTCAGAGAGCTACACGCGCTCACTGGGACGTGATGGAAGCTGCAGGGGCTGGCAGCATGGTGGAAAAATCAGGGGCCTTTGGAGCCAAATTATCTTGCCTGAGTTCCAGCTGTCCCTGTGACTGAGAATAACTTGTCATTGGGGTCAAATTCCAACTTCCAACAAGAGTCGGTCAGAAGGTTATGGGACCGTCCATCTAGCCCACGGACAAATAGGGGCTCATCCCAAAGGCTCTACTGACCTTAGATGAATTATAGAACCACTACTAACAGCACCTGGTATCAAAGTCAGACCTCATTCATTCATTCATTCATTCGGCAGCTGTTTTTCAAGGGCCAGTTATGTGCCTGGGGATGGATCATAGTCAAATGCGCAAAATCTGTGCCCTCATTGACTTCCGGTCTGTGGAGGCAGGCAGACAATGAAGAACATAAGGGAATTAGGTGCTGTAGTAGAAGGAATCCTGTGAAAAATGAGAGGGGACAGGGAGGGAGGGGCGGGCCTGGTCGGGGAAGGCTTCCCTGAGAAGATGACATTTGAGAAGGATGGGGAAGAGCGGAGACGTGAACAGCGCAGACGTGCAGGGGACGAGTGCTCCAGATGGGGGACAGCAAGTGCTGAGCCTCAGAGGCGTCCTGCCTCCCAGATCCAGCCCCAGGCAGCTGCCCCAGCACGAGTGAGGGGAGTGTGGTCGACGAGGGTGTGGGACAGGAGGACACACAGACGCTGCAGGCTTTGCAGGTCACTCTAAAGACTTTGTTTTTGACTCCTAAGAGCATGAGACCCGACGGGAGATCTTTTGGCAGCACACGAGCTGACTCCTTGTTGCAGGATCACTCTGCCTGCTGCACAGAGGACAGAGCAAAGCCGGGCAAGGGTGGAAACCAGGAGACCATTGAGGGGGCCGTTGCAATAATCCGGCAAAGAGACGAGAACCATCTGTGCAGGGTGGTTGCAGTGGAGGTGGTGAGCAACGGTGAGCCTTGAAATCCAGCAGGATTGTTCATTGATGGGGTGTGAGCCGTGATGAGTCAAGGAGGGCTGAAGCAAGTTTGGCCTAAGCAGTTAGAAGGATGGGAATGCCCTTTACTGAGAGCAGGAGGTGGAGCAGGATAGTGGAGGTCAGGGGGCATGAGAGCTTAATTTTGTAGGTGTTAAGTTTGAGATGCCAGCTTCCTAGGGCTATGAGTGGAAGTGTTGAGGAGGCAGTCAGGCAGTTGAAAATATATACAGTTCTAGAGAGACAGCCAGGCTTGAGGTATAAGATTTGAGAACCATTAGCACACAGATGGTATTTGAAGCTATGGGCTGGATTTTGGGGGCAGTGAGTGTAGAGAATAAAGAAAAGAGAGTCCCAAGCTGAGGGGACAGACAAGGAGCTGTCAGTGAGGACAAGGAAAACCAGGAGAGTGAGAAGGTGTCTTGGAGAGCTGGTACAGAAATGTTCCGCGGAGCGATCAGCTGGTCAAAGAGGCCAAGCAAGGTGCCGACTGGACTCAGAAACGAACAGGTGAGGTGGTCTCCACAGTGGCCGTTCCGGGGGATGGGTAGGGAATAAATCCCAACTGGAGGGGGTGCCAGAGAGAGCGGGAGGGGAGGCCTGGAGGCAGCAAACACAGACAGTTCTTTCAAGGCCTTTTGCTCTAACACGGTGATTCTCAAAGCATGGTGGCTGCATCAGCATCATCTGGGGTCTTGTTAGGAATTCAAAATCCCGGGCCCCTTCCCACGAGACCAGAAATCCTGGCAGTGGGGCCGACCTCGAGGTTTACAGGGATCTAAGTACCAGGGAGAAAGCCGCCACCTCCCGCTCTCCTGGAGGAGGCCACTCTGTCGTCTCTAGCAGAGGAGAGCCTGGTAAAGTGTGTAGAACCCTCCCATGGCGGCTCTCATGCAGCGGGTCCGCCCCTTGAGAAAACGCATTCGTAACAAGTGCCCCACGTGGTTCTGGGATGGGGCAACCTCACACGCCCCGGGACCCAGCCTGAGCTTTGACCTGACATGGAGAGGCCGACAAACTCTCAGAACCTGGAATCCTTTGATCAAGACTCATGTAGCTACGGAGTTTTGCAATCATATAACTGTGTACTTTATTCGGTATTTCTTTTTATTCCTGTGGTTTCTCATATTGGTTTCATTTTGCAGTTCTACAGTAAAATGTCTGATGTGAAACAGTCTAAAAATCTGGTTAGGTTTTGGGCATGGAATTCATGAGAAATTATATAAAAATATATTTTTCTCAGCACTGTGACATACGGGGTCCCCAAATCACAGAACCTTTGTATGTGCCCCCATATACAAACAGTCGAACTCATCTGCCCATCCACTGCCCCCATGGCAACTGCAGGGAGAGAGACGTTCCAGCTGAGGAGTGAGAGCAGGAGGAGAGTGGTGAAGGGCCAGGGCAGCCGTCCCTGGGGCAGCGGGGGCCTGCCCTGGGGCAGACCCCTCACACCCCTCCGCCCACTCTGTCCAAGGGTTTCTCTCACTGGCCCTCTGTGACTGTCCAAGGGGCTGGCCGTGTTCTCATCTGGGTGTAGATTAATTAGGTTAGACGTGGATTTCTTCTTCAGGCTTTAGTCCAGGTCAGCAGCAGCATGGATGGGGTGGCGGCAGAAGGAAGGAGGAAGGTCATTTTTCAGTGAGGAGCCTCTGCATTGGTCAGGCCAGGTTGGCAGCATGAATGTGCCTTGAGGCCCCAGGGCAGCAAGCAGATACAGGTGCCCAGGGATGACAGAGCCTCTGAGAGGTGAGAAAGACTGCATAGGAGGCTGAAGAAGAACTTCCTATGTCTGAAGTTTATTCTGAGGACCTAGTCTGTGTATGGGGCTGGCAGTGGGCATGTGGGAGACCCTGGGAAGCTTGTGACAGGTGAGGAGACTTGCATTTCAGTAAAGAATTAATAAATAGTCAAATCAACGACAGACTGTGATAACGTTAGGAAGGGAGTTTGCACATTCCTATGACTAAGAGTAACATAGAGGACAGGGCATGGCCACCTACGGGAACTGGTCAGGGAAGCCTCTTGGAGTAACATTTGAGCTAAAATTTGAAGGGTAAAAAGGATCCAGGTGAAGTGTTAAGGACTAGCTTTTCTGCGCAAGGGAACAGCATGTGCAAAGGCCCTGTGGAATATGGAAGTTCCTCTGAGGAACTAAAGGAAAGCCAATGTGGCCAGAGCAGTGACAGTGAGGGGTTCTTGTAGGATGTGGCTAGCAGGCTGAGGTCGGGCTCAGAAGACATGGAACTTGGTAGGCAAGCTTAAGGATTTTTTATTTTTCTTAAGAGCAATGGGAAGTCATTGGGGGCCATGACTTGATCACCTTTGGGTTTCAGGAAGTTTGCTCTGGCCGCAAGTAAGAGAAAGAGTAAATGGAGAGTAAATGGAGAGTAAGCCAGAGAGGGTGGGCGTGGAGGTGGGGAGATGGTTAGGGGGCAATTGGAATGTTCAGGAGATAACTGGGACGAAGGGTCAGCAGTGGAGATGCAGAGAAGTAGAGAGAGGTGAAGTACTTAGGAGGCACCATCCACAGACCAGGTGAGGACCGGATGTGGAGGATGAGGGACAGGAAGTGTCAAGGATAACTCCTGTGCTCTGGGCTGAGTAATGGAGGGGTGGTGGCTGCACACTTGTTTACCTTTAGTCTCTCTTTTCAGGTGTGTTCTGTCCCATTGGGTTTTAACATCTGAAGAGTTTTGCTTCAGGATCCCAAGAGGTCCCAGCCCCATCACTCAGCACGTCCAGCTAATCTGAACACTGTTGCCAGGGCCACCCCTCGGCTGGGGTAATGAGGAGGCGGGACTGAGGCGAGGGCTGGCCATGCTCTGATCAGCTTCCCCCTGCTTTTTAAAAAAGGGCCTTATTAAGATATAATTTACATAACATATAACTCATCCATTTAATGTGGACAATTGAATAGTTTTCAGTATATTCACAGATATGTACATCCATCGACACAGTCAATTTTAGAACATTTCCCTCACCTCAAAAAACAACCAATATCCTCCAGCAATCACTCGCTATTTCCCCACCCTGCCCCCAGCCCTAGGCAACCGTTAATCCCATTTTTGTCTCATAGATTCCCCTGCTCTGGGCGTTTCACATGAACAGAATCATTTGTGGTCATGCACGGTCCCTCGCGACTGGCTTCTTTCACATAGCATAATGTCTTCAAGATTCATCCACATGGTAGCAGCACGTGTCAGTACTTCATTTCTTTTTATAGTCAAATAACATTCCATTGTCCGGATAGACCACATTTTGTTTATCCCTCCATCAGCTGATGGCCATTTGGGTTGTTTCCGCCTTCTGGCGACTGTAAATAACGTCACTATGAGCATCCGTGCACAAGTCCTTGTGTGGATGTATCCCACGGTGTTTTCATAGTCTGCCTGAGCTCTGGTCACCTCCAGGGCAGAAGGAGCCGCGGGTGTTGGAGGGGGTGAGGTAGCCCCACATTTGCCTGGTGAAGGGAAGGGATCACAGCCTTACGCATCTGAACCACAGCCTCTTGTTTGTTTGACTATAAAGAGGTCTTTGTTTTACTCCCACAGCCTTTGTGCCCACTCGAACATTTTCTCCTAGCTGGTGAGGAAAAGGAGGACAGAGCAAACTTCATGAACCTGTATAACTTAACCATTCCTGGTGAGAAGCCTGAACTTTCCTGCGTGCACCACTGTCCACTCATTCCCACTGGTGCCCTCCACATCACGCTGAAGTCCCCGGGCTCCTGGACGCTTACGGGGACTCCAGATCTTCATAGCCATGGTCACCAGCCCTCTCTGCCTCCTCCCCACGTGGAGGCTGGGTCCCCTGCCAGTCACAGCAGAGTGCCTAATACCATCAGCACACCTTCGGGGGGTACCCTGTGTGTTGGGCTCCAGGTGCCACCCTGCTGCCGGAGGGAGCCGAGCCGGCTGCTCCTCAGCTCTCTAGGGCACTGGGAGAGGGCGGCAGCCTTGGACTTCAGATTTCACCCAACGTGCCGCTGAGCCTTGCTGGAGATCTCCGTCCTTGTCACATCTTCACTGTGGCTTCTGTCCAAGGCGCCTCCCACAGGGCTGGGGCTATAAACTGTGTGACCTCTCAGGGCCCTTGGTGAGGTGGCCTCTTGCAGAGAGCTGGCCCGGGGCCTCCAGACATCAGCCCCCGTGGCCTGGTGTTCAGCGTGCTGCTGTCTCTACTTCGTTGTCTCTGAGATGCCCACACGGGAGCCATGTGCTGGGGCCGGTTTGTACCAGCTCCTAGCGTTGACTGCAGCGTCTCCTCCCACCTCTGCCTCCAGTGGCTTTGGCACTTGACGTAGTGTTGGCACGTGGTGTTGGCAGCTTGACGTCAGCCGTGGTGAGCACTTATGCCAGAGAAATCGGCACCTGCTGGGAATCAGGGCTTTTGTTTTCCTCCCAGAGAGGTGGATGCTAGACATTTCCCAGGGTATAACTGTACACAGGACCCTGCTGCTTTGGTGTGGGAAAAGGGTTGTCTCTCCAGTTTTGATGGGCACATTGGAATCTTTGGTTAAAAAAAATGAGAGTAAGATAAAGAGTATGAGACTAGAATGACCAAAATCAAATTTAAAAAACCCTCCCCAAGGAGCTCCTTCCTCCTTTTCTTCCTTCCTTTCTTCTTTCCTCCCTCCATCTCTCCCACCCACCATCGCTTCTCTCTGTCTCTTCTTGACTTAGATGCTTAATTTCTAACCAACAGGCTCTATTTGCCCATAAACCAGCTGAGCTGACAACTAAATGCAGGAGGGACTCCTTTCCCCGCTTCCCTGTCCCCCTCTTCCCTCTGTTTCTCCTTCCTCCCTTCCTTCATTGCCTCCTTCCCTCCTGCCATGTGCCGGGCACCATGCTGAGCTCTGGGACACAAAGATGCGTCCGTTTAAGCTCTGACCTCATCACACCTTGCATCCTCTCCCCATGCTCCTGTGTCTTTGCTCACAAACTTCCTCCCACCTCTGCACTACTGGGCTAATGACAACTGGGCTCTGAGATGCTCTCCAGACGTCTACCCTCGGTGCCTTTCCTGAGCCACAAGCAGCTTGACTCGGGCCATCCCGTGCCTCTCCATAACACTGTCTCATGTGAATTAAATAGCTGATTTCTTTGATTCTCTCTCACTATATTGTCATCTTATGGGCAGGGACTGTGTCTTATCCATCTTCACAGCCTCAACACTGTGGCTGACATGGTGTAGGCAATGCATTTTGCTGAATAGAACCAAATACTCGAGGCCCTCAAGAAAAGGAGAAGAGAAATTACATTTACGAGCGCTGCTGTGTGCCGGTCACTGTAGAAGGCACTTTGTGTCTTATTAAACTTAATCCTCTGCAAACAGTAAGTCCCACACCCTTGTTGGCTGTTGTTGAGCACAAGGTGCTGTGGAGGCACAGAGAGGGACACACAAGCCAGACTTGGTCAGAGAAAGCTTCTCCAAGGAGACCTGAGTTTGGAAAACATGAGTAAGCTAGCCACAAAAGACAGGAGGGCAGGCAGAGCAGACAGAACAACGAGTGTTAAAGCTCAGAAATGTGGGACGGCTCAGCGAGTCCTGAGAACTGAAAGCAGCTGGAGAGAGTTGGAACACAGAGTGTGACAGTGTGAGCACAGAGTGGCAAGAGGGACCAGTGGGCCTGGAGACTGAGGTAGGGCCAGATCCAGAATCTCGTAAGCAGAGAGGTTTGAAGTCCGTGCTGGTAACTGTCTAATAACTGATAATTCTCGAATCTGAAGGGGCTACTCTTGGACTCCTTCTCAGTGAGGAACTGACAGAACACGGCTGCTCTGCTGTCATTTACAAACATATTCAAGGCACACTGTTGTTTCTCTCTCCGTGTTCTGAGTCTCTGGGATCAGATGCATCTTCCACTTGACATTGGTACAATCCCTGCTCACCTGGACAGAAGGCGAGGTCTTCAGAGAAGGCTCGCCTTTCTTCGGCCAGTCATTGAGGACGCCACCAACCCCAAACCACTAAATTCACTGCCTCAGGATTTGGGGTTACACTGGAAGTGTAGTTTCAGACCACAACGATGCTTGAGCAGTTCAGCTTCTCGGGGAATCTGTAGTTCGGATTCTATGGGAAGCTTTTCTCCTTACCCATTGGCAGCATTTTCTTGCTGTCCCTTTCTGGGTATGTTCATTTCCAATTTGTACTTGCACTGGAGATATAGCCATTTGGTGTCCCAGATTTATGGAGGGGCTTCCTCTTAAACTGTATATTTTGAGCATTTTTCTTTCTTAATGGTACCTGTATGTTTTATAATCAATAGCATCTTAGATTCAGTGGAATACAGCACTTGCTTCATCAGTGGATGCTCTCCTTAGAAGCTACTGATTTCCAAAAGGAAAGTAAATGCTAAAGTGATGTTAAATTTGTACCTGCCTATGCTTCTTCACCTGTGGTGATACAAAGCTGGGTCCAGAAAACAGAAGCCTCTCTCTCTATTCCACGCATAGCGAGTTTAACATAGAATTAAGGATTTTCCTGGAAGACCTGGGGATGCAGAGATCAGGCAAGCTGTGGCTGGAGGTCAGGGTTGCTGATACTGGTGGTCTTGGCCAGGAGCACCTAAGCAGGTGGTTCTTAAGAGCTCTCCAGAAGCCACTGGGAATCTCCCCTCTGTCCCCACAGCTGCCTGCAGGCACTTCTGGAGAGTAATAATGGCTTCTGCTTCATTTTGGCATTCCAAATTTCCACGAGCTCCTGTCATTGGCAAATTCTAACCTGGACCTCATAGAGAAGGGAATTTGTGAAATGTGATTACCAGTCTCAGAGTTGACAACAGATCATCCAGCTCATGGGGTAAACTATGCCTTTTTCTGAGAACAATCTGTTACTGTAATCTTAAAAGAAAAAAAAAGACTCTATTGGTGAAGGGGAGAGGGGAATGTGTGCCTTTCAAAGGTCCCACCAAGACCACAGCACCTTCTCTATCTTTATTTTTGAGTTTTCTACCATCACTGATGGTTAATGAGGGCCCATTGCATCTGATTTAATGCGACAGAAACACTAAATTTATCTGCCTATGGGCCATAAGAGCAAAATTCTGAGATTCTCCCACACGTAAAGCATCTCACCTTTGGGCTTATTTCCTGGCTGGTGTGTGAGGAGGTGAGAGAAGCAGCACAATGAAGGCTGCTGAGCATTGAGACCTCGAAAGGCCCTGAGGGCTTCGTAGATCAGTGGCAGCAGCGTCTCGGGCTTCTGCCTTCAACCAACATTTATGGAGCATCCTCTGTGTGGACACGTCCATGTTAGCCTCTTAAAGGGCAGAGGGAAGAAATGTACCACGTGCCCTTGGCCTTCTAAGGGTTTATAGTTGAGTTGGGCAGATTGTGAAGCAGTCCCACCTCTGTCCCTTTCTGCTTTCTTGAGGAGCATACTCCTGGGGATCTGGGCCCAACCACAGGACTGTGTCACATGCTGCAGATACTTTGTACAGAAGTCCTGGAATGCCCAAGGAAGGCTGACATGTGTAGGGCTGGAGAGACGGCCAGGAAGGGGCTCGAAAGCCAGATCCCAGTGAGAGCCGGTAAATTGATAGTCAGAAGGTTAATGCAAGAGTCATTGCAACCCCAAATCATCAGATTTCACACACAATGAAGGAGGGCAGGAGCATACGACTGACCAGAAACCCCTCTTAATGAGACAGTGGCTCTGTCCCACAGCAAAAGGAGGGTGGTCCCTGCCGTGGCTGGGCGGTGATGTGTCTTCATTGTCCTAAGACTGCGGAGGCAACCTGCACCCTGAGCCCCATTGATTATTTCTATTTGGTATTAATTTTAGCTCGACTGGCTTCTTTTGATAATTACATTTAATTTGGAGATTCACGAACAGGGGACCAAAGAAAGAAGCTGTGCTACTTTTCTCTCCCTCTCTGTTCTCCTAAGCACGTGCAGAAATAAACAGCCAGAGAGTCTCATGCCGGAGTCCGCAAGCTCTGTGCTGCGAGCTAAGTCTAGCCTGCCACCTGCTTTTGTAAATAAAGCTTTATTGGAATGAGCCCTGCCTCCTCGTTTGGAGGCTACTCTCACACCGAGTTGAGTAGTTGTGAAAGAGACTTGCATGGCCCACAAAGCCCAAAATATTTCCTATCTGACCCTTTACAGAGAAACAATTTGCCAATCCTTGCTCCTTAGGAATATAGTTTTTCAGTACAATGACTCAACTCCAGTTATAAACAAATCTTCCCTTTTAAAGGTTACCTTCCTAATCCCTCATTCTTTCTTGGCAAAATGCATCTTTTGACATTGATTTTGACCAGACTTGGGTTCTAATCACGAGCTTTGTAGGACATCTGACAACAGCGAAACAGAATTAAAAAGTACAATTCTTTTTTGAGAATCCACAGCATCTCTTGCCCCGATGCTGACTATTGAGGGTTAAGCAGGTTGGGTTTTTAACTGGAACCCGCAAGAAAGAGAATCATTGTAATTCTAAACCCAAACCATGGTAGCAACGCCACAAATCTCAAATGCACACCCTAGCCAGGGTGGAGAGAACTCATTTCATGTGGGGAAGCTGGCTCAAGTTCTCAGTAAGCTAATCGATCATTTCACTGTTTAGTCCACTCTGCTTGATAAAAGCAATAATGGGAGAGGTTGTCCACCCTCGGCTGTGTCGGTTAATCATAAGCGTCTTCTGCTTCCCGTTTCCAAGGGTCTGTGTGTTTCTCTGGTTGAGGACAACGGAGCTGGTTATGTGAGTCTGCAGGCAGAGTGCAGACCTCTCCCGAGGACACGAGAGAATAGAACGCCCTTCTGCTGGAAAGTCGGCCAAGGGCTATCTTGTAGACACTGGCACTAAGGGGTATTTTTTGTGAGCGTGGTAAGTGGACACATCCCCCCTGTGTTCCAGCTCTCCTCTATCCCTGGCCTCATTTCCCACCCCTCTGAGCCTGGCTCCCTCCAGCCACACTGCTCTCCACGGGGTGTTCCTCAGGCACACCCAGTGTGCTCTTGCCTTAGCACTTGCATTCTCACACTCGTTACTCCTCTTAAATACCTGCATGGCTTCCTAACCCGCCTCAAGCATCTGCTCCAATGTCCCCGAACAGAGAAGCCCCCAGCACCCACTGTAGCGGAGCACCCCACCGGCTCTCCATCCCTCTCTACCCTCACTCATTCCTTTCTTAACAGCATTTATTGCCATGTGGCACATGGTGTTTGTGTTTGTTTTGTACTGCCTCTTTCCTCCCTCGAGGGCCGACACTGATTTATTCCCTGATGGGTTGCTAACTTCTAGAACTTGCACTTGGAACACAGTAGGCACTCCATAAGGATTTTGAATGGATGACTGTGTCTGAGCATGCAGTGCAGCTTGCTTTCTACTGAGAAGGGGAGAACCATGGCGGCATCTCGTCTTACGCTCACTAAGCCTTCCAAACAGACCTCGCATCTCCATTCCGCTCCCGGCCCTGCAAGGACGCCATTAAGAATGGGTGTTAGTTCACAGATAGACCCGAGTTCAAGCCTTCACTCTGCCACTTAATACCCACGTCTGTGACTTAACCTCTCCAACCCTCAACCTCTCCGTCTGGAAAGTGAATATAACAGTGGTACTTATTTTATAGAGTTACTAGGATGGAAAGAGACAATGCACGTAAAGCACTCCCCTTGACGTGGCATACGTGTTTTAGAACACTATCTTCATGATTTCACACACATTTCAACAATGCATATTTCAGTTCAAGGGGCCTGTCACCAGATTCCCGCCTCTGGACCAATATCATACAACTAAGGGCTGAAACAGAACCTTTACTGTGACTTTAGAAGAACTGATTAAAGTGACTAAACGGTGAATTGAAAGTGATAGTGTGATAATGCTAGGAGAAAGTCTGAAATCAGCTCAGTGGAGAGGCCACATGGTCGGTATTTTTGCTCCACAGAGAATTTTTAAAATGTATTGAGTCAAATTAATCAGTCTTTTCTCCTTAGGATTTCTACTTTTTGTACCATTCGTGGAAAGGCTTTCCCCACTCAAAGATCATAAGCATATTAGTATACTATTTTCTTATAAAATTTTTATGATTATATTTCACACTTAAATCTTCTATCTCTGTAGAATTCATTCCAATATATGAAATTTTGCTTTGTTTTTTCAAAATAGCTGTAATGTATTCTTAATTAAATGGCCCAGTGCTGCAGTGTTGACACTTTGGGGCATAATGATGCTCTTCAATATCAGTAACACCCTTCACTCCCCTTCGATGCCTAGTAGGGTCAATCTTCTTCTTTCACTCTTTTGATCCCGGTTGGAAACAAGCCTTTTGATGCTTTAGTCACTATCACATTGATTTCATAGAAAAAAGACTTTTATCACTGCAGTATCAGATCTTTCTGCCTATGGATGAGAAATGTATTTCTTTTCATTTGGCTACTTTTATGCCCTTTGGTCAAATTTTAAAGTTTTACTTAGCATTTTGTGGTTGCAAGCTAGAGAATCCAACTCCAGCTAACTTCGTCACGTATCCGGGGGAGGCGGTGGTGGTCGGATAGCCAAAGGAAGACCAGAGAATCAGGCTGGGAAACAAACAAGAACCAGGATACAAAGCACGTGATTGTTAGGGTGTCCCCGCTGGGAGGAGCGAACTTACAGCGGCTCCTCTTGTCTTCACATCACTCTGTCCAGCAGACAAAGTCCTGAGAGGAAGCCTGACTGGCTGAGCTAAGGACACACGCCTGACCCTTGGATGTTCTGAGGCATCAAGAAGAAGGACTGGGCAGATGAATCTTGGGGACCTTTTCAAGAGGGCAGAGCACTTGGAGTAACCATGTCACCAAGACCAGGCACAACTTTAGAGAGAAAATTCCCAGTGAAGAAACAGGATCTATAGAAAATGGAAATTGCTTACTATCAGAAGAGAATAGATATTTATCAAGGTGCTACTTTAAGCTGGTGAAATATAATTTTTTTAAATCATTTAATCCTCATTGTTCTCTTTTGAAGATATTTGTGTTAGGTGCAAATTAAGATTACCAAAGAGATTTAGTGATTTGCCCAGTTTCACCCAAACATGAAATGGCTGCTTTGGGATTAGATCCCCACTCTGCTTCATTCAGACCTTGCTCCACCTGTCTTTTCTTGCAGGGGCAGGAGACCACTGAAGGCTCTATGTACAGGAGAAATAAGGACCCAGTGAGCAGACAGCGAGCAGTAAGGGAGTTTGCAGCAGGTGATGAGATCCATCCAGCTGACACATTGGAGTTCAAGGTCTCCAATGCTAGAGTGTGTGAGGACTAAGTATTAATTCATTAATCTGTTCATTTGCTTAACAAATGCACACTGATTCTTGCTATGTGACACCATGATGTTGGAAGGACAGGTCTAGTTGTGAAGATAGACACTTGTTCATTTTTCAGTTTATTCAACAAGTATTTATTGAACAACTACTATGTGCCACACACTGCTCTTGGTTGGGTATGGAAAGTCTATGGGAAACTGGGTTGTAATCCTGAGAATTTACCCAATATGCTCTTCAGATGGTGCTATGGACCAAACTGCATCCTCCAAAAATTCATTGTTGAAGCCCTAAGCCCCACTGTGATGGTATTTGGAGATGGGGCTTTTGGGAGAGAATCAGATTTAGACCAAGTGATGAGGGTGGGCCTCTGGATGGGATTAGTGCCCTTAAAAGGAGATACATCAGCGAGCTTGCTCACCCTCTCTCCCTCTCTCTCTCTCTGCCATGTGAGAACACGGGGAGAAGGCAGCCATCTGAAATCAGGAAGAAAGCTCTCACCAGAGACTGACCATGCTGGCACCTCACTCAGTCTTGGATTTCCAGTCTCCATAACTGAGAGAAAATGATTTCTGCCACTTCCGCCATCCAGTCCCTGGCATATAGTTCTGGCAGCCTGGGCTGACTCACATGGATGGGAGTCTAGTTCTTTGCCTGAGGAAGGCACATCTCTAAAGCCGGACATTTTGATCCTTGAAGCTTAGTCTGAAGTATTTAAAACTTTGGTGGTGGAAATCTCAGAGAAGCTCCATTAAGAAGCCATCTTTATCCTGAATTGTCAGGAAGTTGGTCTGACAGACCCAAGAAGATTCTTTTGACAACTAATTTCTCTAGCTTCGAATTTGTTGAAAAAGAAAATAAACATACTGGTAATGAACTTCAGTAGTAAAGTGAGACTAGAACAGATTAGGACTAGCAGGAAGCTTGGTTATTAAGTGGCAGATATGAACGCGGCTGTATCAAAACTTGCTGAGACATTGAAAATACTGAGGCTGTTTAGTAAAGAAATGCCATATAATATAACAGCAGGAAAGGTGAGACTAGAAAGAGATTTCTGGAAAGGAATTATAATGAGTGACTGGAGGGAAGTGTCACTTTTGTTCATGGGGGCTTGGAAGTGCAGAACACATGAAAGACCCAGTGTTACCCACAAGGCAGCGGCTGAGTCCAGGACACAGCAAGAGGGACAGACTGTTGCAGGGACGTTCGGGTCCGTTGTTGGAAGCTCACTCCCCTGTAGGCTGTCCCTCTTCCTCAGGAGTCATGCCTTCCTGGGACTTAAAGTTCTTGGGCTCTGCTCTCAGGAACCCCAATCACAGCTCTCTTGCAGTTGACTTCATAGCTTTGCAGGAGGTCTAAGGGTGCATAGGTATCACTCTGACATTTGGATCATGGGAATAAAGACCCAACATGTATCATTTTAACCAATTCTGGTCACTCTTCATATTCAAGGTAATTTTAATAATATGAAGAAGAATTTTTCTAGTTCCTCCATTAGAAAATGTATTAGAAGTACACCAATACACAATTTCTAGGAAGAATTTTATTGAATTATGCACATGGACCCAGACAATAGTGACTGTTGCCTCCCTTCAACAAACCTGACACAGGAGGCAGAATAATGACCCCCCAAAAATGTCTATACCCTCATCCTTGGAAGCTGTGAATATATTACATTACATGGCAAAGGGGAGTTAAGGTTGCAGATGGGATTAAAGTTGCTAGTCAGCTGATCTTAAAATAGGGAGATTATCCTGGATTACCTGGATGGACTCAATGTAATCACAAGGATCTTTAAATGTGAAAGATGGAGGCAGAAGAGTTAGTGATAGAGTGATGCGAGTGAGGACTTGACTCGCCACTGTTGGCTTTGAAGATGGAAGGGGCCACGAACCAAGGAGTGCCAGTGGCCCCTAGAAGCTGGAAAAGGCAAGGAAATGGATTTACCGCTAGAGCCTCCAGAAAGGAACATAATCCCATCGACATCTTGATTTTAGCCCAGTTAGAGCCATGTTGGACTTCCGATCTCCAGAACTGTAAGAGAATGAGGTTTTGTTGTTTTCAGCCACTGCGATGGTGGGGATGTGTTGCAGCAGCCAAAGGAAACGAATACACCTGCAGGACGCATTTCATCTAACACGACAGAGGCAGGTAAATGGTCGGAGCAGCCCGGCATCAAGAATACGGTTATGTACCGCCCCGGGCTGCTGGCCAAAGACATTCAGGAATGCTAGGCGAGAAGTTGGGTCTCTCCAAATACCAATGTTTAGATCAGAAGGAATTTTGATCATTTGTGTAATGATTGAAATAAAAATGACAAAAGCTGATGAAGAAAATATCTTTTTCTTCAAATGTAGAATAGCCCAATGGCAGATTTGAAACCAATCCTAAATTTCAATTTCTTCGGAATGAATGGATCCTTTGAACCATTTTGCTTTTCACCAGGTTGGAGTACATCTAAAATGAAGAATGAGGGAAATTACACCTATGTAAACAGGTCTTTTGAAAATTTGATAGTAATATCCCCAATCTCAAGTTCTTATGCAAAATTCCAGTATGTATTTTTTTTGGTGACTAAAAGAATGGTGTTTCTTGTGTACCTAAATTGTGAGTCTTGTTTACTGGGATAATTGGGATAACAATAACACTTTACTCCTCATTCTTTCTTGTGTCTTCAGATGGACGTGGCTTGCCCACACAATAGTGTACCTGGAATGTGCAAAACCGGTGCAGGAGTTGATGCCTTATCTCTGACTTTTCTGCTCTGAGTTGTTGTTCTTGCTTCTTTCTCTCTTCCTCCACTCATTTTGATCTCTAAGCCTCAGCTTTGATAACATGCCCTTGTCTCCCACTCCACATCCCCATGACGTTGGTTGATCTGTTGGGGACATACTTCCCTGCCTTCCCTTTAGCACCTCAGGGCACAATTTTGGTGTCTGCTCCCTAGTCTCGTGTAGCTGGCGGGAGATAAAGACATCCAGTCTGCCTTCCATCCACCCTGCCTCCCACGGCCAAGCCTCTGGGGGGGTTCTGACCCTCCTCCTGCTCAGCCATACTTGTGTCCCTACCTGCACACCCTTTTGGAGATAGAGGCCAATCAAGTAATCTGCACACCATCATGAACTTCAAATGGTGACAACTTCATCAGCTCATTGATTCCGTCTTGCGGAGTGCGCTGTCTTTGTTGTTTCGCTGAAATTGATTGAGTGTACTTGTAAGAATTTTTAAGGTTTACAACGAATCCCAGATCTACTAGCCCTGTTTTTTTCTGTATAATCTTTTATTTCTCAGCTATAAATTCTTCTATCTTTGGGATTTTCAGAAACCAAATTCCCACACTTGGTGAGGAACTGCTGTATTGAAAATGTGAATTGATTACATGATGTGGCATTTCAGATTTTAGTTAGGTGTCATCTCCTAAAACATCACGTTAATATTCAACATCTTTTCAATGCCAATCATTGTTAAAATAAGAGCATGGAGGAGATTTTAAGGGAAATGCTCTCAAGCAGCATTGCACAGATTTCATGCAACTTATCATTTTATTAAACTAGAGCACCAGTTGTCTGTAAGGTCTGGTAGGGAACAGATGCAGCAATGAAGGAGTTTGAGTTCAGATTCAAATATAAGGCTGTCAAACCAGAAATCCCTCCACTGGAAGCACATTTTCTCCTGCACAATTCTATCTATAGAGGGCGGGAAGGTGTCTAGAGACTTCCAGCCTGCACATAAGGAAGTTCATGGATGGCAAAGAAACACCTCTGAGTAATGTGGGAGGCACCCTGATAAGGGGATGGTGTTTCCTTGACTGTGAAGGTGCCCCAGTGGCTTCCCCGGCCCCTGAGTTTGGCTGTGCTCCTGTTAATGTCAGGAAGTCAGGCAGCATTCCTGGGAAAACGAAGAGGATTCCAGACAAATGAGAATTACTTCGGACAGACATTGTCTAGAAGCTGTCATTCTTCGGTCAGTTGCAACAAAGGACAATCTGATCCTCCTGCAATATAATTAGCACCTTACGTGGAGTGACCAGATTTGCAAAAGGAAAGCAATAATAAAATAACATTGATATAGCAATTTATACTTTACAAAGAGATTTCTCGAGCATGTCTGTGTTTGATCCCTGTAGACCGGGCAAGGAGAATTACTTCTTTTTATAGATGAAGAATAGAGAGAGGTTGACTGGCCCCTCACGACACAGCTGCTGTGTGGGAGAAACCAGTCTCCCGGATGCACTTCTGCCACCACCCGTCACCCACTGGCGATGGAGAAGAGCCCCCAGCTCTTCAGACTCCCAGCAAAAGAGACTGAAACTCACAGAACGGGGGGCTGTGTTTGCCGTTACGCCGCTCAGGGGATCACTGCAGTAAAAGAAGCTTTTCTACGGGAAGTGTCGAGGAGAGGAAGACAGAGTGAGGGCGAGGAGGGTGGAGCTTGAGGAGAGAGAGAAAGAAAATGAGAACCATAGCCTGAAACTGAAAAGCAAAACAATCAAACATTTTCAGAGGGAACAACACTTCGAGGGAGAGAACCACAGAGGTGAGATGCCCGTGACCCCGGGCCTGATCTGGCATCGCAGGACCACCTGACTAAGCACGGGAGTGGACTCCCAGGCCGCCTTACTTGGAAGGGGCATCCGTCTACAGGGACAAAAGGTGTTCATAGAACATGCTGGAGATGCACAGCGGGGAGCAGGGGTTCCTGGACTGGTGGCTCCCTGGAGGCTAGGACAAAGGGCAGAGCCGATGGATGGCCAGCCCCAGAGGCATGGGTGGTACTTCTGCTTCCATCATCTGGGAACTCACTCGCCTCGCTGTCCCCAGGCGGTTAGTGCAACATGGGAATCCTTAATGGGAGTGAGGAGGGGACCCATCGCTGGATGCCCATCCCTCAGCCGCTCCGACCAAAGCCCACTGTCATAGGGCTTTGCTGAGGGTCACTTTTCTGAGTCATGGACTATCCACGTCACCTTGAAAAGAGGTTTCCTCTGACCCCTGAGGGTGGGGGAAGGCAGAACGTCGGGTTAGTGCTGAGTGCCAGTGAGGCTACAAAGAGGATGGCCTGTTTGTTGCTCCTTCTGTCTGCATCCTTTCACCCAGGGCCCAGAGCCGGAACGACACCTTAGAACTGGAGGAAGGGAAAACGCCTGGCACGCTCCTCACAGGCGTCGGACATTGCTTGTCACCCACTGCTGTCTTCCCACTAAGCCTGGACATAGCTGGCCAAGACGCTGTCATCCCTCAACCAGTCTGAATCGGGGTGACACAGGATACCTCTGTGCCAACTTCCCCTAGTTGTTTGGGTAACTTCGCATGCCTGTGATTCTTTTGTGATGCACAAAGTACAGGCTGGGGGTGGCAGAGGTGGCATGCTCCGTTATGGGAAGCTGCCAGAAGCTCAGGTGCCCCAGGTCAGTATGTGCCCCCATCTTTACACAGGCCCAAGGTTATTAAAGACTTTAGTCCCTTGACAGATGTAGAGGCGGGAATGGGAAAGGTAAGGAGAAGGATCCCTCAGGTATGGGACATCCCAAACAGTGCAGGGGTGGAGGCGCCCTTGGAAACACCCCTGGCAACTGTGAACAGAACAAATGCGCTAGAGCTAATGACTCCTAGGACAGTGAGTCTTCACAATTAAAAAACCAAACAACAAAACAAACCAACGGCGAAAGAAAAACAAGGAAAGGAACACTGGCCACTTGGCTTTTTCGGAGAAAGGTATCCAGCTTACACCATGTTTATGTGTCTGGTGTATTTCTAAAGCCACAAAACAAGTTGATGATGATTTACTGACTTTACAACTTAATTCGTAGCTGCTTAGAATCTCACACTGAACCTCAGTTTAGTATTGAACTGAACTCAGCTACGGGAAAAACTTTAATTTACCATTGAGCCAGAGCCTAAAGTCAAAACAACCACTAGTTTCTCAGTCCAATCAAATAACGGGTTGATTCGGGGAAGAAGAAAACAGTTGTCTGAGTGAAAGGGTGGAAGAGATTGGAAGAGATTGTGGCAGATCTCAGCACAGGCCGGGCGCTGAGCCTGTGGCCAGCTCATCAAGTTTCCCTCCTGCGCAGACGCTGCTCTCAGTGGCACCAATGTCTGTGATTATCTGATGGGACCATTAGAAAGCCTGAATGGCTGGGTTGTCTCTCCTGCCAGTCTCTTTTCCTCATAACTAAGGGTTATTATGTGTGAAAGAAAAAAACATAAAGTGGAAAAGCGATAGAATTGAAAAGACAATGAAGAGCTGAATTTGAATATGTCCTTTCAATTTAGTGCTTTATTTAAGGGTTTCAACTCAGAGCTTAAAGCCATTATGCTTTCTCGAGCCGTCCAGGAAGTCATGTCAGTTTCCAGGAGGTTGACTCACTGGGGCCGCTTGCAGAGTTTGCACGATCATCTGTTTCGTGGGGAAGATAAAAGGCTGCACTGGGCTTCACGTTGTCCTTTGTGGGCCTCCAACGCCGTTCTCTTCAGTCATCCACACGCTTTTTCCAAAGACCTATTGACTTCAGAGAGGGTTATTATTCCAAATGCAATTTGGTTAGATGTACGAAAGAAAAATGCTTAAATATCAGAAACCACTCTCTAAGCTAATGGCCCCTTTGAGTGCACAGTGATAAAGCTGAGCGTCCACCGCAAAATTAGAGATGCTCCAACGTGGCAGTTTTAGTCTTGGGTTAAGGTCAAGTTACTACACTCATCCATGCACTTCTTTCCCCTTGTTTCACTATTTAGAATTGTCTAGCACATTGAATAACTGGATAAATGTTCTGAACATGTGTTTGACATGGTAGTATGGGGATCAGGAAAGTATAAAAGGCCCAACCTCTAGCTCCAAGGATTACATCCTCCCGCCACTGCCCCCACGGCCCCTTTTATATTTGTTGGTACTTCCCCCGTTCTCTTAGTCTTCCCCTCTATATGTAGATAAATTCTATTTTTTTCCTTTACTGGTGTGTCTCTCCATTTGGGTGGCTGCTCTTCGGACCTGGGAGAAGAGGGACCCTCTCGGGGAAACTGACCAGCTCGAAGGTCAAAACTAACCAAAGCTCAAGGTGTGTTACATTGTCCATGCTGAAGTATTTTAAAGTAAACTGCAGTTAACGTACAAATCCCTCGAGAAGATGTTAGGAAATCAGATAGAAGACAGAGGGACTTCAGAAAACCCTATTTGTCCCATCATTAGCTCTGGTTAGCTATCTTTTTAATTTCTTTCTTCCTTTTTAGCTCTTTCCAATCATCCTCCAGCATTTCCATTTATAACGAACAGTCTTAAACATAATCATTTCTCTGTGAATATGTGTATGTTTTCCCTATTCTTTTTAGATTAGTCATAACTTACTGAAATTTAGTGGAGAACCTATCAACAAAAGGGAAGCGTGGACAAAGCACAACCCCTGGGAGAAGGCGTGAGGCTGGGAGGCTGCTGTGTCTTTTGGGACGGGGCTGATGATTGTGAAATGGGTGCTGTTTAGGACAAGTGGGAACCAGTAGGAATGGTGGGTTCCTTCTAGGACTGTATAAGAAGAGGGATGAAAATTACACCCATGGTAATTTACATTTTTTTACCTGCCACATTGGCAAAAAAAAGATAACACAAAGATGCGTGGAAACAAGCACTCATAAATTATTGGCAAGCATGCAAACTGATATCCTCTACAGAATACATTTGGCCAATATCTATGAGAGTTATCATTTCATATGCACTTTGATCCAGAAACCCCACCTCTAGGAATTCACCGTGCAGATCCGCATGTGTGCAGAGATATATGTGGGAAGACAGTCCTTGCAGCGTTGCTTATAGTAACAACTGAAGTAAACAGTAAATAGTAGGGAAATATTAAAATAGATAAAATAAGGGACATACAGTGTAATGCTGTATGTAACCATTTTTAAAAATGAGGCAGCTCTGTACTGATATGGAACAATCCTTGCACCAATTATCTGTTGCCACCATAGTGTCGTGTAACACACCATGCAAAATTCAGTGGCTTAACACAATAAGCAGGTATTCTGCTCATGAGTCTGCAGGTTGTTGATTTAGGCTGGGCAATTCTAGTTTTAGCTGGATGGTGGCCAAAGTAGCCCAGGAGAAATTCCTCACCGTCCACCACCAAATGTGCCATCCTGCCTGCATTGGTGCCCATCAATTCCACCTTCCCTTGGGTCACCATGGGCGCACTGTCCAGGTTCCTGTCTGGGGCTCACCTTTCCATGAGATTACCTGTTTAAGACTTTGACCCTGCAATTGTCTCCTTTCTCTAGAATCATCATATTGCTTCTCTATGTTATATCATTTCTTTAAAACATGTTGTATTGCCTTGCATCTAAAAACAAAATACCTTCCGTAAACCCACTGACCCATTTCTCCCTTCCTCTTTTCAGCAAGAATCCAGAGCTCCCTATACTCACCATCTCCATTTCCTCGCCTTCATTCTCTCTTGAACCCCTCTCCCGTCCAGCCACTGTCCCCATCAATCCGCACATACTGCTTTTGCCCATGTCTCCAGTGGCTTCCACGTGGTCCCATTAAATGCTTCCTTTGTCCTCCCCTTACTTAGCCTCTTGGCAGCATTTGGCAGTTGATCACTCCACCCTTCTTGAAACTCTTTCTTTTCTTGGCTGCTGAGACATGACTCTCCTTGCTCTCCGTCTGCCTCACTGGCCACTACTTCTCATTTTCTTTGGCTGCGTCCTCTTCGTCCTCCTGACCCCTTTCTGCCACAGTGCTCCAGGGCTCGGTCCTCAAGTCTCTTCTCTTCTTTCTCCACTCATTTCCTAGGCAATTTCATCCTGTCTCAAGGTTTTAAATACCAACTAGATGTTGACGGATCTCAAATTTATTCAGTCTTTTATCTTATGAGAGATTTTCCGTTTTTTTGCCTCTGTGGGAAGAAATGCAATAAATATCCCTACACATCACATATGTCCTTGATTAATATTGATTTGACTTCTTAGAAGTAGATAGTTGAGTGGAAGGGTATACGTATTTTTAAATTTGCTAGCTATTATTAAATTGCTTTTAAAAAGATGGCAACATGTCACATTTCCACCAGAAATCCATGAGAACATACTTTTCCTTGCAAGTCTGCCAGTAATGGGCACCATCATTTCACTTTTGTGGACTGATAGGTGTCAGGAGATAGCATCTTTTGGTAACGGGGTGGCAATCGTGTAAATAGTGTCACTGACTGATTGGAGCAGCAGAGTGAGAGGAAGGAGGGTCATTGCGGAGATGCCAAGCCTCCCGTATCGGATGCTCTAGGAGAGGAGGAGATGAGAGGGTGGGTTTTCTGTAAAGGTCTTAGAAGAACAGCTGACCAAGCTTCCTAACAAGAGGAGGATAACAGCTCAGGGACTTTAGGGAATATAATAAATGTCTACTTTAGGCAATTGCATTGGTTAGTATCAGGTTCAGCTGAAAGTAACAGAGACTCCTAATACAACGGAAAAAACACTATCTCATGCAGGAGTCAGGAGATAGCAGTTCAGGGGTGGTAAGGCCCTGCCACAGTGTCAGCTTTTTCCATCTGTTGCTCCAACATGTGTGGCTTCAATTCCCAAGGTCACCTCATAATCAAATATAGCTGCTGGAGCTCCAGCAAACACATTCACATCAAGCAGCATCTGCTCCCTTGAAGGACATTTCTGGAAATCACACACACTAATCCTGCTTCTAGCTCATTGGCAAGAGCATTCTGGGTACCCAGCTAGAAATCAGGAGTTATATTTCCATGATGAGTAAGAAAAGAAGAATGAAGTATGGGAGAAATTAAAAGTTTCTGTCACAGCTATCGCTGGGTCTCAAGTAGAAATCGTCTAAGAAAAGGCTTAACTACAGTGACAATGACAAGTCCCCAGATTTGGATTAATATCCAGAGCCTTAGACAGCAACAGGTTATCTGGAAAAGATAGACACAATTGTGTTCATTTCCACTAAACCTCCTGAACCAGTGGTTCTTAATGGGGAGTGATTTTGTCCACCAGAAGACATTTGGTAATTTAGACGTTTTGACTTGTCCCAATCAGGAGAGGGGGCGAATGGCACTGGCATTCGTGGGTAGAGACTAAACCTCTACAATGCACAAGGCAGCCCCTCAGTGAAGAATTATCCAGTCCAAAATGTCCAGAGCACTGAGGTTGATAAATGCCGCCCCACACAATTCACAAAAGCTGTGGTCAAATTTCAGGATCTGAGCGAAGAGCTGCATGCATTGCCAAGTTTGAGTGACTAAAATAATTAAATCTCACATTTCTTTGGCTTCGTTTGGGCCGTGGAATCCTCATTTGATGCACTGGGCTGAAATTAAGTAACTATTTTCCAGAAAACAATGACCTCTTTTTACGTGGACTTTTTGTGTTGCTGTGTGGCAACGTGATCTGTCTTTATAACACCGCTATGTCCACTGCAGAATTATTTTAACCCTCTAGATCACCCTACCTTCCTATGCTGCCCTGAGATGGGGAAAGCTTTCCTGTTCTCACTCCATCTCTCTCACTGCACTTCCTATGTTGTGGTGTCTTGAATCCCCCACTTGAAGTGTCTGAAGCCCCCACTAGATTGCAAGCTCCTTCAAATCGAAGACAATATTTTATTTATCTTTGTATTTCTAGTGCCCAGTGCAGAGGATGCAACTGAGAAGGTGCTCAAAAGTATTTACTGAACTGAGCTGAGCTCCTTTTAATTCCTGGACTGTTCTTCATGCCAGGCCTAGCGGATATCTTCTTGTTTGGCACCTACAGCTAAGGTCATATTGCTGCTTATGTTAAGCAAAATGCTCCCCGTTCTGTTACTTTCGCCTGAAATCCAGAGAATGAGAAAACTCAGAGACCAGAGGCTGAGTTGCAGATAGTTTGGTCCTCCTGTGGCTTCTCTGGATAGGCTGCCTTCCTATGGTTATATTTTCTCCCCATCATAGCCAGCTTTCAAATATAAGTATGTCCTAGAAACTCATTGACATAGTGTCTTTTGCATCCTCGAGAAAGTGGGGATGTTCCATTTTAGATTTTTCATGAGGGAAAAATGATCTAACCTGGCTTAAAGTTGGCAGGTCAGGAGCAAGGAGATTGAAGAATAAGGACGGAGGAGGCAGGAGGCCACTGAGATGGAAATGTTGGTAGGCATGGGAGCAGGACAGGGAGAATTTGCTTACCGGCATGTGATGTCAATTCTAGGTTTCGGTTGGTGGAAAAGGTTAGATGTCAGAGGACCCTACTGTTCACACTTCCTTCAGCAGTTTCCCAGTGAAGGCTTCTTCTGCCTGAAGGCTGCTCAAGGTGATTTCTCTTTCACTGAGAATGTATTGTATCCAACAGAAATCAGCACCTTCCATTTGGAGATTTTCTTGAGAACTTATACAATTTAACGTCTATTAGATAGAGAAGAAAGATCTTCCCACGTGGCACCACTAACAGAGCCAACTCTTTCTGACCACTCATCCATCTTCATGACTCTCTGGGGCATGTTAGGGTTACACTCTATTCAATGAGATGAATATATTGCCAGTGAATCTTCTACTTTTATAAAGGTCATTAGTACAGTATCTTCCACAATTATGCAATAGCCTCGGCCGAAGCTCACTGGATGGTCATGCACACAGTCTGAACTGACCAGGACCATCCGCTCATTTATTCATGCATGTGTGCATACATACATTTAACTAATACTTATCGAACTCCTACTAGGGGCAGGATGCTCATAAGGATTGCAAGGCATTTAAAACATGGTTCTGCTCTGCCAAAACCCAGGTGAGAAGATAAAGCGTAAAAGGTGACATCATTGTAAGACCAACTGTGCCTAAGAACGTAGGGAAGTGGTACAGAACTAGAGTGTTGGTGAGTTCAGGTGAGCACGAGGTCCTTCAGCACGGACTCCAGAGGGCAGGAAAAGTTTCACGAGAAGTTGCAAACTGAGCGGAAACTTGCAGGCTGGGTGGGATTTGGACATGCCTTGGGGCTCTGTGCACGTGGTTCTTTCTCCATGGAACGCCCTATTGCCTGGCTAGAGCCCCTTAATTTTTTGCATCTCAGATTAAAAATCACGCTCTCAAGGAAGCATTCTCTGACCTGTCACATGTCATCATAATGCCTTATACTTCCACACAGCACTTAGGATCAAAACTGGAGTTCAAAGCTCCTGAAGTAGGGACCACGTTTGTCTGCTCGTCTCCAGATCCCCAGAACCTATTAAAATTTCTGAAGCTGAGCAGGTACATAAACACTTGTCCAATAAATAAATGAATAAACAGGCAAAGAGAAAGGATGAGCGTCCCCAGGTCAAGAACAGTGTATGCCAGGTGTGGAGATGGGCATGAGCGTGGCACGCTGTGAGGTTCCTGGGTGCCTGCATGGTGGAGCAGTGGACCCGGGGGTGGGACTGGGAGGTTGACTCTAATGTCAGGTAAGAAGTTTATTCTTTTCCTGTCTGCTGTGGGGAGCCATTGGAAGTTTTGGACTGTGGGAATGACTTTTGAAATTGGCGTTTTAGAAAAGTTAATCTGTTTGTTTGCACAGGTGAATTTGATGGGGAAGAGGGTTTATGGAGATTTGGGCCCTTAATAATTAACAGAAATGGGTCTGCCTCCCCAAAGCCTGCAATGGGAGCTACTTTACTAAAGAATGACAAAGTTTTCAATCTAGAGATAATGTCAAGGGTCTCATCCCTACGTCACAGATACGTGGTGGTAACAGCGTCTACATGGTAAGGGGAGCCTCTCCCCATCAGGTGGTGTAACCCGCATGTAGGCTGATTCTGTGAGGACGCTAGATGTACTGATCAGACAGCTCCCGTTTGGGAAACTGCACGATGAAGCTTACCTCAGACTTTAAAGAATAAATGTCGTTCCTTTTGTGGGTTCTACTGAACTGGAATGTCTTTGAGAACTTCTCAGATTGAAATGTCCTCCCCAATCCCCGCCCTCTCCCCCACCTTACCCCACCTGAACTCCCATCCACTTGAGATTCCTCAGTTCTGGTTCACATGTAGGGCATTGATTTCGGTCTCAAACCCCCCAAGCGTTCACTCATAAAATAATGTCCTAGAGGCAGAATGGAGCCAAGTGACCCTGAACACTGTGACCATGATCAGAACACCATCCTTGGCTCTACTCCCTCCTCCGGGGTGACCCTTCAACTAGCCCATAAGCTCCCTGAGGACAAGATCCAAATGGAATGCATCCCTCATCTCCGTATCCTGGTCTGCAAGTGCAGAATAGCTCCTTGGTGTATCTGTCAAACGACTCAAGAATGGGTCAGCCGTTTGGGGGCAGCTGGCCAGCTTTCACCCACAAATGAAAGAAAGCCTCAGAGGGACCCTACAGAGCCAGGACTTTTTGGAGTTAGCCTGCTGGTTCTGGCACAAAGGTGAGAACACCTCCTCTGATGACCTTTCAATTGTCCTTCTGCTTGTTAATAGTGGGAGAGTCTCTTTACTTTGTTTACAATCTCACCCTCTCCCGCTTGTGCCCTTGACAGCCAATCAGAGAGGCTGCTGGGTTCCAGTTTCACCTTAGGCAGATTTGGCTACTGGACCATCTGCCAGCCAGGCCAGGCATCTCATGTAGAAGGTGCGTGGTCAACTGCCGGTGATTCCACGTCAGAGCTGCAGTAGGGCCGAGAGAAATAGGAAATGAAAATGTCCCGTTCCATGACCTGAACATAGCTTCGTAGATCCATCAAGATTTCTGAAAATGACTCTCTTATTATGGTACGTGTGGACTTGCTCACACTATTATACACGTGCATAATACACACGTGAGTGGCATGTCTGTGGTCCATTTCACCACTCTGCCTCCTAACAACAGTTCTGGCCATTGCGGGAGTTGGGAGAGCAGCGCAAAGCGCCTTGGAATCCGGTTCTAACTTCCAGTAATTCAATGGCCTTCGCTCTTCTCGTCTATAAAGTGAGGAGTTGGGTTAGAACAGCTCTCAGGAACACTTCTGGCACTCTAGTCCCGTTATTCATCAGTCTGCCAGAAAATGCATCACCGCCTGCCAAATCTAGACTCAGCGCCCTGTTACTGAAGCTCCCGGATGCCCCTCCACGTCTCCTTGGCTTCAGCCTCCCACTTCTCAAGCCTCCTCCAAGGCATTCCCACCTGCTATTGCCAGCCTGTTCCTAAAAAAACAGCTTCCTCTTGTTGACTTTCATCACTGCTTTCCTCACTACTTCCTCTTACTGCGTTTAAATCCTATTGGTGTCCAATATTTATTATTATTAATATTATTATCATTAACATTAAATAATATTGGAGTCTGAGATTTTTTCTGACTTTCATCAGGAATATATATTCACTAATTTCCTTCCTGTCGTTCCTCAAACATATATTAAGCACCGAATGTTCCCCGGGTCTTGTGCTAGGTTGTGAGTTTACAAAGACAAGGAAAATGGGATTCTCATGCAGTGTGACTTTCATGGGCCCTAGGCACTTTCACCTTCATGGACACTTCCTCCATTAAAAAATATTAAAAGTGGTATTTTATGACTGTGTTGGTATGAAGATGAAATGTTTGTATTTTAAGATTATATATTAAAATATTTTCTTCAACCTGAAAGTTGTTGTTTTGCTTTTAGTGCCTACTATGCCTAATGGATGCGTTGGCCCTGGAGAAGATTGACAGGTAAATGATTACATCGTAGAACAGTAATTATCCACATGCCCTGCGAACAAACCGTTGTACTCCTACACCTCAACCCAAGCAAAATTCCACTTTGTCTTCTGTGGAGAGAGAGGGACAGGCCAGAAACAACCCAGGGAAGCTGGAAATGGTAGATTAGGGCTCAGGGGAATCCCTCTTTCCTGGGCTGGTCTTCTATGACCTTGAAAGTCTTCCCTTTGAAGGTCGCAGCCTATCTATTCTATATGGCATTTATTCACTCATTGAACATCCTCTATGTTCCGGGCACTGTTCTAGGCACTTGGAATACATCAGTAAATAGAACAAGCGAAGTTTCTTGCCCTGGCCTGCCTATCACATAAATCTGAATCTGAAGACACAGCTTTATGAAGTGCATCATTTCCCACCTTGTGCATTGGGAACAAGGGACTAATGCATTTCCCCTTGGTGTGAGGGTAACAGACACCAGCACTCAGAGCTCTCTGCCAACGCTCAGGAGGGAACGCTCCAGGCTGCCCAGAAGGAGACACCTGAGGAGTCACTTAGTGGCAGTTCAGATGGTTCCTTAAAAATCATCTTCCTGAAACCTAATTGCTGTTCTAAAGCATCTTTGGGGGGAGTTCCTTAAAGGTGCTTTATTTCTCTAGGAGTTTGTGATAAGTATACCTGTTTGGTATTGATGTAACTATTGCAACAAATATTTTGCTTAAAATATCATTCCTGCGTGGGCTGGCCTGGTGGTGTAGCATTTAGGTTCACGCACTGTGCTTCAGCGGCCTGGGGTTCAAAGGTTTGGATCCCAGGCATGGACCTACACAACGCTTGTCAAACCACCTTGTGGTGGTATCCCACATAAAATAGAGGAAGACTGGCACAGATGTTAGCTCAGCGACAATCTTCCTCAAGCGAAAAGAGGAAGATTGGCAACAGATGTTAGCTCAGGGCCAATCTTTCTCACCAAAAAAAAAAAAAAAAAAGGCTCAATCCTGGTTCGATTGAGGTTTTTGTGAGAAAATTGATGACTCCATTTTATTTTCAAGGTAACAGGTGGAAGCTTCCAATTTTCTACATGGGAAGAAGAAAAAGAATATCAAATGTTCTGTCTTTACAGGGAAAACTCAAAGCATAGCTAATTCAAGCAATACACTTACAAATTTATCACTAGGAGGAGATGCAAAGAGGACTTTAAAACTGAAGACCAAAAATTTCACATCAGGTATAACCCCTGGTGCTGGTCATTTTTCTAGGTGATTTTTGTTTTTGTTTTTCTTTTAAACTTGATGGCTATTCAGAAGCCTTCAGTGTGATTTTTCTGTTAGTTTAGACTCTGGGCTGGCTGATCTCATTGTTTGTGAAGTTCTAGAGGAAATCACTGGTACCCAAGGGGAAAGAAAGAGGACAGTAGCTGCTACCCCGATGAGAGAACTGTGTCCTCTTTCCAGGTTTACGCACAGAAATCAATCCTGTGGGGGCAATCAGATGAGATGCTGGCAAGGTCCCCATTCCAAGTCTTCACTACCTCAAAGGGGTTACCATGGTCTACACACACCATTCCTTTTGGGTTCATTCCACAGTATTGAGTGCGTGATCAAATTTAAGGAATAAATAGTCATTGTTCACCGGGGCTGATGGCATCAATTGTTACAGGACAGAGAGTCATTCTTTAACAAATCAAAAATAACTAAGAGCCAGCCCTGATGGCCTAGTGGGTAAAGTTTGGCACTCTCCGTTTCAGTGTCCTGGGGTTTGGTTCCTGGGTACAGAACCACAACCACACCACCCTTCTCTCAGTAGCCATGCTGTGGCAGTGGCTCACATAGGAAAACTAGAAGGATCTACAATTAGAATATGCGATTAGGTACTGGTGCTTTGGAGAGGAAAAAAAAAAAAGAGGAAGATTGGCAACAGATGTTAGCTCAGGGCAGATCTTTCCTAGCAAAAAAAATATATATATATTTAACTAAGTCTAAACATCTCTTACTTACAGGAACATTCTTATGAACAACAAGCAGACTTTTAAAAACAGAAACTCCCACTGAGGTTTTAGCTTGAACTGCAGTGTGGATGGCTTGGGGCTTACACTAGGAATCAATAAAGTCTGTCTAATTTGATCTTAATTATGAGTTCATTTCCATGACTTTCTATTTCTCTCCAATTTCTTATTCTACATCGTGATTAATTATAGATTGACAACAAAAAGAAACACAGACTTACACGCCCAAGGCTTAAAGAATCAGTTGTTACACTTCAGTGAGCCTAAATATGGTGGGATGTGCTTTCGTTCTGTTCTTTTCCTTTTGGGTTAGAGTTAGCTGGAATCCTGGGGGAAATTTGGCAAAGAGAACAGTATTGAATTAAAACTTCCCTGGGTCCTTTTAGTCCATGGAAAGTGGGAGCAGAAAAGAAAGCAAAATTGGTCATCGTGGATGGATGAAAGGCGGCCTTGGCTGTGTATCTTGTAGTCGCTGAGATTCCTCCAGTTGAGGGCTCCCACATCCCCGGACGTGGCTCACAGGCCAGAGGAGCACTGTAAGAACAGGTCAAGCAGCCTTCACGAGGCAGGTCAGTGGGGCAGGGGCAGAAAGGAGCATTAAGTACATTTGCCATTGGGTAGTTGGTATGAAGAGAGTTTTTATGAAGGTTTTAAATGAGCTGTCACAAAAAAAAGGATGATTACCACAGTTCTTCACACATTCCCTCTCTGAGGAGGTAGCATGAAAGAGACAAGCAGCCTCATTTGCAATAATTAGAGGCACCGTGTTGTCTGTACATAAATATTTTAGATTTCAGCTCGTGTAATGAGTTTGTCATGAATATCGAGATTGAAGGAATGGAAATGAACGGCTGGGCTGAGTCCTGACACCAAGGGGATCTGAAAAGGCAGCATAATCGGTTCTGACAGCAAGATTGATTTTGAAGCCTTTTGAAAGCCACGTGAAATGAGGAAGAAAAAACCCTATCCAAAGCGTCAAGTTTTACAAACCGTCCTATGTGATTAGAGAGAGAAATTGCATGTTACGTGGCAAAATGAGTTAGGCACAAACACGGACATGAGTCCAGTCTAGGCGCCTGTTCTCCGTGGTTCCAGCAGAGAGAAAGCGTCTGAGGTGCCTCCACTTCTCCCATGGCTTCCCCCGGAAAGGAAAATCTGAGAAGAACCGTGAGCGAGCCTGTGCTCCTTTCACTTGGTGCTGACGAATTGGAACCAAGACGCTGAATCTTAGCTTCAAAGCTCTGAATAAATTAGATCTGGGCTCTCTTTCCACCGAAGAATAATAATGAAATCACCAAAGTGTTAGAGATCGTAAACTTATTTGGTAGCTTTTCAGGCCCAAAAACTATAATTTTGAGTCAGGACAGAATGACTGTGCTTTCACATAACTAAGTGTGCTCACAATAACCACACCTTCTAGGCTTACAAACAAATGGTTGATTATTACCCTTATTATTATTATTATTTCTCTTAGAGCCCTGATGGCAGTTGGTAAACTCACATCCTTGCCTCTGCTTCCATAGAGACATTAAACAAAGTTTTCTTGACCCAAAGCCACGTGGTTACGACCCTGCAATTCAGTATCCTTCAAGGACAATGCCTTACTTCTTCATTATCAGGTCAAGCAAATCCAGCGCCTCCACTGCCCTTTATGGGAAGCTATTTTAAATTGTGCAAATTACACCTTGGCTGTCTGGATAACAATCTATCATGTGTAAACAGAACATCTGAATGTTGCATATATCACCTTACATTGCAATTTAAATGCATTATAGATTCCAATATTAGAGTCTGACAAACTCTATGAGTGTGTTAAGCAACATTATACGTTCATTAATTCTCTAGAATCTTAAGTCGATAACGGAAAACATGGGATAGATTTTACCCTTGACCTAATATAACAAATGGCAGACATGCCTTTATATTTATAAATATGTATAAATACAGCAACAGTCCATTCATCATCCAAAATTCCAAGCTCTTAAATTTTCTGAAAACTGTAGGTAACTTGGTGGTGAAACCCAAACCAAACTGAACTCATTGGGCAGCGCGACCTGGCCTGACCTGACAGAAGCTTATGTTCTTTAATTCATTCAGTGTAAATATTAATAAGCATTTATATAGAAATATCAATGTGTCTTGTTACAGGTTACTATGTTGGAGTGACCATGTTGTATAAAGAGCACATAGAGTAACAACTTTCTTAAATCTAAAAATTTCTGGATCCCAAAATATATCTGGCCCCAAAGTTTTGTTAAGGGATCTCAGAGATGCTGAACCTGTATATAGATAAGACTCTCAGTGCCCATGCTACAGTACAAGACGTATTATTTTCTTTGTTTCCTTTAAAACAACTTAAAGTTGAGTCTGCATCCCTCAGAGCACTTAGTCTTCGTTGGCACACCCTCTCCCTCCACAGGCAACTCCCAGTTGGAGAAGACATTCGTGGTACCCACAAGGCAGGAGAAGGTCTTCTTGTCCCCACCCCACCATGGTTGTCACTTAATTTCCCCCAGGGTCACCAACGCTTCCTTATTTGCCCAGGACTTTCCTGGTTTTAACACTGAAAGCCCCACGTCCTGGGGACTGTTCTGGGCAACCTGGACCAGGTGATCACTTCAGCCCTGACCCAAGCCTGCAGGGTCCCAAGAGGTTTGCTGATTCTCCTTCGTTTTTTTTTGCTAGCGGCTTGCTTTCTTGAAGTCCACCACCCACCACGGAGGTCTGTTGATTCCTTGGGACACAGCCAAAGAATGGTTGCAAATCTCAAATGCTCATGGAACCCACAGATCTCTCCGCCTTCCACAATCTCACCCTGTCTTTATCTTCAAGGACATTCACCTCCTCCCGGCCCTCACCGGGTCACTGCCCATTATCTTTTCGGTGAGCTTAGGTTTCTACAAGTGACGGGAAGAACGCTCAATTCGGCTGGCCTCTGCTTTCTTCCCAGTAAAAATATCTGAGGCACAGACGCTCCAAAAACCTACTTACAACGAGAGAGGGAGAACGAAGGGGAACAGGTGTCACTGAACGCACGAACGAACGGCGCTGCCGCCCACACCTCTATCCTACGGAAGCTCCCTTCTTTACCAGCTGGACAGACCGTCAAGCCTTTAGAGGAAGTGCCTTTGTTCTCATGAATCCTTCGTTTGGCTGGAGAGGCACTGGCTGTGCTCACATCTTACACCTCTTTAGTTGTTTTAGACTTTACAATATTCTTACACACACATTATCTCACAGCAGGGCGGCTGTTATTATCCTTTGTATCTAGATGGAGAAATAAAGACTTGGAGGAGTTTAAATAACATCAATGCTGGCACCTCTCAGTACTTTTTGGCAACTCCATGCAAATAGGTTTGTGTGTGTGTGTGTGTGTGTGTGAGGAAGATTGGCCCTGAGCTAACATCTGTTGCCAATCTTCCTCTTTTTGCTTGAGGAAGATTATTGCTGAGCTAACATCTGTGCCCATCTTCCTCTATTTTCTGTGGGGTGCTGCCACGGTGTGGCTTGATGAGCGGTACTAGGTCCATGTCTGGGATCTGAACCTGCGAAGCCCAGGCTGCCAAAGTGTGGCATGTGAACTTAACCACTACGCCACTGGGCCAGCCTCACAAATAGTTTTCAAAAGTCTTAAAAGTCAAATATTGCCATCCAAATTGCTGCTTTAGTTTCTGAAATTCAGAGGTTTTTTTTCTTTTTTAAAAAATATCTTTTAAAGGATTCTCAAAGAATTGATATCCCCAAACCTACATGTTTGGCACTATATAGTGGATGCAAATAGAAAAAATAAAAATAAAAGTGTACTGCTCTTCTATTCTTGTCAGAGGACAATAAAACCTTAAATACAACCAGCCACAAACTTTTTCAGTGCATAGCTCGTAGGAATGTCACCCAGGCACAGTGACTCATATCTGAGAGGAGAAGGAATTCTCTGATCTGAAAGGTAGTATATGGCCGTTGGATGCTAATCCAGCATCGTTTCCACCTTCTTCTTCTTTACAAAATCCCAAATTTGTTCAGGTACCTCCCCTCCTCCACGAACCTCAGGAGAAACTGAGTTCCAGGGAGGGATAAAATTGGTCTAAAGTCAAGAATTTAGATCAGAAATGGTGTGTGCTCCAATTCTGGTTAATAAGACATAAGGAAAGATTTGCTGGAAGCTTTTGAAAAAGGTTTCTTACATACTGAAGAAAGACACAGGAAGCCAGTTTCTTTCTTCCACCTAATGGGACTAAAGAAGGAGGTTGCCCCAAATACTACGGGAAACCATCCTACAACCCTGCCTGAGATATTGATGGTAAAGCAGAGAGACAGAAGTACCTAGGTCCTTCATAAAACCATTGAATCACTGGACCAGCTTATGCAATGCTGGAGCCTGTCCTACCTCTGGACTTTCTTTTATGTAAACTAACGTTCGTCCTTACTATTCAAGCCAGTTGGAATTGGGTTTTCTCTTCCTTGCGGCTGAAAGCATCCTAACTGATAAAGAGATCTATTGATCTTCCAGTGTGTCTTCCTTTTATGGGTGAAGAAATGAAGGCTGAGAGAGGCCACAGAATATACCAAGGTCACACAACCAGAACTAAATGCCAATTTGTAAATCTGAGATTAGATGTAAAGGACATTTCAGAGATGGCTTTCAACACGGGTTGGGTAGCTGATTTGTAACAGTCTGGCCCACATGTAGAACAGTAGACAGCTGCAAACAGAGGCCCTCAGATAACTTCAAAAGGCCCACTGGAGTCCCAGAGTTTCCACACAAGAGCTCCTTGTCCTCCCACATTGTGTCTGCGGCACTGGACCTGCGATGTTGCAGACAGCAAGACGTCCTATTTAAGCACCTTTCTTGTAAACCAAGGGCCAGGACTCACAAGCCAACTTCTTGCTTTCTCTCTTCAAGGCTCCACCTTGGCTTCAAGACGATCAGAATCAAGGTGCCCACAAAGCAGAAACCAGCAGTCCAAATTGGAGAGAGTTTGGACCCCAAATGGGCCCCCAAATCTCCATGGGCTCAATGATTCCCTCGATGATCTCTGTCTCCAGACCATAAAGCTCTCAGAAAGCTCAAAACATGCTTCTCAGATCTGAAGCCGCCCCCACCTCCAGTGTTAGAACACCTCAGACCCTTTTGGCTTATGCTTTCTTCTCTCTTTCTCCTCCTGTCATCTGCCACACCTCCCACACCTCGCCCAGGGCCAGCCTTGTACGCGCTGCCACGATGACTCAGGAAAGGGAAGGAGAAGGATGAGCCATGAGGGATGCGCTAACCCGCCCGAGTCTGGGTCCCAGGTAGGACTCTGCCCATCCTCTGTGGGTCCCGACTCTAACGTCTCCATGCCTCCCTCTGCGGTGTTTCTTGATGCCAGAGCTCTGTCCGAGAGAAATGGGAAAGCGGAGCCAGGAAGCCCTCAACCCCGACCACAATCACCTGTGTCACAACACCGTTAATCTGAAGTCACCGTGTTGTGTTGGCAGCATGTGGTGGGTTTGCCAGCCGCCTTCAGGCCCGTGGGCCTCCTTCAGGGTCTCTGCTGCTCCTTATCTTTTGAATCATCTTTTTTATGTGTAATGCTGATAAATGGACTCTTTTAGTTCAAAATAACGTTGTATTATTTCACAGCCTGTTTCTTTTTTTAGTTCATGGCAATATGTCAAGAGAATAATATGCGGTGGCCGTGGGGAGGAGTGTGTTCCTTTTAAGGCAGTTACAGGAACTCCGTGGTGCAGGCCAGTGCCAAAGCAAGAAGGGAGAGGACTGTTCGCTGACGGTGCTCTGAGACCTTCCACACAAGGCTGAAGAGGAGCCCTTCCCCGGTGAGGGACGGTGGCGGAATCAGAGAGGGTGCGCTGCCCGGCAGAGGACCTTAGGGCTCCTTTCGTTCGGCACACGCAAGATGATGCTAAGGCCGCTTCTTGCTTCCCTGTCGTATCTCTCCTGTGCTTGGGCCTTGAAAGTGAAAGTGATGGAGAAGAGAGAGGAGGTGGCTGCTGCCCCATAGCCAAAAAACAGCTCTCAGCGAAGCTGTGAAGGAGAAAGATAACCCTCTTACCGCAGGCGTGTTTGCAGGTGGCGCTGGAAACCCTGCTGGTGTGGCGAACACTGCTGCTTGTAACCTCAGCTAAAAAATACATCGTACATGTTTGCTAATTACAGAGAAGTAGAAAAAAGAAAAAAATGGCTCATCATTCTATCACCATATAAACTTGCTAACATTTTTTTCTCGTATAAATGTTTCCTTATATAAAAATAATAAATGTACATGGTAGAACGAAAATCAAACAGGCAAAATATAAAACAGAAAGCAAAAGTCTGTTTACATATGCTTCCCCAGACTTCCATACATAGATGTCTGAGTGCCTGCTCTTTTGTTTATTTACATAATGTAGATGATGCTGCTTGAATTCTTTTCCTTGCATCTGTATTTTTCACTTTTTGGAACTCTACTTCAATTTTTTTTTTAATTTCTATTATTTATTTATTTATTTATTTTTTTTGAGGAAGTTTAGCCCTGAGCTAACTGCTGCCAATCCTCCTCTCTTCGCCAAGGAAGACTGGCCCTGAGCTAACATCCATGCCCATCTTCCTCTCCTTTACGTGTGGGATGCCTGCCACAGCATGACTTGCCAGGCGATGCCATGTCCACACCCAGGATCCGAAACGGGGAACCCCGGGCTGCCGAAGCGGAACATGTGCACTTAACCACTGCACCACCAGGCTGGCCCCTATTTCAATACTTTAATTGGACTCTAATGGCTGTATATTTTCTTAAACCAATCTCCTTTGCAGATGTATTGATGGATACTAATTTCAACTAATGATCAAGGATTTTAACACTTTGGAATTAAAACAAGGATCGAAAATGACATCGCCTCAGTTGTCATTCATTAATTTATTCATCTATTCAACAGCATTTACTGAGCACCTAATATAAAGCCAGAGGTTTTATTAGGTGCCAGGAATGCCAAGTAGGACAATGGTCCTTGTGCCACATGAGTCACAGCCTAAGTGGAGTGAGAGCTCAGGATCCAGAATCAGTGTCACAGCTGAGATTCAGGTGAGCGAAAGACGCAGCTGCCGCACAGATTAGACTCACTAAGTGTCTAATTAATGTAAACCGAACATGGAGAGGGTAGTGAGGAGAAATGCTCAGAAGGCGACAGGAAGCAGCTCAGTGTTGCTGCAAGAATCTTGGAGCCATCAGGGTGCCAGTTTCCTGAGGGGGCCTGGAAGGACCTGAGGCTCAAGACAGAGGCTGGGGTCAAAGTCACTTCATACAGGTCCTGGAGTTTGAACTTTATCCTAAAAGTCATGGGGAGCCAACTGCGGTTCTAAATATTGAAGGGAGAAGGGACTTGCTGAGGGGCGTGATAATGTTTAGATAATCTAAGAAAAAAAGAGCAAAGGCAAAAGATAAAAACAGGAAAAAATCTTCTGGCTACAAATTAGTTCTCAACATAAAGGAAGGGAATCAGAGCAGACTTCAAATAAAACATGAGCATGGCACATACTGAGGGCACGAACAAGACCCCATGTTGTAGAGGGCAGTTAAGAAAGGCATGGGAAATTTTCATAGATTATTCTCACAAGTCATTTTGATGAACTTTCATTCTTAATAAATGTACTTTTGTAACATCCATCAGGTAAGATTGACCTCGGCAAAGGAAAACTAGAATTCTGTCCACTGGTGAGCTGGAGCCGGTTAAATTGGTCAGGGTGGGAGTGTTTACACCATGGAAATTAGCATGCACTGCAAATCAGGTTTAAGTTTTGCTTTGTTTTCTCAAATGCCTATTACGCCCTTATGAGCACACCACCGGTCTCTTTCCAGTGAGGGAGCTGGGAGTCATTGAAAACATCCACAATTTAACTCCTTTCAGAGATAACAAAATGTTCCTGTGCCCCTCTCCAACATCCTCAAGTCCTAAAATCCATTTCATTACCAAGATTATCAGCTTTTCGGGGCCAGCCCCTGGGCCGAGTGTTTAAGTTCACACACTCTGCTTCGATGGCCCAGGGTTTCACTGGTTCGGATCCCGGGCAGGGACCTAGCACTGCTCATCAGGCCATGCTGAGGCGGCATCCCACATAGCACAACCAGAAGGACCTACAACTAGAATATACAACTATGTACCCGGGGGCTTTGGGGAGAAGAAGGGAAAAAGATTAGCAACAGATGTCAGCTCAGGGCCAATCTTTAAAAAAACAAAAGGATTATCAGCTTTTCAAAAACGGTGTGATCAAACACATCATTACAGTTGTAAAGGGATAAAAAAAGTAAAAAGTATGAGCATGAAGACAGGTCCTGTGACTCTCGTGCCCAGCCCTGGTGGAGACGGAAGGCCGATGACTGGTGGCAGTGACAGCTCTCCGTTTTAAGAGCCTGTCCATCACAGTGAGGGGACCTGGGCACAGGGGCTGCAGCCCAGCAGAGGCCTGAGGTAGCTCGATGATTCACAGGGAAGCAGACCAGCCTGTTTGGCCAGTTCTCGGAGTGTTTTCCAGACAGTCCTTAATAGCTTTGGAGCTGCTAAAGTCTCCTCCGAGCCCCAAAGTTTCATTTCTTCTAGGAAATTACAGAGAAGTATTTATTCCACTGCTGCCATTTTGGTATAACTTGATGTCTTCTCTCTCCATAAACGCTGCTCAAGAGCCAAAGTAACGGGACTGGATCTGTCCTCTTGGTTTTCTTTTTAAGTGTCCGTGATCATGCTACAGAGACACCTGCAGCCCGTGAGTTCCGGAGCCAAAAGAAAACAACAGTCCTTTGACGAGCCTGTACCCGCAGCAGTGCAGGAGGCCCCTGCAGCGGCGGGGGCAGCCAGCCCACCGCCTCTCTTCGTTCTCCTGAGCGGGGTGGGAGTGTGGGGGTCAGAACTGAGGAACGGAGCTGACTAGCCCAGACTGGCCTGAGAGCCTGCAATTCCGGTTGAGATAATTGCTTTATTGGCTCATGTCTAAAAATACGAGGGGAAAAAGTGACTGTCATACATCATCTCAGCAGGATTGAAAGTTTCACCTGATTGTGCAAGTGCATGAAACGCTAGACAGATCCTTGGACGGGAGTGGGAAAAGACAGGAGGGGTGGGAGGGCAGGGCTGCCCGGTCGCAGGTTCTAGGCTCAGACACATTCCCGCCCTCTCCCCAAAACAGAAGACCTGGCCCTGCTGTTGGGCACAGAAAAGTGAGTCAGGGCTGGCTCTAAGGGTGACATCCTGAAGATCCATCAGTACTGTTTCCTTATTTATATATCACTAAACATCAGTTACAATGGCTTTCCCATCCCCCTCCCCTCAGTGACCACCCAGCTTAACCCTTCTCAGAAAACCTCTTTGCTTTGGGAGGGTTTCCGTGAACACAGCCCAGACTTATGGAAACACCTTGCTGGCCTTTCCTTGTTGAGGGCATGTGAACGGGGATGTTAGCACCAGTCACCTTTCTTCTTCTCAAGTAACTTCACGGTTGCTAGGGCAACAACGCACCCTGAGTTGTCGGGAACCAAGGGGTCTCCGGGATGCGGGACTTTCATTGTTAAAATCAGGAAAGCTCCTGGCACATTGGGCTGAGTTTGTCGCCCTAATTATAGCAGTGTCTGGTGAAGCGTCGAATGAGTAAGACAGCTGATGAAGACTGCCGAGGGTTGGAATCAGCGGCCTCACAGCGGCTCGGAGTTTTGCAGAGAGCTCTGTGTGTTACAGTGCACTTTCACACACACAATCGCATTTTAATGTTAGAGCCAATGAAGGGGGGCTGAGGGGGTATTGTTACTGCTTCACGTTGATGAAAAATGGAGCCACAAAGATTAAGTGACTTGCCCAATGACACACATGGCTGGTTGGTAACAAAGACATGGGCGTCGCCTCTGCCTCCCTGTGGAGTGATTGAGTGGCTGACGCCCAGGGTTCTTTCTGCAGCACCTGGGTGCCTCTCTAGTCATAGGCAGACTGGACCTACTGTTTCTCTCGTGACTTGGCTTTTTGTCATGATGCTTTGTGGAGGAATGACACTCCTGCCGTGAAGAAGAATTAAACGGTAATTCATGACCATTATCCCCCAACCACTACCCAACAGGAAGCCCAGACGCCAGGATGAGCAGTGACCCGCACCCAAAGCCTCGCTTGCCAAAGACCATGGTGAGCTGGCCTGTGAGGTCTCCCAGGGAGGGAAGAGCTGAAGGCAGGGCCAGCCCCGCAGAGAGCGTGGCATGGAGGCTCCCAGGGAGAGACTGAGAGCCGTGCATCTTAAGCCAGCTGACGGCCCAGCAGTGGACAGCCCTGGGGCCTAGAAACGTGGAGAGGCCCCCAAGGTTCTTGGAGGAGAAACACGATTCAGAATTTATCTTTTTCCCATAAAACACAGCAATGAGTTAAGGCTACATCTGAAATTTGACTCTAAGACCAGTGATAGTCTCTAAATTCTGGTCACAACACACATAACCTGCTATCATGTAGAAGGGAAACCCTTGGTAAAGTTAGGGAAGGAAAAGCCAAACCAAAACGCACCAGTTCTGTATGTTTTTCAACGACAGTCACGAAAGTATAACTATCTATGGGGAAAAGCATGAATCTGTGGTTTCTCCAGGCAGTTCCATGGCCATTTTAAGACTTCAAACTGCATCTGATTTATGATAAAGGTCTTTTAAAGAAGGAGAGCTTGTTTGATATTTAAGAATGATATAAGCACAATCTGCAGTATAAATTAAGGGCTTTATGTGCTAGTAGGGAAAAAAGGGCTCTGAGATGCAGTGGAAGCAATGTGGTGTGTTTTTCGTACAGTGTAGAACAAAGAGGTTGGGCTTCATGATCAGACAGATCCAAGTTGAAACCGCAGTGGTGCTGGGTGTGTGAACTTGGATGTCAAGTCTCAATGTTTTCATGTGTAAAATGAGAATAATAATGCCTCCGCCTCACAGACTCCTTGCATTCTTCAGGTGGATAACGTGTGCAAAGTGCCCAGAGCAGAGACCGGCGGGCAGCGGGCCCCCATCCAATGTCCTTCCCTGCCTCCTTTCTCTCTTGCATGAGCTGCTGCCCCATGCGCTACCCTTGGGGTCCCTCTCTCCCCGAGTCGGGATGTAGAAACATCATCTCCTCAGCTCCCTCTGCCTCATTGTCCTTGAGAACAGTGCACAGAACATGGAACACAAGAAAGTTTCAAAGGGTTTAAAATCTTCGGAAGTTTTTCCAAGACTGGAGACCCTGACACATCTGGGGTGCCACGTGGTAAGCCCCTTCCACTATCAGTGCCACGTCTCCTACACTAGGAGTAAGCCATCATATTTGTTTTACAAGTTGTAATACTCAAGTTCGTTTGGAGCAATTGAAATGCTTACAGTATAGAAAAACATCTCCAGCCCACCTTAGAAAAAGCGGCACGGACATTTTCTTCCTTGATATAAAACTAATAGCATCGCTACAGGGTACATGAAATAGGTTCAGATCTCCTGCCCTCACACTGGGCAATATCCATTTCAATGTTACCGCTGAGGCGCCTTCCTCACCCACAGAGAGGCGATAGACTTTAAATGGCGTGATGGCTATGAAAGCTCCTAGAAGGGTCCCTGGCTCACGGAAAACACAGTCTCTTTCCTTCCAACTTTTATTCTGGGTTCTAAAGTTATTGAGGTATTTTACATTGGTATCATGCTAAGTCTTCTTGCCAATATACACACAGGAATGAATTCTGGTGGACATATACGTGTTTAGAAAGGGGGCCTAAGGAAACAATTTTTATTCCAAGTTATCTTAAAGTCTCATGCATAGAGTGATACTGTTATTGTTTCAGTTGTTAGGAAACTGCATGAATATGGGTGAGATAAAAAAGTTGAATTATGTTGCTTCTAGTTGTATATCAGCGTTCATGTAGTAGTGATTTACTGTTAATATTAATCTACTATTAAAATTCCTGTTATAACAGTTATGAATTGTTTTCATGTATTAGAAATGGCTGTGTTGTTGCCCCCCGTAAAGTGTGTAAAATAGAAATTACGTGTAAATGAAGTTGCATGTGGCTTTAGTCATGATGAAGGAAACCTCAGAATTCTTAGATAGAAAAATGACCAGATTGGGGCTGGTCCCGTGGCCGAGTGGTTAAGTTTGCGCACTCTGCTTTGGTGGCGCAGGGTTTTGCTGGTTCGGATCCTGGGCGCAGACATGGCACTGCTCATCAGGCCACGCTGAGGAGGCATCCCTCATGCCACAACTAGAAGAATCTGCAAGTAGAACATACACTTATGTACTGGGGGCTTGGGGAGAAGAAGAGGAAGAGGAGAAAAATAAGAAGATTGGCAACAGGTGTAGCTCAGGTGCCAATCTTTAAAAAGAAAAAGAAATGCTCAGATTTATTTGCTTATAGAAATGGCTGAAAATGTCAGAATTTTTAATATTTTTCTGTATATTCTGTTTCTAACTGCACTAAGATAAACGGTATATAAATGTCTGTGTGTTTCTGTATTTTTCCACGTTGGGATACGCTCTGGTCTTTCTCTAACATGCCGTGGAAAAAAATGAAAGCTGAAGTTGAGTTGAACTGATTTGGATAAAAATATGGATTGCTTTCTATTTAAGTTTTCAAAATATTAATGATCGATTACCAAATAAATTTTGTTGTTGGTCAGTTCCTCTATGGTTAAAATGATGCATCTTGGGAATAAAATAAATATTGAACAAGGGGCATCTTCTAAATGTTAACCAAGAAAAAAAATGACAATGAGGTTTATGGATTGTTAGGGACTGAGAGTATCCTCCCAAAATTTATATGTTGAAGCCCCAACCCCCAATGTGATGATATTTGGAGATGGGGCTTTTGGGAGATAATTACGGTTAGATGAGGTCATGGAGGGGTTGGAGCCTGGTCCCATGGGATTAGTGCCCTCATAAGAAGAGAGACCAGAGAGTTTTCTGTCTCTCTCTGCCTGGTGAAGACAAAGCAGCCATCTAGAAGCCAGGCAAAGACCTCTCATAAGAACCCAAACCCTGCTGGCGCCTTGATCTCAGACTTCCAGCCTCCAGAACTGTGAGAATATAAATTTATGTTGTTTAAGCCCCCTCATCTATGGTATTTTCAGCCCAAGCAGACTACTACCTCTGTCACAGGGAAGATGGACTTACGTGTTATTGCTAGGAAGGAATGATCATATATCATTGAACCTAAATGTAGTGGGGTGCCCCCCGGAACTTGAACTTGTGCTTTTATTTCTTGTTTGTTTGTTTGGTTTGGTTTTTTGCTCCTGAGTCATCCTTGAAAAAGCAAATCACTGTTGGCAGGAACACGGCTTCGTCCCCAAAACGAGGGTGGAGAATGCAGACCCTCTGGGAGTAATCAAGGCTTAATTTCAGGGAGGGCAAGGAGCCCTTTAGTACGGTGAGTGTGTGGGGTCCCAAGAGGCAATAGAGTCTATTGTGGCTGAGCAACTGAGAGTAGGAAGGCTCCTGTCCTCACGCTTGGTATTCACATCCCTGAGAAGATGAAAGGGATGCTGGTTGGGGGTCCTCCAATGGTGGGCTATGGGGCCTCTTGGGACACATCACCCTGGGACCACTGGTGCCTTGGAGACTAGTTAAAAATTAAACTTGAACCTGGGAACTCAAGTGAGGGGACTCTTCGCCTAAGCTTGGTTCCCAGCAAGGGACATAGCCTCATTTCAAAGATCCGAAATGGTAAAACCAGCTTCCTCAAAGGCATAACTCCCACTCCCATCCACACTCAGCGATCTGGGCCAGAAATCTTCCTCCTTGACCTCTAGATTTTATGGGACAACTCTTCTATAGTGACATCATGCTTTGACGAGAATTATGGCAGTAAATGGCTGAGCTCTGCTTGGACATGGAAGTCAGACTGACTCTCCCCCTTGGGCTGCGTATGCCCTTGGGGTTCTTAGACAGGAAAAGGAAGGAGCGGCCTCAAGAGTCAGAGACTGACGTTCCTGCTTCCCTGGCGTTGTGGGTGCTGGAGCTTATTTTAAAATCTAATTTAGAACATAAAGTAAATGTATATATCCTTGCAGTGGGCAAGCTTGATGGACTGCCATCCATGCCTGTAATAATGTGTGCATGCTGGTTGTAACGAGATGCTTTGGGGAGACTTGCGGCCGAGAGGATGGTGGTTCAGAAAGGAATCGTGGTCTGTGTGTTACTTTTCAGAGGAATTGATGGAGAATTTCTTTCTCAAAGGGTTAACACGCTGTTGAATATAAAACCAAATGAGACTGAAAATTACAGACTCATTTCTGTTTGATCTTCTTGGCAATGTTCTCCTAATCCCTCTCTCAAGTCATTTTTGCAGGTAAAACAAAGGGGAGAAACATACACGATTTAACTCTGCAAAAGACAGAGTTGTAATTTTATTCTCCATTTGTGAACCTCTGTGAAGATGAACAAGCTGATGAGAGCAAATGAAGTCGGGTTGATGCCCCAGTGAATAGGCAGGTATAAAATCTGGTTATTAATGGACCATATTAACGTACCTAATTAAGTTTTTAAAAATGAAAATCAATTATGTTTTCCAGTTTTAAATTATTTGAGTTTTTTTTCTCACCTTTATGAACACAGTAACACTTCCAGGGTCTACAACATTTTCAGATGAAAAGGAGATTGGATTTTAATCACAACTTCTATTAAGCTCTTTATCTTGACATCTCTTCATTCCACATTTAAACACCACCCCTCCTCCCAACCATTTATAAAAAGGTTTTTCTGTTGAACTCATTCACATTCTGGTAATGTTCTTAAAGATCTGATTTAAAAAGTGTATATAGATTTGAATTATTATACTACAAAGAATCTCATAAGATGAAAAAAATACACATTTCTTTCGCCCTCAAAATTAACCTTCTTTTTCCAGTTTTTAAACTTAACCATGTGTTATGCAAAACAAAATGAAACAAAAATAATCCTAATTATACTGAAATTAATATTTAGGAAACAGAAAGGTGAGCACTTGGTTGAATTTTTGTTACTACTTTTGGCTTTCCACACTTTGAATAAAAGAAGGTAGGCAAGAAAAATATTCCTGTACTTGTACCCCGAATATTTGGTACAATCCATCCTGTTTCACAAATATGAAGGACATGTATAATTTTTCTTGCCCTGACAAAATATTAAAAAACGTGTCAAGTGCACCATGGACTTAACTATTCACAGACATTTAAGGCATCTGCAGATCAGCAAGTTAATAATCCTCAATCTGCCATTTCTATTCAAAAACAAACTCTAGCTCCTGTCTAGGATTTATTAAACTGGCCATTTTGTCTTTTCTTGCGAGGTGGTTCACACTCACACGTTGCGATCTCAGTTCGTACCTGTGGTTGGTAAGGAAAATGGCAACACTGAGCTTTGCTCCGAAAAGGTAGAAGAACTATTAAAACAAGGAATAAGCAAAGGAATCCAACAAAATGAAACTTTCTGTTCTTTCTGAAATCCATATGGTTTCTAACATGATTCAGCCTTGCTTTTGTGTCTGGTAAAGTACTTTGTAGTTACAGATTTGGGCTCAATAACTGTATTTTAGTTCAGAAAGGCCAATTGTATGCAGTTAATTGTTGGACTGTTTACATTAGTCTCATTTCAAACTGGAAAAGGGCCCTGGAAAATGTTTGCAGGATCCAACACAGACAAATTTTTAATGTAGAACATTTAAAATAGAACACTGTTTTCCAATATATTGGTTGTTTTAAAGTATTTTCTATGCTGAAATTTACTCTGTACATCACCATTAATGATAAGGTATGTTAATCCTCCAAGAGGAGGGTTCCAGATACTGGAAATTTCTGGTGGCCTTTGACGTACCAATGTGTATGTTCGATAATCAGCTTGGCAGTTTACTCCACATACTACATTTTTCATACAGTTTTCATAGACCTGATCACTGATCAAGCATGTTGTTACTGACTTCCTTGTCTGTCTCTCCCACTGGGCCGTGAGCTCCTTGAGACCAGGAACTGTGACTTTTATCTTATATTCTTCTGCTTAAGACAATCCCATCTTTGTAGGCGGCATTTGTTTTTCTTTAAGCGTTCATTGGATCCTTGCTAGGGATGAGGCACAGTGCCAAGGCTTTTATTTGAGTTGCTTCGTATCTTCAGAACAACCTAATAGCAGAGGCATATCATTGTCCTCATTTTTCAGGTGACGAAGTGAAAGCGTAGAGAAGACAGACTGTGACAGTGTAATGGCAGAGCCAGGTTTCAAACCCAGGCAGCCTGATTTCAGAGGCTCTGCTCTTACTTTTGTGAATATCGCTTTACAGGAATGATGAGGGGTGAAGGCGGGTGGGAGAAAACAGTGGTGAAGATGGCCCTAAAAGACAGTTATGTGGATAATAGAATACAGTTTCCCAAATCTTTAAGCTGGATCTTTAATAGTTGTTGCTTGCTCAGCCACACTCTCCATTCCCTCCACCATTCTATCAAATTGCCTGTGACTTACTGGAAGTGTCTCTGTATCCGCATTGTGTACACCGCTATACTTTCTAGAGGCGGTTAAAGAAGATCGGAAGTGTCCCAATCAGAAATTCATACTCCAAGGGTGCTTAGTTAATACGGAAGGGATCTTAATGAAGAATCTATGCTCCAGTGGCAAATACTTCAAATATGCCCCAGGAGGGTTGATTATATAGCTTAAAGGATATTAGAAATTATTTTTTTATTGGTAAAGTAAGTTGTGCTTATGATAAAAGGTTACGTGGAAAGATTTGTGTAGAAACCCCCCCCCCCCCCCCCCATTGCTTGACTGGGCTCTGGGAATCGGAGTGGCCCTGTAGCCGAGCTCCCCTGATGGAGCGCTCCAGCGACGGATCTCCGGCAGGCCCTATCCTCCCACTCAGGGGAGGGTTCTGTTAGCGGATCCACCCGGCTGCCAGGAGAATACCTGTTCCATCGGTCTAGGGGAGCTGCTTTCATGCAAGAACGCCCAGAAAGGCCATGACTTCACCAAGCTTACCCAAACCAGTTGTGGGACTATTTTATACACACCTCAGAATCTGGTGTGAAACGCTGGTGGGAAAGTCGTGAGGGAGGCGACATGTAGTTCCCACCCTCTCATCGAGGCTACCAACAGTGGTAAATTGTAAACGGCCAAGATGGCTTAGGATACCTCACAAAACCTCCTTTCTCCTTCCACCATATCAGATAATAAACCTTGTTATTATCTCTATCACTTATGACGGTTTTTGGTTAATGATAATTAGCTATTTGAAAAATTATCCATTACATGATGCCATTTATCTCTTGCTGAAACTCTGTTACTTTGCACAGTGTATGCAAAGACCTTGTCCTCGGTAGGGAAATGTGCGTGCATGTTACCTGCAAGTATGAACAGGTGATATCAGACTTGCCTAGAAGGGCCTAGAGAAAGAGTCGGGAAGTCCTAGTGTCTGGCTAAGTGACTCTACAGCAAACCAGGGCTAGACAATTGCAAATCAAGCGTTGTATGACAGACTTTCCAGGGACGCCAGTAGCCTCTCCTGGTTCCCTCCTTTGCAAAAATAAAAATTTGATAGTGGAGAACAAACGGGGAAACATACAGCTAGGCTTTTGACCCCAGTCAGAGAAATCCATACGGTCTTTGGGGTAATCCAGAGGATGTTAGCAGAAGCAATGCAATAGGACTTCTAAACGCACTTTTGCAAATGATTACCATTGAATCTATACTAACTGAGGGAAAAGAAATCCAACGCTCTAAGCATTTACATAATAAAGAAGATGAAGCAGAATTCTCTGTTTTTCTGCCATTACTTTGTATCTGCCACTTGGCACAGATATTTCTGCAAGGTTATTTATAGTTGTGTGATTGTTTTAATTTAGGTACTTACTCCAGGGATGTGGGTTTTAATTGAAAACTTAGAACTGCTGTAGCTAGTTGGGAAACAAAATTACAGATTTTCAGTGCAATAATTTCAAATCAAAAAAATTCACAGTGGTCCAACTATTGAATATTCGTTTGAAAAAATTCTTTAGAATTTGATCTTTTCTTTTAATATGGAAAAGTTGTAAGGGATTTATCAGGCTAAATTTCTTCAGTTTTCACACCTGAGAACTCAGGGCTAGAAAAGACTCTGAGACTCTCTTCTGTTTCTCCTTTCTTTCTAAGTTAAAGTGTAGAATATTTGAAAGAGGTTGTCATTGGCACTGTCCTTAAATATCTATAAAGTGGGAGGTCCAACATCATCCTTTCATACCTATAGAGAAGTCACATTACAGTTCTCTTTATAAGCTTCATTTTATTCCATTCAGTGTAAAATTTTAAGCTCTGTCTCTGTAAAGCTGACCTTACTCTGGCTTAAATTAGGTTGCATCAGGAGGAGTTTTCAAAGTATCTGGAGAATTGCGGTACTTAGTATCTACCAAGTAAACCTAAGCATTGTATGATTGTGATAACCAATTCATCCAACATACATTTATCAAATGCCCGCAGTACAGACACTCCGCCACACGAGGGTAAATGAAATGCATCCCTGCCTCTGAAGAGAGCACCCCTGTTGGTCACCAGGAAAAAGGCTAAAGCTTGAAGCGAGTGAATCCCACCACGAGAAGTGGAATGACTACATTTTAGCTGAGGAAACGTCAAACATGAGATTTCTACATACCAACGTAATTATGCTGCTCTATGATTGTTTTTTTCTCTTTCTGCTTTGCTAAGAGGACAAAAAATACCAAAGGTGTAAAGATCAGTAATTGAAAGCAGAGAATTTAGAGCAAAGAGTCTTTCCTTGGGTTCCTCATATGCTCCCTCAGGTTAGAACACTCTTCTAGGGGAAACAAAGTTATAGAAATGAAACAGTGTCAACGTGCCTTCAAAAAGGTCCCACAGTTGATGTTTGTGTTTGATTTGCAAGGAAACAGAATTCTTACTCTGTGTTCCAATCATGGTGTAATTATTACATGAGAAAAGGTAACTCGTTACATCTGAGCTTTCCAATATTATAGACACTAGCCACATGTGGCCATTTAATTTTAAATTTAAAGTTAAATAAAACTAAAAATTCAGTTTCTCCATCACGCTACCCACATTTCAAGTACTCCATAGCCACATGGGGCTTGTGGTTACCATATTGGAGAGCACAAATCACAGGACATTCCATTATCACAAAGAGAGCGCTGTTAGACAACCCTGCTTTGCATCAGTCACTTCCCAGATTTCTTGATTTGAAGAACAAGGTGGCTCTGACCTCCTCATTGCTCATCTGTGTTTACAATCTTGAAACTGAGTAACTGGGACTAACATTTTCTTTTATTGTGGATTCCAGATATTATCTGTGGAAATATAAGCAAGCAAAACTTCTCTGGAAGCACTAACATTGCCGTTGTTCCCCCCATACCATGGCCATTGAGAAGACAATTTTATGTCACAATGGCCCTGATAATCACCTTTGTCTCAAAGTCCCCAGCCTGCAGAAACCCTAGATCGTTAGCCCACTCTCTCTGTTAAGATGGCTCACAGGTCCAGTCAGATGGTCCCTAAAGGTACTGCTCTGAGTGCTGCTCTCAGGATTGCTTGCACCTGCGTCTGCAGCTCCAGCTATTGAATGAACCACTGACGATTCCTCTTTGACGTCAGAGAGATGAAATTCAATTATTAGAACCACTGTAAGAATGAATATTACAGATGTCCATAAACATGGGTGGCTGAAATATGTCCTGAAGACTATTCGTGGCATCTTTTCTTCTCATTAAAATTCACTCCTTTGGGGCCGGCCCGGTGGTGCAGCAGTTAAATGCGCACATTCTGCTTCAGCGACCTGGGGTTCACCGGTTCAGATCCCGGGTGCAGACGTGGCACCACTTGGCAAGCCATGCTGTGGTAGGCGTTCCACGTATAAAGTAGAGGATGATGGGCACGGATGTTAGCTCAGGGCCAGTCTTCCTCAGCAAAAAGAAGAGGATTGGCAGCAGATGTTAGCTCAGGGCAAATCTTCCTCAAAAAAAAAATTCACCCCTTTGTTTCAATTCCCTGGTAACCCTGTCCAGCTTCCTAACAATACTATTCCTTGATCCATTTGGGCAATCAAACATATCAACATTTCCTCAGCAAGACCTGTAAATATTCACACCAAGTATGATAGATAAAGATTACACATAACCTCATGTCCATTCAGATCAGGATTTTCCATCAAATGTGTCCAAATCAAGTCAGGTTTTATTACCAAATAGCTTTCCACAAAACCTTGTTTTCAGAGCTGCTTGGATTTTGGAATTGCAGAGAAGGGATTGCAGACGAGTATCTCCTTCTTATTTCTGCTTAAATGTCTCACCATCTAAGAAGGCTGCTCTGGCCATTCACACTAGGTCAGGACTACCTTTGAAAAGCTCCCTGGGGAACTTGCTCTTTTTTCACAGGTTGTCACAGTGCAAGCTCTTGGAAGGCAGAAAATCCATCTCTTCTGTTTCCTGCTCTATCCCTGTATCAAGTTCAGTGCTGGCAGATAATAGGGACACAATAAATACTTGGTGAAGAGATGAGGGAGTGAGTGGGTGACGGATGGTTCCTGTCTAGCCTCCCAGAAGTGGCCCCTTTCCTCCAGTGTCTTTCTACTCTAAGTTATCTGTGGCAAGGACTGCTATGTGCTTATTGATCCCTGTTTATTCCAGCTCATAGACACACAGTCAGCCTACATCTCCAGCCTCTCTTGTAGGTAGGTTTGGCCATGTGACTGACATCTTGCCAAAGAAATGCAGGCAGAAGACATGTATATCCCTGCCGTTCCTGCCCCATAGAATTCCTATGTGACCCTCCACATGCTCCCCTCCCTCTTCCACTGGCCAAACGCCGAGCCTCCAGTAAAGAACATTGAGGCTCTGGAGGGTAGCAGAGCCACGAGATGGGAAAAAGGTCCTGTGGGGCCATGTGTTAGTTTGCTAGGGTTGCTGTCACAAAGTACCACAAACTAGGCAGCTCAATCACAGAGATTTCTCGTCTCACAGTTCCAGAGGCCAGAAGACTATGCTCAAGGGTTAATATTGCCTGTGAAAGAAGGATGTATGACTCTTGGCTTGTAGCTGGTCATTTTCACATTCTCATGGCATTCTCCCAATTTTATAAAGACATCAGTCCTATTGCATTAGAGGCCCACCCTACTCATCTTAAGTAATTACATTTGTAACAGCCCTATTTCTAAATAAGTTCCCTTTCTGAGTACTGGGGCTTAGGGCTTCAACATATGAATGTTTTCAACTCATAACAGGCCACATGGAAGGCCACCTGGCCAAGAGGAGCACCTGCTTTAGACTTTGTGTAAGACTCTTTTGTGTTAAGCCATGAGATTTTTAGAGTTTGCTGTCACAGCAGCTAGTTTCTCTTACCATAAGAAGACACCATCCCATCATGCTAATCTTGGCCTTGAGAGTAACAAAGATAATAGTCAATCTATATACTATGTTTTTGGAAATGTAAAAAAAAAAAGTTTCAAATTGTCCCTCAGCCTCAAGACTTGAAATTTTTTCTGGACGTCCAGCAGTGGATTACTCCATCGGACAGGTCATTGTCTGCAGAAGGTCACTCTCAGTCACGTGGCAAGAGAATGGGCCTTGACGTCAAAGGACTCAGGCTTAGGGCCCGGCTCTGCCCCTAAAGAGCAGCATGACCCTAAGGTAAACCAGGCTTTTCTCTAAGTCATGGTTATTCACTCGCAGAAAGAAAACAGCACTTCCCTCTTAGCATTGTTGAGAGGATTAATCAAATTAAATTAATCTTCATGATTAGCACACAGTCTGGCACGGAGTTAAGCGAAGCGAAGAGGCAGATTTCTCACCTGGGAACTCACCCTTCTCCATCGGCATTTAATGTCGGAGGGACAGACATTCCGCAGCTGCACCAGCAAGACAAACCTGGGAGCAGGCATTTGAAGGAAGGGCCTGTAGAAGGGCGAGGATTTATAAGGATTCTAACTCATTAGGAAGAACTTTCTATCACTCAGACCTATCCAAAGCTAGGCTACATTTTAAGGTAGTGAGTTTTCTGTCCCTGACTGCGTTCAAGTACAGATGACAAGACCACTTGGTGGAGGTAGTGTGGGGGCATTTAATCACAGGATGAGTAGTTGGGACAGATTTATAACATGCATACTCCATGATTATAAAAATAGCAGGGCCTATTAGTATAGGATTAGAGACAAATAGGTACATGCTTATGGAGTACAGAGAGCCAAGACGTTTGTATGAAAATACGCCCAGAGGAGAAACTCCTGTGGTGGGCCCTGCAGCATGGTTGGTGGAGTGCTGGGAGAGAGTAGACAAGAGCCACAGCAGGGGAAGAAGAGGGCAGTTTGGAACTGGGGAGTGTCCTTCCCCAACGACACGCTTTTTCATAGACCTGGCCCTACACTCCATCTGCAAAGGACAGCAGTCTTCTCGAAAGCTATTTCCTCCGTCGTTGTCCTACTCGCAAGCCTGATGTTCTCCAGTAATCACCCCATCAAAACCAAGCCGACAGCCCAGGATCAAGGGGCTGTCCTACCTGTGCGTCAACCCAGGCCACGCTCAGCCCCAGGCTACCACCCGCTGGGACCCGGCAGAAACACACCGTGTGTCCCGTGCTGGGTGTCGGACTCCCTCTCAGGCAGCGTGTTCCTGAGCAACTGGAGAGCAGGCTGTTGACTGCAAACTTTCCCTCGCAGAGTTGGGGTTGCCAACTCTAATCCTTGCTGAAGGCTGAAAAGGGGGATCCCTTTGAAACCCTTGTGGTCAGTTAAACCCTTACTGCCTCGCATTCTTCCTCCGTAGTAACTAGCTGAGGTACGACCCCCTCTGGCTTCTGTGCTCATCCCTGTGTCACCCTGTGCTTCCCTGCCCCTGTACAGCCTCCCGTTGCTCCTTTCTCCCATATCAGTTTTCCTCTGTACCATACGGAACCTTTATCCCACAGCAAATACACTTCCTACCTCCAGGTCCACAGCCTGATGGGAACCTGGCTCTCTCCCTGGACCCAGCGCGTCTCTAGCAGTTGTTCGTTCTTACACACAACACACGCCCCAGTGGAGCAGGGGCAGGGCGCCGGGCGGTCCCTGCGCCACTTCCAGCTCATCACTCCTCTACCACAGGGTGAGACCTTGACCCTGGGAAGCCTTCTGCCATCTGGATCTGCTTTCAATTACATCCTCAATTGCTCCACAAATGGTAGAAAGGACTAATTTTAGCATTTCTGTCATTTACCAAGTCATAAATTTTGCAGTGTGAATTAATCCCACTTAATCTAGGTTGAAATCCTTGCCCTGCCCCTTGCTAGCTATTTGACCTTTGGAAAGTTACTTAACCTTTCAGAGCTTCAATATCTTTATCTAGTAAACGTGGATAAAAGTGCCGACCAAGGGAGATTGCTATGAATTGAACGACACAATGTATGTGAAATCATCGTAATAGGCATCAGATGTGAACAGAATTTGAATAGAAACATCTTCAATAGTGTGAATATAATTCACCCTGAGGGAATCAGGAGTTAGTTAGAGCTATTTTCTTAATATTAAAGACTATTTGGTAAACCTATTCTGTAGGATATGGAAATGGTAGATACATGTCATCATATATTTGTTAAAACCATAGAACGTACAACACAAAGAATGAAACCTACAGTGAACCACGGACGTCAGTTAATAGTTACATATGAATATTGGCTCATCAATTATAACAAACATACCACATTAATGCAAGATGAAACTGGGGAAACTGGAGGGAGGGAGAGGAGTATATGGGGACTCTGTACTTTCCACTTAATTTGTCCGTAAACCAAAAACTGCTCAAAAAGTAATCTATTAATCACAAAAACACTACTTGTATGAAGCACATGTGTCCATGAGTTGATGAGTGTTGAAGCTGGTGATGGGTCCATGGGGTTCATCATACATCTTCTCTCTAAATTTTCCATAATAATAAAGTTTTAGGAAACATGTTTGTTTAAATTGAGTCTCTTAGTTAACCAACCAAGGGAGGTGTTTGGAGACACCATCTCCAGACATCAGGGATTCACTCTAATTCATCTAGTCAAGAATGATGGTCTATTAATCATCAAACTCAGTGTTCAGCAGAGAGGGGGGTTCAAGAACAGTTTAAGACATGATGAGTCCCCTTTTAGGAGCTTAAATCTTAGAAGCAGGAGGACCACTTATGGAAAGAGTGAGTAACACCAGAAACAACATAGTGGAGACTAAATCCACGGCGCAGAATGTAAGTCCTATGAGAAGGTTGGAGAAAATGGAATAAGAGTTCTATCAATAAATCTGAAAGTTTCCAAGTCAGGAGCTCTGCTAGATAAAATAAATGGATGTTCGACTGACTTTGAGGAACAGGTTGTCACATTCTGCTCAACCTGGATTTTTTTTAATCCCAAAGTAAAGGACAGATGATGCTGAAACCACATAGTAAGATCTCATTCTTGAATTGGAGTGAGGAAAAAAATGAAAAAATATAAAAGCATGCTTTAAGGGCTGAATCGTGCCCAGAGCTGGGCTGGATGCTGTCTTCTGAGCAGAGCCCAGTGCCAAGCGTCGAGTGGTTGACGAAACGATCACTCAGGTGGTGGCCGGCCCTAGACTGCTAGTGTGGGCTCTCTGAGGAACTCAGATAAGGGGAACAGTTTTGTTTTAGATCAGTTTAAAATAAAAATGTGTCAACGTGCGTACATGTTTTATAGATTTATTTTGGCCTTTGTAAAAATCGTTGAGACCCTATGGAGTACTCATAGTAAATTTTCCCTTATTGGAGAATTAAATGATGGTTCTGCATACGATGATTCCAATGTTGACTTTTGCAGAGTTTATACATTAAGTGATTTATCAAAAAGAAAAGAAATAAAAGAATGTATATTTATATTTTCATAGAGAAGCCCTGAAATTACAACTCCTTGGGAAGCAGGAACATTTGGGACTCTCTGTGCAGAATTCTTCGTTATTCTAAAATTAGATCTCAAAATCCAATTTTTGAAATACAAAGTCAGGGGGGTTGTAAATTTCAACTGTTTGTGGCTGTGCAGCAGGCAGGTATCTCCTGATGACGTTTCATTCAGATCTTGGAAGAGGAGAGTGGGGATTTGATCTAATTAATCTCTTTCTCTTTTTTAACTTGTGGAGTCTTTTGAACAGCAAAGTTTTGAGGATGCAGAAGAAGAATATCTCTACTGTGAAAATACTTTCTCTGACTTCTCAGGGGAGCTTTTAAATCATTCTCTGGGTTTTAACTGCTGCCAATACTAGAAATTTTCCTGGTTTTAAGACACAAATCCAAGAAGCCACAGCTTTTGTCCAGAGAGGAGAGTGAGCAATATTGTGCTGAGCACACTTTAGACGTGGAGTCATTGGTGGAACTCAGCGTGGTCAGGTTGAGGGTTCATCTGTATCGGCTCATTTAACCCTCAACCACTTTGCCAAGGAGCTACCTCTATCTTTAGGGGAAAAACCTGAGGGTCAGTTTGGGACGTGCCTGAGGACACTCAACTAGTACGTGGCTAAGGATGAATCTAGATTTGTCTCAGCCCCAAAGCCTTGGCTTCCCGTCATGACGCTTTCATAGTTTCAGTCTGTTCATTCTGCGTCAACAATTCAAGCACAGGAAAAAAGGAGAGGTTCTTATCTCCTTCGCTGAAGCTGTTCAAATTATCATTGAAAATATCATCCGTATGGAAAGCAAAGAGCCTATCTTGGAATAATTTGAGGAACACTTCTGCGTTTTTTAAAAGGACCACGTATCCAAGGAAGGAATGGCATATTAATCATTAGGACCACAGTCTGAATAGTCAGTTAGTTACACACCTTTTCCTTTCTCAGCAGGGACTAGGGCATTCCAAGGTACTAGAAAAGGAAAGAGATGTTCTGCGGGTTCACAAGTTGGGATTGTAAGGCAGCTAAGAAGTTAATAACAGAGAGAGGTTAGCAACTTCCTGCTGACAGTAAAACAGAAATTTTACATTCACTGAAAAAGGCCTTCATGCTTTTAGAAAAAGCCCATAGCTTTTGCTTAGCCTTCCCCTGAAATAACAGTGTAGTGAAATTTCGTCCTGGAGTCCCAGGGGTTGACCACTGGGTGCACGCTCATGCAGGTCAGCTCAGAAGGAAGAGGCTGCATATGCAGCCTGGGGTCTGGGTCCCTCCTACATCACCGTGACCCTGAACTGAACGGGAAGATGTTAGACCCTCAACGCAGATGGTATTAGTAGTAGCTACAAACATATTTTATTTTAAAAAAAGGTAAAAGCCAATTTTTCCTTAAATACAGATGATTTTATAGACACCAAACCAATGTTAGCTTAGGCGTCATGGGCATCTGGACAAGTACTGAATTTTAAACCAGAAACCTGTTTTCCAGTCCTGTGTTTGCCACCACCGGCTTGTGTGACTCTGAGCTGGGCATCAGTTTCCTTACCTGTATTAAACAGACAATAGTAATAACTTATCTCACCTAAGCCCAGAGCTCTCAGATGGATTAGCTAGTCCAGTTTATTTGGGGTGACGATTCATCCCGGGTCCCCGGGAGAAGAGGCATAGGAAGGGGGAGGCAGACTGTCCACCCTCAGAAGAAACCCTCTGCTTATGTCAAGAAATTTCACTCGAGGCCAGCTCCTCTCCCTAAATATCTCCTTATCTCATACACACCACTGCGGTTTCTTATTCAGCTCTATCAGATTTCTACAGAACTGCTACAAATTACAAGACGGAAAAGAAAGCTTACCTTCTTGGTATTAAGATCTTTGAAGAGTGTGTGCCACTTATCTATAAACAATAGCAAAATGACAGCATCTCCACATGAGCTGGAGGGAACATCAGATAAATGCAAATGAACACCTGTGGATAGAAATTGAAACCATTCATTTCAGTAGGCTGAGTAAATTGATGACTCTGAATATCTTGATTCCTCACCAAGTCAAAAATTGACAAAAACAGAGGAGATAACCAAAGGGAAAGGTTGCAAGAAGATTAGCTCATCTTTCCTTTCCAGACACTTTTCTGGCACAAAGCTCTCACCGTCTGACGAAGTTTAGACATAATACTGAGGCTGGCTCCTCCAGTCTGGAACGTTTCGTGTCTAAAGCTCAGAGCTTCTCCTCTAAGTCTTCCCTGTGGCCAACGGAGAGCTAAGTTTTTCTGGAATATTTCCATAATGGTTTCCCAAGCCCAGCTGCTCTCCGCAGAAGGTCAAGTGGCCACCGTGACATGAAGTTGCCCCTTGAATGTAGACCTGGAGATTCTAAAAGGCAGTTTAGAATGTAAGTGCGTGGCTGAGCAGCTGCAATCCCAGACTCAGCTGGGGCGGAAGGATCCACTTCCAAACTCACTTCCCAGGAGGCTGGCTCATTCCAGCAGGTTCATTATGGGTTGACTCTCTCAGAAGAAATCTAGAAAGGTAAGTGATTTCCTGACTGAGAAAGAAATTTAATTCAACAGGAAAATGGTGCTCCCGCCTTCCCCGCCCGCCCTTGAGTATTACACTTGTGATAACATTCTGTCTTTTTACGGCTCAGGGAGGCTCTGAAATGCAGTGTCTCCTGGAGTCTACATGGGCTTCATACCACGGCCTTCACTGCTTGATGAAGGAGCCTGAAGTTCTGTTTGACGACTGGGAAGAAAAACCAGCGTCCCGCCCAACCAAACTGAACACTGGGAAATGGAACAGCACGTTTGCATCAAGTGTTCCAACTCCTGGGATGGGGGGTTTCAGCAAAATACTTAAAAGCTCCTAAGGGTGAATCAGAATGAGAGACCATCTTTGTAGGAAGGAGGTGCTCACCTGGGTGGACTTTCCAGAGAACTGAGCGGAACCCCAGAAGTGTGGACGTGACTTTGTTTCAGGAGACTGGTCAGAATTCCCGCCATTATCATAACCAGGCTTTATATCTGGAGGGAAAATACTCTCTGAACAGCGATTTGAACACCCCTGTACTTAACTTGCTGTTGAGGGAGGCCTGGGACAATTGGGGCCATGAAATGTGAGAATAAGCCAACTGTGGAAGAAGAACTCCAAGGAGAAGGAAGACCTCGTGGGCATGCTTTGGGATCGTTGAACACAACTGGCTCTCCATGAAATGGAGCTCGAAACACGCTGATTTTTCCAAAGTTTCTAGAGCAAAGACTTAACAGGAAAAAAACCAAAAGCATGTGTTCTTAAAGGAATCACACCCGTTAGAAGTGGTTGCCTTTGAAAGGCTGAAAAGCCCCCTACAGAAACAGAGATGCCACTATTTCCTATTTATATCAAGCCAGGTGTTAAGGCAGGATTTCACTGGACAAACGTACCAGAAGAGCGCCTTCCAACCTGGAAAGCAATGATGTTTTTCCACCCGCAATGCTGTGTGGAGGATTTTGAACAAGTGCATCAGGAGTTGAAAATTAGCATTAGTTCTATTCCACACTTCCCAGTAAGGACACTTGTAGGTATTTGGAGTTTAGATTCTTATGCAAGCTTTCCTTTTCCTTGTTGATTTTTCCATGAAATATTTATCCCGGGTATCTATTCCTTAATGACAGCACTTTTAAGGCTTGCACCATCTTAAGGATCTCTCTAAAGCTAGTTTCATTAATAATTTGGTAAATGTTCAAATACCCTACAGTTAGTGCCAAAGAGACTGTTACTAACTTATTTTGCTTAAATTGATAGCAGCTAATGGCATTGATTTAGCATCTAGAAAATTCATAATTGTCTTCAAATAAGGTGTTCCAATCTATACTATATTCTGGTATCTGCTTTGTACCATTGACTAGATCAAAAGATTTCACTTTTTTTTACTTCTTAGGTATTCCCTGACTATATTTTTATTTTATTTAAAAATAATCTTGAAAGTTTACATACAGAAAATATTAAATAGATTTATATGTTGAAACATATAATTTATGTGAAAATAGAAAAGCATTAAAAATACTATACATGGTTATCTATTATAAATGATGTGTGGAAAAATAAACCCTCCTATGACATCACCATTCAAAGATAACCACTGTTAACAATTTAGTATCTCCACCCAGTTTTTATGTCTATCACATATTTGTGTATGCTGAGGCCATGGGTCTGAATCTGGTTTCATTCTGCATCAAATGTATCATTATAAGTATTTTCCCATATCATTAATTTTTAATTATAAAATATAAAATATTTTCTCTAGTTTACTTTGGAAATAGCCTTATGTGGCTTTGCTTTTTGGCTGATGTCAAAACATTTCTAGGACCCATTCCAATAAATGTATACATCTTGCTCTGCTCTGGTAAGAACTGACAAGGATTGGAAGTGACGGCTTCTCTGATGCTGGTGTTGTTCCAAAGGTCCACAGGGAGCACGGATCCAACAATGCTGTAACATTTTGCAGGACAATTATGTAGCTATAATTATAAATTCTTGTATTGTGTCATGAATCCTGTGTCCTTTATTTTAAGAACTCATACCACTACTTATTTTGAAATCATATTTTAAAATCAGAACTAAAATTACATTTTTTTTCTATGTTCCACCTTAAGACAGTGTCCAAAAAATCGACTTGGCTGTGAATTTTGGGAAAATCCTGGCCATGGGTCATAACATTCCCATGTGCCAGAACACTTGGCTGAGAAATACTGGATAAAGAGTGAGACATACAGGATAACACTCATCCTTTGGCCCAGAATTAGCTGCACAAGAAAATGTTCAAGAGACGTGAAAGCGGAAACTATCAATTAAGAAAGACTATTCTCTTGTTTACTGAAAAAGAGCTTATTCCCCAAATAGTGCTTATATATTTAAAATGTAAGCCACATCGTGTCAGTCCTCTGCCTGGCATCCGTCGTGGCTCTCCACTTCACTCGAGGGGAACTGCGGCCCCTCGCCTGTCCTGGGCATCCTACCTGCCTTCTGCTCTCTGCCCACAGCACCCCCTCCACCCTGACTCGCTCTGCTCCAACCACTCTGGCCTCTAGGCTGTTCCTGGAGTGGGCTGAGGAAATTCTCCCCTGGGATCCGGTGCCTGCGTTACCGTTCTCTGCCTGGGTCCTTCCCCTCAGTGTCCACGGGGCGAACACTTGCTTACTCTTTCTGATACGTGCTCAGTGTCACCGTCTCAGAGAGGTCTACCCAACGCCCTCATTAAAACTGCAGCCTGCACCCTGCCCTCCCACATGCTGCTCCTCCTCACCCTGCTCCATTGTTCCTCCATAGCAACTATCACCTAAGGTCATATATCATCACTTACTGATTATGTTTATTGTCTGTCCTCTTGTGAGAATATAAGACCCAGCAGGACAGGGACCTTAGTTTTGTTCAACAATGTGTATCCCAAGCACCTAGGACAGTACCTGGCAGGTAGTAGACATTCAAATATTACTTGCGGGAAGAATTAAAAAGGTTTTCAAAGGATAATGCAGATGGAGCGTGTGCCACGGATGGCATTTGACTGGGTATCTAGAAGCATGTGACCTAATTTGGTCTTGCATCACTGTTTTGATAATGTTGCTTGTTGGTTGATTGAACAGACATTTATCTGCCACAGACTGTGTGTCAGCACTGTGCTGGACTCCGTGGATGTGAGGGAGAAAACGTCGTGTCTCTCTTCACTGAAGGTGTAGACTAGAGACGCGCGGAAGTCTTGCTGGGGGGCGGGGTTCAGGAGAGACCAGGAGCGTCCCACTGAGACCTGAGGCAGGAAGAGCAGCAGAGGGGTGAGGGGCGAGGGGAGAGGGCCAGGAAGGCAGTCCAGACACAGGAGGGAGGAAAGGGGGAGGGAGCAGTTCAAAGGTCTGGCAGCATGTGGCTCCTGCTCACCCTAGACTCTAGGCTGAGGAATGTGGACTTATTCCTGGAGCAGTAAGGAGCCGTGGAAACATGAAATAGAGAATAACTCAGCCAGATTCACATCTTCGAAGGATCGCTATGGCCTCTGATATTCAAGGTGTATTAAACCAGCGTTTCGTGAGTCCTTACTGTCATCACAGTGCCCTTCCTTCATGCTTTGGAGAAAATTGAAATGGTATGTCTGGGAAAAAGTTTTTACATTCTATTGGTAAACTATGTTTTAAGCATAACAATAAGAGGTATTGAAAGTTTTGTTTTTCCAAAGTTAATTACGATATGTTTCTATTGAAAAGATAGCTTCATAAAAATCTTTTGAAACGATGAATTATCTATTTTTCTTTTTAAATTATTTTCTCTAAATTACTAAATTAAATAATTTAAAGAAATTCAGTTTTATTTAGTTCTTAACATTAAAAACTAAAAAACTGTTCCGAAAGCCAACTGAAAAGAAAAGGAATACGTTCACAAGTTACAACGTTGGGAGACTCGTTGCTTCAGAAGTGTGCGGCAGGAACAAGCTGGCATGCATTCTGAAAGCGTGCTTGGTACACGTGGCCAGCGTTTACAAGAGGCGAAGCTGTGTTCTTTACAGGTTCCTGGCCTTTTCTACCTGGGAAGGGTAACCAGCCTGTCGCTGGCGTCATATACATATTGCCCTGCGTGTGGCCGAGGTTGAAGAACCACCCCATGCTCCACTCTGATGTCCGGTGGTGTCATGGGTCCTGAACTGGCCTCAGTAAAAATCTCTGAGCAGAATATCCTGCCATGCCCTTATACCATCCTTCTGATGTAGAACGATATCTAGTCGCTTCTGGGATTTCCCATCAGAGAGGTGAGGATTGTGGGGAGATGAAAGACGTTTCCACAAGAGTTTTGGTGCTTGATGTTGGATTTCTACATTCTTGATTGGATTTATCTGTTCAAAGGTTGTCAAAATCAAAACAGTGCTATCGATTCTGCAAGAGAGTTTATTGTGGACCTCCCGCAGAACTTTCTTACTACCTTTGAATGAGACTTCATAAATATCTTCTTATTTGAGTTCTGTTTTTTTGCATTTCTGGAGTGTTTTCTGACACGACCAAGTAACTCTTCAATTCTCAGAAGACATTTACCGGGTGTCCTACACTTTCCCTCCATCCTGACACTGTCTGCCTGGAGACAGCATCAGACCCCACAGGTTCAAGCTTCATCCTCCACTTCAGCAGGGCTCAGTGTTCCAGCCCTCCAATCCTTGGTCTTTCCAGTGACCAGCCCCTTTCTGAGGCCAAGCTAAAGCCGCTTCATTAGCATAGACTCAGGGGAGCGCCAAAGAGGCTCCTGGGAGAACAAAAGTCACTCCTGTTTCTCAGGAAACTCCAGGACTTTAGGAGCTCTGTGCCAGAAAGTGGGGACAAAGACCAAGTGTATTTCTTATTATATCACAATATTATTCTCTTTTTTTAAAGCAATGTTTAAGAGCTTGGAGTCTGGAGCCAGACCTTCACCCAGGGAAGTCGCTAAAAACATTTTCCGCGTCTAATGTTTTGTCTTTAAGTTGTGCTCACTTCCAGGAACCAAGGCAGAACAACGCCAGGTGGCTAAGCAGCGGAACCCACCCAACCCAGAAAGGTCCAAGATGGCAACGGGGTGCTGTGTGCAAAAGGTGCCGTGTGCAAAAGGTGCCATGTGCAAGAAGGGAAGATCTGCACATGCCCGCAAATGCCCCCACCCCTCCCCCTTCACATCTGTAAGAGCCCTGCTCCCCTTCCTCTCGGGGAGAAGGTGTTTGAGAGCAGGAGCTCTGCCTCCTCCGTTCTTGGATCAATGAATGACGCTTCTGCTCTGCTGTTCCAAACCCCATCTCCTTCTATTGGTGTGGGTGTCTCCAGGCAGAAGGACCCACATAAGGGTCACTGGTCCCTTAGGGCTCGGTGACAAGACTACCTGGGCCCAAACCAGGCCCTGCAAAGAACTAGGTTTGTGACCTTAGGCCAGTTATTGAAGCTCTTTCTGCCTTAGTTTCCTTGTCTGTAAAGTGGAGATAATAACAGTGATGGGGTTCAGAAAACACCACCCCAAAATATGGCACCGTGGTATACTGAATAGCTTAAGCTGAAAGATTTAAGAAGAACGGCGGAAGCAGGACGGTCACTCTGACCACCCCCACCCCTCTTCTTCCCTGAAACAGGTCACAAAACACAACTAGCAGAGGGGCTTCTCTAAACCAGGAGGAGGGAAGACGGTCTCAGCCCAGGGATGGGGAATTTGGGGCCAAGAAACCCATACAAACAAACCTTGAGAAACTAGCCCTTATCTTCCTTGTCACTTATTCACCGTTTATTATCTCTAGCCCAAACCCCTTTGTCGTGTCAATTCTTCACCAATTTATTGTTGCTTTGTCTGAAAGGTATAGAAGCTTCCTGCTCTGGTCACTTCTTTGGGTCTTGATTCTCTTGTGAAGGCTCCCGTGTACATGTAAAAATTTAATAAAACATGTGCTTTTCTCCTGTGAATCAGTCTTTGTCAGTTGAAGCTTCTGATCCAACCAGGGACCCTAAGCGGGAGGAGGAAAGCTTTTCCTCATGCACAGCCATCTCCACCTCACACCCCTGTGGTTAGCAAACACACATAAGGCCCTCAGAACAGCACCTGTCAGGGAGAGGGCTGTGTAAATATTAGCTGTTATCACCTACCCAGTTTTACATTGTCTCCCGGGGCTTTGAAGAAAAGTCAGGGTTTAGAAATCCCCTGAAATAGGTGAGTATCCGCTCCAGAACTAATCATCACATTGGACAATTGATCACATCCCATTTTAACTTATTTGATGGCATGTACAATGAGCAAGGATGACCCCCATGTCAAAATCGACCGGAACAGATCCACAGCTAACAGAAACTTTATGACGATCAATACAAAGTCCATTTTGTTTGTTTTGTAATAGTTTCTACTGAGGCAGGAAGCGTTTCTGTTGAGTTTTGTTTTCGTCTTTTTTCCTGGAGTTAGGTTTTTTCAAGTTCAGGAGAAGCACCATGCGTTTAAATAATATAGGCCTAAGAGTTGTAACATCTTAACCCACATTGAGGTGTCAGAACTGTTAAAAGATAAACTGAGGCATATTAAAAATTTTAAGAGTGGACGTGAGCAGAAATCGACTTGGATCAGGCCATGCTGAGAGGGCGATGGCTAGGAGCGCACCACCGCCCGGAGCCGAGGAGAGAGTTTCATAGAGAAGATGCAGAAGCAAAGTAACGAAACTATTCCATTGGCTGCAGGTTAGTGTTGACCTTGTTTGGGAAAGCCTAGTTGGCTGTTTGTGATTAGCTGTCCTCAGGTTTCAATTTCTTAACCTTGAGGGACTTACAGGCTTAGGTTTGGGTTTGCCTACATATGTAGACTGTTAGGGCGTTTCAGCCTCCTTGTTTAATTAATTTAACCAAACAAATGCAGTGGTCAGTTATGCCACTGAACTAACAGAGTGGAACTCAAACCAGAAACGTGCCCTATAGCCCCACGGCCTAAACACGCCTCCCAAGGGCCTTTTAAAGATGCACAGGGAACCTCTGTGCAGTTGACAAGAGAAAGCAGAGTCATCACAATGTCAACACCATATCCTTTACCCCTTAGTATGACTTAACTTGAGACAGTGAATTTTCCTTTATTCAGATATTAAAGTTGCATGTGGGGGATCAGAATTGGTCACCTTCAAATGTGTCTCTCTGCTTCGATTACTTTTAAGAACAAAAGACTCTAAAAGAAACTTTGACCTTCCCCCTAACTGCCTAAAAGAATTTAAGAGAGAAGGCCTATTCCAGGAAGGAGCTAGTACCATAGGATAACACTGTCTATAGCTGGCCCAGCAATCACTTGTTTAACACATATCTGCATTTTCATCTCCATGTAAACTGCCTCCCTCCCCTTTGAAGCCCAAACCACTACCCCCAACATCTTCCTTTGTCTTGAGTTGAAAATTGCTTTTATGTTGGCAGCTTTGGCCATTCTGGTGAGTTCCTCAGTTTTCCTGGGTTTCTCCCTTGTATGCATGTTATTAAACTTTGCTTGATTTTCTCCTGTTATTCTGTCTCACGTCAATTTAATTCTTAGATCAGCCAGAAGGACCTAGAGGGTGGAGGAGCTGTCTTTCTCCCCCACAGCACATGTTTGGAATTCAGTGGTGGGGATCAGCTCTGATAAACCAGGAATCGCTGGTCATGTTCAGCAAACGTAAGAAACAAGTCTTTTTATTTTGGCTTCTATCCTTTCAAAGATCAGCCAAATATGCTTATAATTGGAAGTATGCATTCTTCTTTGCAGACTTGAATGCTGACAAAAGAGAAGTTTAAATTGATGGCATTTCTACCTAATTCGTTCATCAAATATTTATTGAGGAACTGTGCCTCAGGCACTGTTCTAGGTACTGAAAAACAGTCATGGAAAAAATAAAAAGTCCCTGCCCTCATAAAGCATACATTGTGGGTTGTATCCATTGTGGTTGTACACATTGTGAGTGTATCATTGTGGGTATATCCATTGTGGGAGTATACACTGTGGGGTATATCCATTGTGGATGTATCCATTGTGGGTGTATCCATTGTGGGTGTATCATTGTGGGTGTATCCATTGTGGGTGCACCCATTGTGGGTGTATCATTGTGGGTGTATCCATTGTGGGTGTATCCATTGTGAGTGTATCCGTTGTGGGTGTGTCCATTGTTCGGGGAGAGGAAGTGAAAACAAGTGAATAAAATACATGTGGCAAAGAGAAAACCCTTGAAACAGGGTCAGGGAAGGCCTCAGCAAGAGGCTACATTGAGCCAAGATCTCAAGGAGATGAAGGCCTCCTAAGGGGAGCATTCGGGGCAAAGGACCCAGGAGATGCAGAAGCTGGGGCAGGACATGCACGGTGCACTTGAGGAACAGCAATGGACTGTGGGGCTGCAGCAAGGCGAGCGAGGCAGGGTGGACAGCACCGAAGTTCAGAGAGCTCGGGACACGAGGGGACCCAGAGCACGCCCATCTTCCAGGAGCTCTGGCCCTCTCGGGACTTGGACTCTTCCTCGGCTCATGGGAAACTTGGAGAGTTTTGAAAAGAGGAGAGACACAATCCATCTCACTTGCCTTTTCAAGAGCTCAGCATGGCCAGCGTGTGGAGAACCAGCAAAACGGGGCAAGGGAGACAGGTGAGAGGTATTTCTGTAACTCAGGTGAGACCGCGGCGCCTCTGATCGTGCTGATATTAGTGGCAGTAGTGAGAACTGGATGGCTTTTGGACATTTTGGGATGTATAACCAACAGCATTGGCAGATGGAGGGGCTGCGAGGGGGAAGAGCCAGAGAGAAATCAAGAATAGTCCAAGGCTTTAGCCGAGCATCTGAAGGCTGGAGTTGCAATTTGCTCAGATAGGGAACGCACCGGGATAAACAGGTTTGGAGAGGTGGAACCAGACATGCAACATGAGACAGGTGAAGTTCGAGATCCCTGTTTATTAGACATCTAAGCAGCGATGCTGAATACACAGTTTGCTTTAGGACTCTTCTCTGTCCTGAACACACTCCTTCAGCTCCGTGCTTCGGTGGTGCTAAGATGATTTGAATTGCCTCTTGATATAAACATGTATATGAACTTTCATAAGAAGTTCAGAACCTCAACACTGCTTTCAGAGAAAGCAAACTACTGACAGTAAGAATAGAACTTGTTTCCTTCTAGCGAGTAGAAAGAGTCCCCCAGTGCAGCTACTCTGACCACAGCAGATCGCCAACCGGCCAAGGGTGCAGCCTGCCCCACTGTTAGGTCTCACAGCAGTGTTTCAGGGTCTCCACGCTCTTTGGTACTAAGTCTAAATTGGTTTGATTTTCAAGCACAAGGGAAAACAATGTTTCTTGTGCCAGCTATGTATTTCTGCACAAAACTAGTCTGAAGGGCCCAGCATGAATACTCGAATTGCAATTGACCTCTGTCAGGCAAGGCAGTTGCACCAAGAAGGGAGCCTAAGAAATGAAAAGGAGGAAGTGTGGGGATAAATCTGGTGCCACAGGGAAAGGCAGTGAGGAAATGTCAGGAAATGCAAACTCAAAGCGGAGGTTAAAAACCCAAATGCCTGCTGGAGAGAGGCAGTTAATGTCACTGGGTAAAGGCAGGCTGGCGCACGCACGCACATGTGCACACACACACTTGCACACATGCACAATAACAGGAAGTGGTCGGGACTGTGGGATCAGCAGGGCTCAGGTTTCCTCCGAAAGGGAGTGGGGGCCTTCAGTGCTGCGCAGGAGAGCAGCGCAGCCAGTTCTTGCCTTATTTCCAGAAAAGCCACCTATCTAGACACGTATGTGAAATCTCCTGGTTTTTAAATGTTGGCAGTTAGTTCACATGCTCAACTAGCACTACCAAACAACGTATCTGTAAGCTGCTTTTGGTCTTTAGGCCCCCACTTCGCAACTTCTGACATTGCCATGTACACACAAATAGTGTTAGTTATTGACTCAACTGAGCTGTTAAATTCCAGCCTAGTTAGGACAATTATTTCTCCCACACAGGAGAAACTATTCATTTTTGTACATTATCTGAAGCTTCTGTTTCAATATGAAGTCCTAACATTCAAATACAAAAGGCTAAAAGCAAAGTAGTAATACAATAAAAATAACCCCTAACCTTTTGGGAGTTTCAAAAATGAAATTGTTGACTTTTGTTACGACTTTGGCATAAATCTTCTCCAATTCAGGTTAAGCCTGCCTTACACTAAGCATGATGTCGAACAGGTCAGAGTCAGCCCTGCTGCTTCCCAAACGTTTTGCAGGATTCTCCTGGAGTATTTTTTTAAGGATGTTCAGCTTCAGCAATTATATCGGCTGATGGAAAAGGACTGGTTCTGACTGGAACGAACAAGCGGAAGGAGAGATTTTCATTATGATTAAGGCTAGTCTTCATAGTCATTTCTAGTAACTCATTTTCCCCATCATTCTATATAGAAATCTTCATTGAAAAGCAAGAATACTGGAAGATTGAATAGATTTGGGGGAATTCTTAAACAAATTCGTTTGGATCCTGTGATAACCTCCAAGGCAGGACAGCGTAAGCAGGCCGCTGGACCCTTGCCCAGGTGCGGCGATGTGAGGGGGATCTGAGAAGAGTTCTGTCTTCCAGGGAACTTTCCAAAGAGACTCTCGCCCCATGGATGCTTCATTTCTGCTCATAAAGATAGACTGAGGTTGGGTGGGAGGGCTTCATTTTTTTTCTAAAATAATTGAGAGAGCAAATATCCCCAGAGTTGGGAAATATCTTAAAACTCTTATCAGCTAACATCTTAGGTGGGAGAGGGACTTCTTTTTCCCCAACAGGAGCAGGGAGCTAAGAAAGCAAGACCAGGAAGTAATGGCAGAGCTCCAGAAGTCTGGAAAGGGGGTGGCCTGGAGGTGCGAGGGTGTCAGTGAGCTCTGCCTGGTGCTGGCTCCGGTTCCCAAGGCAGCACGGGTGTGGCTAGTCTTCAAGTCACTATTCACATGATCTCACCAGTGGCAAATAAAAATGTCCTCAGGTCTCTTTAGGGGATTAAAATCAGATCATCTATTGCTTGAGATGAAACCACAAAGTGACTTAGAATTCAGAGAGAGGAATGACCGTTTTAGTTAACTTCACCCACACCCCTATTTTACAGATAATCTCCAGTCTTCTCAGGAAAACTTTTAATGACTAGGGAAAGAATGCATGGAGAGCTACGGAGGGAAGAGTGAGGTGGGAAGAGTTTTGCTCAAGGGGAAGCTGACGGATGTGTTGTGGTCATTTACCCGTAAATTCAGCAGATCTTTCTGTGCCAACTTTGGGGAGATTTGCTGACATGGGATCAGAGGGGGTAAGCCTGAGGTTGGAAGCTGCTGTGAAAGCTTGGCCCTTCTCACAAATAAGGAAGTTCTCAGTCCTCTGTGGGCTCCAGGGCAAGAGCCAGCTAGCCTGTGTCTACTCAGTGACTTCTCTGACACTTGGTAAGACCTTGTGGGACTTCAGGATGTTAGCATCTCCCCTGGACGTACTCTTCCTAAACTGTCCCTTTTGACACCCTTTGCTACCACTTAGCTCCGTGTGGAACACCTTTTACTACAAAAAGGAGGGGCGAGGCATCTTGCTCTATCCCAGCGCCTTATCAGCCCAGAAAATATGATTTCCTTCTAAAGAGCCATCACGTTATTTCATTCTTGTTAATACCTGTGGGTTGTGGATACTTACTCACCTCATGGGGTCTAACAGTCATCAACTCGGAACAGCTGTAGATAAAGGGGTGCTCTCATCAAAAGATTGTGTTGACTTTTCATTTCTCAAAGAGGGAAAACTCACTAAATACCATGTCGTAGACATGTTTTTGTTTGTTTCAAAGGTCTGAAACCGACAGTAATTTCTTGGCGTTAGATAATCTTTCTCTATCGAGTGAGACCCTTAGTTAACGTTCCCATTGACAAATATGATGGCACTTGACTTGATCACATCAGAAAGGAGTGATTCTGCGCCAGTTCACATACTTGATAGAGCATTTCTTTGCATAAATTCCCTGGGTCTTTCTTCATTTTTCCCCAGAGGCTGTCTTAATAGCTCAGTAGCCAGAGGAAGCAATTCTGTTCAATAGAGATGGGTCCATAAGGGAAGGTGAAATGAAGGCCGAGCTGGGAAACAGCACCATGGAAACAGGACAGCAATGAGCAAACCCTGGATGCCGCTTGGGCGGAGTGTGCTGATGGTAGGACTCCTGTGGAGAAGATTCCTCTTCCTTTCCACTCCCCAGCCACGGAGGGGCGTGCAGAAGTATCACCATAGAAGATGCAGGTGCCGCTGCCAGGTCAGGTGGAACTGTGTGGCATCCTCCAGGCCCCACGGCAACATGCAGTCCATCTGGGTGGGTAAGAGTGAGCTTCCGAATCAGATTTCCCTGAATCCAAATCCATTCATTGCCCATCACTAACAAGTCATTAGCCATCCGCAGCCTCCTTGTCTCTCAAATCAGGATGATGACACACCTGCCACATTGGGTTGTGTGAGATTCGAGGAGACGCCTCAGGCACAACACAGCACGGAGCTTGATGCATAGCTCAAGGATAAAGCAGTCGAGGAACTCTTTCCTCAGAGGTCCGTGTTATACAAAACGTTTGGGGGGTTCCTCACTCGCTGTGGATGAGGCAAGAGGGGAGGACATCAGAACACGGTGTGAGAGCAGAGAAAAGGGAAAACAGGTGACGGGAATGGAACAAGCCCAGCGAGAGAGCGAACACAAGGAGCTCTGAATGGATGGGGGTGGACAGAGAAGCAGGAAGAACTCTTAGATCAGGCGAGCCCCAGGTGAGCCCCAGCTGATCTACAGGAGAGCTACAGGTGAGCCCCAGGTGAGCTACAGGTGAGCCCCAGGTGTAACCATGTGTGTTAGAAGAGAGGCATTTCCTTCTAGCGCCCCAGTCCCACTGCCGCGTTCCATTCCTCACCTTCATCTCATGCCTAGCCTCACCTCACACGTTTCATGATACCCCTCTCCTTCCTTATAGAAATTTTTATGCGCTTTCTCCCACTTCTCCTCTCTGACTCTTGCTCTCTCTCCACACCCATTTCTTCCTCTTCTTTCCTACCAGTACCTCCACTACGATTTATTTCTCTTGTGCCGTTCTTTTAAAGCATTGCTTTCTCTAGCCTGACAGCTAATATTTTTTGTTCCTTCCTGGTCATGAGAAAACTATTTTTTTCTTTCTCCAAACTTAAAAAACTCCCTCTTAATCTCTTCTTTATATCAGCTACTATCTGCCCACCAGTAGTTCATTATGTCCTGGCTAGTTTCTATTATTTGTGCCGGATGGAGACGCTGGCCAAGGGCCATTCGCCTGCACACGTGCTCAATGCAAGTGTTCGCTTACAGGCCTTTAGGTTTTCCGTATTTCAAAACCTTCATGAGAGAACGCTGAGCTGTGAACAGTGGGCCTGTCCAAAATCATCTCTGAGGGATGACGAACAAGCACAATGTGTTGTCTATAATGATGAAGTAGCTTCTCTTCAATCAAAGACATTCTGGAAAATGAAAGTGTTAAAAATTGTCTAGGACTACTTAACAATAATTTCCCAAATTATTCAAGCACCAGAAATAATTTCTCTTGCTTTTGCCAAGCTAACTGAAGACAAAATTACTGAGACCCTAGTGGATAGGGTACTGGGAATAACCAGAGAGCTGAATGACCACATAAACATGAGCAGCTTCTCTGAAGAGCTCATTTTGTGACCTGAAATGTTATTTAGAGTACTAATGAGATTGAGGTGATAATGGTGGTGATCTGGCCAAATGTCTACCCAGAGCTGGAAGCAGCAGCTACATAGACTCTACAGCCCGGGTACTTGCCTTGTCACTTAGCTGTGTGATTTTGGGCAAACTACTTGACCTCTCCATGCTTCAGTTTCCTCTCTCTAAAATGGAAGCAGTAATAGTACCTTCCTCACAGATGGTCGTGAGAAGTATGTTAGTTTACATGGCTAAAATTCTTAGATTACTACCTGGACATGTAAGTGCCTTATATAATTATTAGCTATATTTTGAGGGTACTCAGGCAGCTAAGATGTCACCAATGCACTATTACTCTTTTGTGGGGGGGGTCCCCTCAGACTTAGACAGCTTGCTGCATTCTTTCCATCTAGTTCAGGTCTCAGAAGCCCTCAGAACCAGAGTCAGTTTAGCATCTTTGGCTTTTTCTGAGAGTAGGGCCATTCTGACCCAGACTCTTCTGAATTCTCCCTATATCAGACCTATATCTGAGGATACCAAAAGCTGCATCCCCAGGCTTGGTTTATGGAGGCCTGGAGCAAGAGGGCCCAAAGATGCAGGGACGGCTCCTACCTCCAAAGTATATGGGACCTGAATGCCCAGGGCTACCTAGTGAACTGGGGCACAGATCATTCCAGAGCCTGCGGTGTTCATGAATGTCCCTCTCCTTCGTCTCCTTATAATACCTCTTTAAAAGCAATATCTTCAGATTTTTGCATTTTCTTTTAAAGACATAAACCCCTTAGTTTGAATTTGAACATTCTGTACCCAACATCAGTTAGAAGCCATGGTATGGATCCTCATCGTAGAGGAGACATCAGTTAATAAAACTGGGTTCCAAGACACAGCATTTCTTCCTCATTTTTAATACCTCATGCTGTCCCTGAGTGATTGATAAATTTTGTCTACAGACCACAGGGAAAGGACATAACGGAGGAATCTTTCTGGATTCCAAGTTTTCCTGAACTTTTATCCCTTGATTATGTCTCACTTTACTGATCTTTTTTTAATGAGCTTTATTGCAAAATGCCTAGATAGGCAGCTTTAAGAATTGCGTATGCTTCCAAAACCCAAAGGTAGCAAGCAAAACATCTGGCCCTTCCATTACTTCTGGCCTCTCCTTACTTCAAAGGCCCCTCTCTAGAGAGAGCATCAAAATGAACAGCACCTGCCCTGCCTCCCTGTGGCACCACCCGCAGCTGCTTCTGGAAACCACCTCCAAACTGGACTTTCCTCTCTCCCCGCCCTCCCCACTCCGGTCTCTCTAATGTGCTACAGCCAAATTGATCTGCCTTCCTTGCTTAGCACTTTCCTCAGGTCAGCTTGCTGCTCAGAAGTCTTCAGCGGTTTCTCATTTCCACCCACACAAAGTGGAAACCCCTCTCTTGGGCTTCCCCTGCAGTCCCTGACCCCATGTGCCCCACTCCACTCCTGCCATCTTGTTCCCTGGTCCTCCTCAGGCCTCAGCTTTGCTCTGGGGGCCACAGCTGCTTCTGCACTGTATCCCGCTTCTCTGCCTTCACTCACACCCTCCAAGGGCCTGGGTGATTCCTCCTCTGCTTCAGAGAACTCTGCCCATTTTCAGAGGCCCAGACCAAATGCTGTCTCCTCCAGGAATCCCACTGTGACTCCTCCAACAAACACAGATGCTCCTAGCTCTCCAGAGTCATATGGCAGTGAGATTCCACAACCTACACTATCTAGGGCTTGCATAGAAGTTGCCTCTGAGTCATTCAGGATCTGGCAGAAAAACATGGCACAATCAGGGCTTAATTGAAGGACCATGTACAAGAGTGTGGGGCGGCCAAGGGAGAAGGAAGAGGCGTAGAGCTAGCGACAGCAAGAAGCCCTCTGGCCTGCAGGCTTGGAGGGCAGGCGACTGCACCATGTCCAGACTCCAAGGGAGCAGCTATGACTGTAGGAAAGGGCTGCCCGACAGAGCTGAGGTCTTCAGTCAAAGGACGGTGGCAAGCTGGCATGAGGGAAGCCAGGGAGATAAACAGGCTGACCTCATTGTCCTTGAGTTCTTGGCTGTCTTGCCAGAACTTTCCACTGGCAAAATCCAATTGGAGGCTAGTGGGCAAGGGAGCCCACTAATGGTGTCTGTTAAGCCTACTGGGGTGGGAAAGAGTGGATCTGCAGGGCAACAGGAGAAGAGGCAACACATGCTCTTTCTGTGAGGTGGAAGTGTTTCCCAGAGCATGAGTTTTCTCTAAGCCAGATGGAAGGCCCCTTGAGGATAGAGACCTTGTCTGGTGTTTGAGCCTTACCTTCCACAGTGCTTAGTTCAGTGGGAATTAGAAAGGTGTAAAAGTCCCTATACATTGAGACTGTACAAAAGAGAGTCAGCTGGTACCTCCCACTCTTGGTTTGGCATCTTTTCAAGCACTTAACCCAACCCTTGGTTTCCCATCTCACTCAAGGCAAAATCCAAATTCCTTCATGTGGCCGGGATCCCAGCAGCCCTTCCAACCTCATGTCTGTGACTTTCCCTCTTGCCTGCTTCACTGCTCCAGCCACCCTCCCCCTTGCTGTGCCCCAAAGACGTTTCCACTTCAGGGCCTTTTCCTCCCCTGGGCCATCTGTCTGGAGACCTCCACAGGCTTTTCACTTCTTTCAAGTCTTCTAAAACGTCACCTCCTTAGGGAGGCCTTCACCAATGACCCTAAGTAAAATAGTGCCACTGCCCATCTCTCCATGCCGTCTTACCTCACTTCACTTCCATGTGGTCCTCGTCACCCCCTGGCATGCGATATAGGTATCGTTCGCTACTTGTCACTCTCCCTGCACTAGAATACAAGATCCGTGGAGTAAGGACTTTATCTGCCTTGTTCCAGATGCCTAGATCAGTGCCTGACACATAGTGGGAGATTATTAATTGATTATATATATAAAATGGGTCCATCAATTAGTGGACTTGGGTCCCTTTTCATAGGTTATCGGAGGTCTTGACAATTTGAATGTGGATGTTTGTCCTTACCCCATCCTTGCCTAAAATAAACTCAGTTCCGCTCAGTAAGTTTTATGGGGTTTGCGCATAGGCAAACCAGCAGCAGTGCCCATTGCAGCCCTCACAAAGCTCATGAAACTGGCTCCTCCTCCCACTTGTCCCTTCCTAGCTACCAGACAGCATTATTTTGGTTAGAGTGGTTCTGGACCTTAGCGATGGACACAAGGCAGGTGCCATCAGGTAATGGTGTTGTCCTGAAGGGAGCCACATCTACATTACCCACAGGTCAATGTTACCCAAAATGAGTCAGCTCCTTAGTAATTTACCAAGTTGCTGTGAAAGACCCGTACCTTGTTTCACATTTGCACAGCTGGTAGAGTTTTGGATAATTCTTTGTCTATCGTCTGTCATCCTAACTTTATGAAGATAACAAACAATACCACCACTCACCCTGCCGCTTCAAGCTTCCTCTGTTCTGAAGTGCTCACACTTCCCCCAGAAGGCACTGTGCTTTCTTATTTCTCGGTGCCTCTGCACATCCTGTTCTCCTGCCTGGAATGGACTCGCCTGGCTTGTCTGCCTGGCGAACTTCCAAGCATCTTTAAAACCACAGCCCCGTTGACGCCAGTCATCGTGTAAATGGAACTTAGAGCTCCTTCCTAGGGGCCATCATGCCTCCTAGATGCCTCTGTTTCCACCCCATCACATCATCCAATGTCTCGTCTCCCCTACCAGACCCTGGAGTTCTTAACAGCAAGGGCCAGACCCAGGGATTATTCACTAAACTGTGTAGCTTCAGTACTAATAATGTCACAAATATGTTAGGTGCTCACTTTATTGCTTAAGCGAATAAAAGAATAAGCTCCTAATAGATTGACAGACTGAAACCTAGCCTACCTCACCTGATGAGCCATCATATCCCCCAGGCCTTACACACACCAAGTTCTTTGTAAATGTTTCTGGGATAAAAGGTTTAAATAAATGAACGTGTTTTGAAACCAGATATTTTCTCATTCATTTCCAATTTTCTCTGTTATCAGGACTTCTCCAGTGAAAAATCACCTTCCTTCCACTCCCAGTACCCCAAAGTTTCTTTCTCCGTAACCTTATTACGTCCTGCCTCCCTGCTTGTTATTTGAATTTGGATTTATAAACACACAGAACAGGTGGAGTGTACACAATGGGCAAGGCCAGGAGCAGGGTCTTCCTAATTGAGTGGAGCCCCCAAGGAGACTCCTATTTAACATCGTTACAAATCCAGCCCAGCGAGGAGTTGTGAAGATTAACCGTGACAATATTTGTGAAAGGGTTTTATAAAGATGTACATGCACAGTACAATTAATAATGACGCATGAAAACAATAAAGTTTGAGGGTAATAACTCCTAGAATTTATCCACTGCCTTCTCCTCAAAGCTCAGGGAGTGTGTTTGTGCTTCTCTCTCCCCGACACTAACTCAGGTTGAGGTCATCACTATTGAACAGAAGGAGAGAAACCCAAGCCATGGTAAATAGTAATTTAGAGGTCAGTAAGAATAGAATTTTGAAAGGTGTACCGTTTATAACTAAAATAGCTAAAGAGTAGGCTGATTGCATTCCTTAAGGTAAGAAACAAAAAAATATAAAATTGAAATCATATTTGTCATGGCTTAGAACAATATAGGAAAAGTTCTCTAAACATGTATTTTTCTTTCTTTGATTAAAGTTAATGATTCTTTGTGTCCCCTTGTAAAAAAAGATGTTAGTGCTTCTTTTCCTCAGGTTTAACGTGGAAACTAATATGACTAATTTGGATTTCACAAACTATGACTGCCAGTAGTCAGCATTTTTCCTACACAGGAAAAAGCAGTAGCATATTTAGCTTCTGTTGAAGTATTGTAAGAATAATTTGAGTGAAAAGGAGTGACCGGTTACATTAAAATTGAATTTTTTGCTTCACATTTTTCATTTGAACATCAATTGTATGGAAGACTCAAAAAAAGGAAAAACAGTATGAAAATAATTGTTTTGAAAGGCAACGAAGCAAAAGCGGGATAGATGAGTTTTCTTAAAAAGCCGAGGTGGCGTAATAGCGTAATGAAGTCAGACCGGGAGTCAGAGAATGAGTCTAGCTTCATCTCTGCTACTAAGTGGTCCCCTTTCTTATGGTTAATTCTGAACACGAAATATGTTTCCCCAAGTGAATCTGAGTGTGCTGGTCTCTGACAAGCAAAGGGAATCTCTCTTGCTGGGACCAGATTAGGGCATCTTTCCCTCCAAGGCATGTTATTGGGTTATTTCACTCTGGTTCTACTTTATGAGGAGAAGGCATCAAGAGGATTTGACAGAGGGACACATTACTAGGCAACGTTCTACCATTCGCTACCTGTTGCCTCTGCCAACGCTCCCTACCCTTAATGCTCCTGTGGGAGCCGAGAGGGTCACGCTGTAACTTTGAAACACTTGCTTTTGGCATTTGTGCAAAGCTGAGGGGAACTCTCCGGGAGGTTGCCATGACAATTTGCAAACAGTAGGGGCGATGGGACTCCGCAGGAGGTGGCCTCCTTCTGATCTGAGTCTGCAGGAGTTCAGGCCTGCAGGCTTAGTGCAGCCAGGGCTCCGCGCATAGAGGAGGCAGACAGAACGAACCCAGGTCCCCAGGAGAGCTTCACAAACCGGGCACTCGGCGGGACAGAAGCGCAGGGCGTAGCTTTCGGCCCCGTCATCCGGGATTGCCAGGCTTTCTCCACTCCTAACTGTTGAAGTGACAAAACCTGTGACCTTTGGACAAAGGCATGTGCTACACGCGATGGGGCGCAGGTGTGAGATGCGCGAGCAGTTTTCCAGCCTGCAAGGGAAAGAGAGGCTGTAGCTGGCGAATTCAAAGGGCAGGGAAGTTCTCCAGGAGCCTTGGAAGGGAAAGGGAGAGAGACGTGGCTGGGAATGAGAGGAATTAAAGGTGCCGCTCCCTTTCGGCCGGCCGAGAGCTGAGAGGAAGGTGTGTCTCTCCCGGCGGCCGCGCGAAGGAAATCGCCGAGTTGTAGGAAATGGGAGGTGTCTCCGATGTTTATTTTTGCCTAGCAACCCGCAGCCAACTGCTTCCCCAGCAGCCGCCCGCACGCGCCTCTCTGCCTCCCCTTGTCCTAGCGACTGGAGAGCGGTCACTCGGTGTCAGTAAATCGGGGCGGGTGTGCGCGGTGGCGGTGGCAGTGGGAGGGCAGCCCCTCCTTCACCCACGTTCGGGGTCACCAGCTAAGCTGCCTGACTTAACGAGGTGACCCTCGCACAACTAAGTTATTTACATGAGAAATTGGGGAGAAGGCGCGGTGAAGCCACTGGGGCCGGGAAAGGAGGCAGGATTGTGTGTGAGCAGCCATTAGGTTGGAAAAGCGGAACATGCGTTTGTGTTTGGGGGCGCGCACGGAGGGGAGGGGTCTCTGCAGCGATTTCAGGGGGAGGGGAGCAGGGCCAGGCCGCGCCGCAGGGAGCAGGAACAGGCCCCCCGCCCCCAGCCCATGCCCCGCGCACACCGCCCCTGCGGCCCCCGCGGCCCC